>NC_056730.1:306747945-306955445 GCF_019279795.1 Protopterus annectens
TTCAAATTTATTCAGTCAGAGGTCAATGAAAGTTGCTCTTGACTGCAGAGATGTAAATGCCTAAAAGGAGAACCTCCTACCCCACCCAAACCCACAGAATGCATAATGACATGTGTGGAGGTCTTTACCAGGCACAGAAGTAAATACCAAACACCTCAGAAAACCAAACACAAGCTCAGCACACATAATCATATCTCTGCAGAACACAGTACACATAATAGCTCTTGCACTACTGTCTCACAGGTCAAACAGCTAAGACAAAACACAAAATCAAACGTATTACTTATAGGTGATTATTACATTATGAGACACATTGGTGTACCTCTCACTAGGCTACATAAGGAAAAGATCATGGTCAGCTTTCTGTGAGGTGCCAGGACATGCCATATCACACATACAGACAAGTCTGTCAACATCAGTTATTGCTATGACTGCGTCATAGTTCTTGTTGGTGTATATGGCTTGAAACATACCTATCTGGACTGTATGCAGAGACATGACTGGGCTGACAGACTATGTGTCTCAGGCAGGTATGCCTTTGGCTTTGAGCTGCATTTTACCATCACCTAGGATGATGGCTCAATGCAAACAGAAAATGATTGACTTCAATAATTGCCATAGTGTGTGGTGTCAATGTAAGGGGGCCCAGTATCTGTCAGCCTGGGACTACCTGCTCAACAGTCCTCAGTGCTTTGTCAGAGATGGTCTCCATCTGTCACCCCTAGGATTTTGGCTACTGGCTGTTGTCATCCCCATAGTGTGCCTTTCAGGTGGTGTCTCAAGGAAAACATTTCCAGTGAGAAAACTCTGTCTACAAACAACATCATGGTTATGCTGCTAAATGCTAGGAATGTCACCCTAAACTCCATTCACTGGAAGCTGTCTCCACTTTGAAAGATGCAGACATTTGTGCATTCATAGACACACCTAGGTCAAGGCTGTGGAGATCATGCCAGCCATACTAGGCTACACCTCCTTCCACATGTTCAGAGCTCAAACTTAAAATGTGCAAAGTAATGGAGGTGGTGTATCCTGATTCATTAAGGATAGATACACAATCAGATTGGTTAGACAGTATGATTCCCTGGAGAAACTGCAGGTAAGGAGGTAGAGTGCTTGAAGTGTATCTAATTAAGCCATTGCCAGCTGCAGGAGCAACCCCATGAATCAGGACATCCACTGTGGTTAAATAAATCTTTGGTTAACTTTAACTACCCACCAACTGGGTAGTTTACTCATGCTGAAACTGCCTTGCCCAAAGGTTAGTCAACTTCCTTAACTACAAAGCCCTGGACCAGTGGGTTGACATCCACACAAGGGGATACAACATATGGATCATGTGTTTACCAATATGGGTGACCACTGTAGATCCTCCACGATGTGTTCCTCCCTGGTGAGATCTGACCATAAATTGGTCTCATTCAAGGTAAGTATCACAGCTCACATTCCCCCCCTGCAGCATATAAAGTAATAAAGTTCAACAAAGCACATTATAACCTTCTATGGGATGGTATAACTAGCTTGACTGCACCACCACCCTCAGATGGAACAGGCAACAATACTGAGCTCTACACAATTGCTTTATACCAGCACCTGTACAACTGCTTTGACTTGCCTGTACTTGACAGGGGAAAAACAAGCTCCTCATGGCAAAGCAAACCTGCCTGGTGGACAACTGCTGTTAGCAGGCTTTACAATAAGAGGTAGACATTGGTGTCTCACATTAGGAGGAAGGGAACCCCCTTAAAATAGTAGCACTCCCTCCTCAGCTTAAACAAGTGAATAAGTATTGTTGTGAAGTCCTGCAAAACAAACTATGGGGCAAAATTAGCCTCCTGCACAAAGGACAACCAAAAGGCCTTGTGTAGTTACATGTGTAACATAAAAGGAAAGGCTCACATTATTGAAAAACTCATACTTAATGATACCACATATAATGAGCCTATAGACATAGCTAACCTGTTGTCAGACAGGTTCTGTGACAACTGCACTCCCTGGTGCCCACCACATGTGCACCATGACATCCCTACAATCTGTCCCATACATTTTATCTCTAAATAGCAGGTAGTGAATGTCCTCTCCAAGGTGACAAACACAGCATCTATTGCACCTGCTAACATCCTAAGCTGCATCCTACATGGTGCCCAACATGGATTACCAACACCATTGGAAACTCTTTGCAATTATAGTGTAACCACTGGCTGCATCCCAGCTGACTGGAAATTAGCTACTGTTATCCCCTTGCACAGAGGTGGTGCATCTACTGACCATGGGAACTATAGACCTATTAGCCTGACTAGCCATATTTGTAATGCCATGGGGCAAATCATCATGGACCATATCAACACAGATATAGGTAATATAAAACACTTGACCCTACACTTCTTGGATCTGAGAAAGGGAAATTATGTCTGTTAAACCTGGTGGACATCTGTGAGGCAGTCACCAATGGCCTGAATGAGGGGACATCTGTGCATACAACCACCTGGACTTAGCCAAGTTGTTTGACAGTATCACCCCCTCAAGCATCATTGACAGAACCACCCAGCAACCATCAACAATGATATAATTAGATGGGTCACTAACTGACTCACTGATAGCATTCACATGGTCAGAATAGGTGTAACCACCTTCAATAGCAGCGCTGCAACCAATGGTGTTCCATGGGGTTCAGTCCTGGATCCTCTAAGGTTTGGAATCCATTTATCCAACATGCAGACACAAAGTGAATGTCTGTGGCTGACAAGGTTTGCTGATACTTATAAACTGGAAGCAGTCATACATTCTCCAAATTATGTCAACATCTGACAAGAGGAGCATACATGACCAAATGATTGTTGACACAATCATGCCATTAAACTCTGTGCAAATATATGAAGTATCATTCCTTTCGGTACCAGCAGTGTCCTTAGTAAGTAGCTCACCTTAAGTACATATTCAGGGGAGGGAGACCTGGGCACACATGTTTACACCTACCTTACCTTAGATCACCACGTCTCCACAGTAGTAAGAAAGGCATTATATCTTGCTCATGGCATAACTGAGGGCACTGTCACCTGAAAATGAAGTAGTTATAACCTCCATGTACTCTTCCCTCAGCAGGCCAATATTTGAGTGCAATGGCCATTTTGTTATGTACGTTTCTAAACACCAGTGGCAATTGTAGAGACCACAAAGGTTTCTTACAAGGGAAATTCAAGTCTTCAACATCTGTCCTATGGAGATCATCTAAATGACTGTAACTTTAGTCTGTGTAATACATACTACTCAGAGGTGATCTCTGCCTTGCATAGAAGGCAATCTGTGACCCTGCTTTATTGGTAATGCTGCATATCAGTAAGTCAAATGATACACAAATTACTCTGTGCAAGGACCTTAACCTGGTATGTGACATCAATAAAACATGCTGGAGGGACAGATATGTTTGGCAGGGTTTGGCAAACCTTTGCAACAGACTCTCACTTAATGTCAAACAGTGCACCTCATTGGCCTTCTTCAGATGCAATCTGTATGAGTGGATGGATGACCATAAGTGCACCATGGGGGTTCTGCATGTGGCCCCCTTGGATAGAGGCAATAGGTGCTAATCATGTAAATAAGGGTAAGAACTTGGCTAGAATGTAAGGGGCCTAGGGTCATTAGCCTAGTAAATTCTGATGATCCTATGATCCCATAGACTTATGTAAAATGCTCTGCCTGACATGCACACACACCAACTTGGCTAGAGTGAGAATGGCATCACTACTAATTAATGTTTACAGAACACTTAGCATACTTACACTCCAAGTTGGCTACAATGAGATTAGAACCCTCGCCTATCTAGTCTTACACACTATAAATCACAGTATGCAATGCATGCACCACAGATTAAGTCTTATATTAACATGGCAGCTGGTAGCCTTATGCTATTCTTTCTTTACTCTCCTCCACTAAGCATCTTTTCATATTATGCTATTCTTTCTTTACTCCCCTTCACTAAGCATCTCTTCAAATTACTATTATTCCTCTCCCTTTTTAATCTAACATATCCTATTCTTGCTACTGTCTCCTAGAAAACTTCTATTTGATCTTACTATATTTCATATGTACTATATATCTCAAATATATTTATAATAGGTTCATAGGTGTGTACTAGGCTAATGGCACTGGAGCCTTTACAAGCCTAGCCCAAAAAAGTATCCTGGCATAATGCCACCCGACCTTAGTTCCCAGTGCCTCTATCAATTAGAGACACTGGATTGACCCCAGGGGTGAATTTTCTATTTTCCATACTCTGATCAAGATTTCTCTTGAAGAAGGCCAGTGAGCCACTCCACTTGACATGTATGGGAAGTCTATTCTATAGCATGGACAGTAATGTACTTTGATTATTTTATATATTGATCTACTACACTGTTTATACTAACATCTTTTTACGATTGATTATTGCAAATGCGTATTTACTATTTTACACTTTGTCCATTGTTAAGAATACTGCAAAATATGTTTACGGAGCTATTCTCCCTGGGCCTCCACTGAAAATGGCTTTCTGACCCTAGTGGACTTTCCTGGTCAACAAATGCCAATCAATCAATCAATCAATCAATCCATAAATAAATAAATAAGAAGGCCTTGTGGAGAGCAGGAATTTTGAGGCCTGCATCACCTGCTATACCCAAAATAGTGCAAAATCCTGCATCTTTCTAAGTCAGTGTAGTAATCCTGTCTGTTTTGTAGGAAAATACACATGCATACAGCAAAGATGCCGGAGTGAGATTAGGCCCCCTACCTATCTATTCTTACACACTAGAGATCACAGTACTTAACACATGCATCATGGCTTAAGTCTGGCATCAAGATGGCTGCTGGTAGTCTTATGGTAGATGACATCAGTAAGCCTTGTTTAAGAGAAGAGTTTGGAGGCCTGCATCAATTGCAAGGGCAAAAAGCACACACCCATTGTAGTTTGGAAGACAGTGGTTGATTCATACTTGTTTTTTTAGGGAGATACACATATACACAAAAAGCAAGTGGGCTGGAGTGAGAGTAGAACCCCTTCCTATCTATTTTTACACACTACAGATTACAGTACTTAAAACATGCACCACAGCTTTAAGTTTGCTTTATAAATGACTGCAGGTAAACTATTTGTATAGGACATACACAGGGATGAATCTGGGTATTTTGGGCAAAGCAGACATTCACACACACATTTACAATGAGATTAGAACCCCTACCTATTTAGTCTTACACACTATAAATCACAGTATGTAACACATGCACCACAGCTTAATTCTGACATTAACATGGCTACTAGTAGTCTTATGCTAGATGACATAAGCAGACCTCATGGAAGACAGGGATTATGAGGCCTGCATCACTTGCTACACCCAAAATAGTGCAAAACCAGGCCTCTTTCTAAGTCAGTGTGATAATCTTATCTGTTTTGTAGGGAAATGCACATACATGTATAGAAACAGCAAGGGGGGGGTGAGAGATTAGAACCCCTACCTATCTATTCTAACACACTGCAGATCACATTACTTAACACACGCACCATGGCTTGTCAGACATTGAGTGAGATTAGAGCCCTTTCCTATCTACTTTTGCACACTACAGATTACAGTACCAACACTTAAGTCTGCTTTATAAATGACTGCAGGCAAACAACTTGTATAGTCATACACAAGGCCACAATGTGGATATGTTGGGGAAAACAGACACATAAAAACATATGTACATATGGGTCTACGTTGAATCACCGAAATGACCCAGTTGGCCAAGTCTACTTCACCAAAATGGTATTACAATGAAACCACGGATTGCTGAAATCCTTTCCCTATGAAAGGAAGCACTTGGCCACCATGAGAAAAACGTAAACAGGTATTGTATATATATATATATATATATATATATATATATATATATGTATATATATATATATATATATATATATATATATATACATATATATATATATATATATATATATATATATATATATATATATATATATATATATATATATATATATATATATATACACACATATGTAAAGGTTTGTAGGTCTGATATATATATATATATATATATATATATATATATCTGTGTGTGTGTGTGTGTGTGTGTTATCTAGATATATGGAGAGAGAGAGAAAGATACATGTGTGTATGTGTGTATATATATATATATATATATATATATATATATATATATATATATATATATATATATATCTATATATATATATATATACACACACATATATATATATATATATATATATATATATCACCCTCTCTCTCTCTTCCAATATGTATATGCATATAATTATATGTGTGTATGTATATATATATATATATATCACCCTCTCTCTCTCTTCCAATATGTATATGCATATAATTATATGTATATATATATATATATATATATATATATATATATATATATATATTTAGTTCCCCTTTATAATCTCGAAATACTGAAATCTCAAATTTCAGTATCCCGAGACCATAAAGGTGAAACTTCAAAATAGCGAAAGTGCATAAGTGAAAATTCGAATATCTTGAATCCGCACTTATGCATTTACGCAACTTTAAGTGAAGTGTTTGGCTGGGATGGTATCCAGAATTTAAGGTGAGTGAGTGTATGTGAGTGTTTTTGCAAGTTGTATGTGTGGTTTAGGGTAGGGAGGTGGAAGTATGAGTGAGAGTGTTGGATGTGTTGGTGTTTGTGTGTGTGTGTTTGTGTGTGTGTGTGTGTGTGTGTGTGTGTGTGTGTGTGTGTGTGTGTGTGTGTGTGTGTGTGTGTGTGTGTGTGTGCATGTGTGAGGGACTGTAGAATGTCATGTTGTAAGTTTTTTTTTTCTGTTTGTGTGATCTCAGAGTTGGTATATATAAGTGGGGGGGTGTGGTCTTGTCCCCCTGCTTACATGTAGTGTAGGGTTGTATAGTTTGTGTGGGGTGGGTAGAATGGTGTGTGTGCTGTGTGGTGTATGGTGTATGTATGTTTGATTGTGAGTCGTTCGCCTTTATAGTTTTGAGATATTGAAATTTGAAATTTCAGTATTTCGGGATTATAAAGGGGAACTCTACATATATATATAAATATATATGTGTATATATATATATATATATATATATATATATATATATATATATACATATATATCTATGGGTTCCCTTTAAATCATCGAATGTTCAGAACATCGAAGTTCTGATCATCGAGACCAGAACATTGATGTTCAGAACATCGAAGGTTTAAAGTGGAAGGGCCAGGTAAGTCAGATTGTGGAATGTTGGGTGTGTATGCAGGGGAGCAAGGTGCCCTGCATGATGTGTGTGTGTGTGTGTGTGTGTGTGTGTGTGTGTGTGTGTGTGTGTGTGTGCGTGCGTGCCATCTGAATGTTGGCATTGCAGGTAGGGTACGGAAAATCTCCCGTTTAGCACTACCGCATATAGCGATAAATGGGAGATTTCCTTTACCCCACTGTAATGCAATCTCAGAGTTGGAATATTAAAGTAGGTGCGATGTGGGGGTGCAGGGGGGTGAAGCCCCCCCTCCATAACATAGTGTTAGTGATTTTTTTTTTTTATGGTTCATTTTGAATTTTCGATGCTCTGAACATCGATGTTCTGGTCTCGATGATCAGAACGTCGATGTTCTGAACATTCGATGATTTAAAGTGAATCCATATATATATATATATATATATATATATATATATATATATATATATATATATATATATATATATATATATATATATATATATATGGGTCTACTTTAAATTAATGAGATGCCACTTACCTGCTTCACATTTCACCAAGACGAAAACACCAACAGCAGCAAAACACCGACATCCCGGAACACCGACTGTTCACTCCAGGTAAGTAACTGCTCAGCCATCCTGTTGAAATTTGCCCCTTCCCTCCACGATAGTGTGATCTCTGAGTTGGTATATTTAGTTGAGAGGGGCACAGCCCCCCACATGGAGGGGTGGGGGGTGAAGCCCCCCCACATGGTTGGGTTTGGTTTTCTGTAATTTCCATGTTTGTTTCAGATGGCTGAGGTGTTACTTACCTGGAGTGAGTAGCTGATGTTCTGGGATGTAGGTGTTTTGCCGCTGTTGGTGTTTTCGTCTGAGTGAAATGGTTTTTGAATAATTGGAATATCTTTGATGTAAAGTAGACCTATATATGAATATATATATATATATATATATATATATATATATATATATATATGTATCTATAAACATATATATATATATATATATATATATATATATATATATATATATATATATATATGTGTGTATCTCGGCTTATCTGAGTTTATGAGCATGCCCAGTAGGTATTTTGGCTACTTATAAACTGACTCCAGCCTCACCTAGCTGTACTCCAGTCCAAGATTTTGTGTATTGCACAGTATGACATCTGTCCCTGTCTCTGCACTGCTGCACTTCAGTCACGTTGGCTAAGAATTTCTAAAGTTGTCTTATGTAATTAATATGTGACAGTAGTTAAAATAGTACAGCACAAACAGACTGTCTGTAGAACACATATATTGGTACCTCGCTTCCAAAAAAAAAGTGGATACTTCTAGATTAGAACCATGAATGCCATCACACAACATGACTGCTTTAGCTGATTAAGTCACAGAAGCTGCTTGACAAGCAGGGGACCATTCATCACACAATCATCTGCATAAATATATACATTGGTTACTTTTCCGTTATCTAACACATACAATGTCTGATCAATTTCTCTAGTACTGTCCTGTGACTGAGTGAAATGCTTATATACCACTGATGAGTTGCTGTTACAACAGTTACAAACTAACACTACTGTGTTAGGGGTGGGGGAACAGTACCACATGTCCTGTTGGGATACACGACTATCATTTAACCCCACTGTCTAACATCTCCCTTCAGTTATGTACCAGTAATCTCTTGCTGTAAGACTGCATGAATATGCCATGTATAAAGCCTACTGAGTATAAATGAAAACATGTTAGTGGAATGGGTATCTGTGTTGTCTTGGTAGTTAACTACTGTGTTGGCTTGTTAGTTAACTACTGTAACAATGGTGTATAAGGTCCTGGGTTTGAGACCTGCATGGCTGTTTTATTAGGGGTTGGGAGGGTGACCTAATGGTTAAGGTGTTTGCCTTACAAATATGCAAGGTGCAGGGTTTGAGTCTCACAAGGGATAACTGGCTAGGCTTAAAATGGCTCGCAAGGGCAGTTAGCTTAGTACTAATCTATGAACCTGTGTAGTCCCATGTGGATGTCATTTCTGTACAACTAGCCCATTATAGTTACTTAAATAACGTACCCGGTCCATACATGCACTGACATATGGTAATAATCCAGTAGACTATTGTGTAGGTTATGGACTTACCCTTAAAATTCAGCAGTTGACACAACTTTAGTTCAGGGCTGACTATGTCTGATGCAAGCAGTACACAGCCAATACATGGATAGGTACAGGATGTGTAAGTTGCCTGGCATCAATTTTCATATCTATATGTGAGTGTGAGTAAGGTGTTAGTCTATAGGTCCCTAGGTTGCCAGTGAATGTCCTATGCATTGACTCTTAGCCAAAGCCAAGTTATATGGAGCATTCCTACATCTGCCTACAGGGACATGACATCTGCCTGCAGGGACATAAGTAGGGGATCCATCTCCAAGTCCTCCTGTGACTATGGCTGTGGTGACCTAGGCACTGGTCGGGGGCTGTGTATCCCTTCCCTTTGCATGATCCCACTGCAGCTGTTTCTGCAGGATCAGATTGTGTAACATAGCACATACTGTGAATATCTGTGGGCATGTGGCTGGAGTATACTGCAGGGCTACACCAGATATCTTTAGGCACTGGAACCATGACTTCAGAAGCCCAAACACGCTCTATGCTGTTCCTAGTTTGTGTGTGTGTATGTGCCTCATTATGGCATTCTCCCATGGTGTGTGTGAATTTATGATGTATGTCATCATCCATGGTTCCAGGGCATACCTAGCATCACCCAGTAAATGGCCCTGTGGGATGCCCCCCTTAGCAAACATCTGGTAGGTACAGCTGTGATGTGTGCCAGATATGGGAGTCGTGATAACTGCCAGGGTTGCCAGGACACACATCCAGGATAATCCCCTGGACATTGCACATGACCTGGCAGTTGATAGAGTGGTACCCCTTGTGGTTAATGTAGCTTGTACCTTGCTCATCAGGTGGTGCCTTGATGTGTATATGTGTGCAATCTATGGCACCCAGTAATTCAGGGTGGTGTGTTACATGGTAGAAGTGCTTCATATTGCTGGCCCCCACCTCAGGGGTAAGGGGAAAAGATATGTGCTCACTGCCATGTGGAAGCATATTACCCAGGAAATGGTGGAGTATCCTGGATGCAGAAACCTGTCACACCCTCATCATGTTCCTAGTTGGTCTTTGAAAAGTACCTGTAGTTAGTATCCTAGGGCTACACATACCTTTGTCTCCATTGGGATGGGTTCCCCTCTGTTAGCTCTGGCTCTGAGTTGAGGGTGGCAGAGCTCAGTGAGTTATTGTAATATGTCCCTGTCCATCCCGCAGCAGTCTACAAGCTCCAGCTCATGTAGCTCCTAGAAGGTTACCCTGGGCCTGAACACTCTTCTCCTTCTTGGCCTAGGCCTATTGTCAGCAGTGCCAGCAGCACTGACTTCAGCATCTAGCACATGCAGATGCAGCAGGCCAGCAGCAGCCCTTAGCATTATCCCAGTTAAAATTCCCATGTCTCTACTCCAATGCCCCAGAGTATTGAGGGAAAATCAGAATGTAGGGTGTATGCATATTTTATACAGTTCTGCTTTAGGTCTACCATGTGGGATTGGCTAATTATGATGCAGTTCACCTGCCCAAGATATAATTAACATAATTTAAAGGCCCTACGTTAGTGTACACTGTGTCACAAACATAGCTTATACATAAGTCAAAACTATTTATTGAAGATATCCAGTTCTAATTGATTACTGCCTACGTTATCAGTGTCACGTGGGTAGTATGTCTGCATGAACATGCAAAGCTATGCGGCACACTGCACAAATACACTTGCTGGGAACAAAGAATCCTAAAAAATAATAAGATACACTCTCCTAATGTAATCCACATCCTCTGGGGATATCAACATCGTGTAGGGGCCTACAAGAAATTGATATGCAGACACAGTTGCTCCTTTTAGCACTTCAGAAAATCAGACTCATTTGCATACAAATCCATAGCCTAGATACTACACAGTTCATAGCTGTCTGAGCTGGGTAATAGCATATATGCACCATTGTACAGGACTGACACAAGGTCCTACAGTATATTTCTGAAAACCATATTAGAAATGTATTTATTTTTATTTCTAAGTATGTTTGCTCACTGCAGCGCATAGTGTAAACATGCCAAAATTATTAAAAAAAATGTTATTAATTTTACATATTCGCTTCCTTTTTCAGACATCCACAATGTAGCTTTTGCACATATATGTATGTAATCTAACATTTTCTGGGGAGTTGTGTCCATATTTGTTGACTTTTACATCTCCTTCTGTTCGTGTAGACTACTGTATATGAAATATTCCGTGTACACTACGGGCACTGACATGGAGTCCACACGGGTGCCTTTCTGCTTCTTGGATTGCTCCGCCTAGTTATTAAATCAATTGTCTCAGCAACCACGTCTATCAATTAATATCCACACCCTTCACTTACAACCTAAGTAAAAAACTGAATACCTGCCTCGTGGTTTTGGTGTCTTTTTGGACTTGTTGGCTGTTGGTGAAGCAACCACCAAGAGGAGAAAACGCTGAGAGAAGAAAGGAGCCACTTTTGAGATTTTAAGTATTTTGCTTCAGATTATTTGTTAAGTTTTTCTGCATTGCCGCCTACTTTTGAGCATTTTCTGGCTTGTTAAACTTGATTTCTGTGTTGGTAACTGTATTTAGAACACAACCTAGAGCTGATTACTGAATTTCCTGCCTGCACTTATTTTTTAAATCGTTTTTTTTTCTTCAAACTTGCATTTTATCTGTCTCTGGCCTAGCACTCAAGTGTGGGGTCATTTACTGCACTGTTCTAACTTGTTGATACTTGTGAACCTCTGCTTTCCTTAAAAAAAACAAAAAAAAAACTAAAAAATCTTGCGTTTTTCCCACTTTTCTGAGATTTAAAAAAGTTCAGTTACAGATTTGCTGTTCTGAACTGTTTGTAAGTTTCTTGGAGGTCATTGTTTGCTTGGGCTAAAGGGACGTCTCTGTGTTCATCAGTGGCAGTTATAAACATTGAGCAGCCTGCCTGCCTCTGTGGGAGTGGTTACTGCCTTGAAACTGTAGTTTTATTGGCCATTTTGGGTCAATTCCAAACTCCTTGATCTCCCTCTCTTAAAACCCTCTTTTGTGCGGTTTTGCAAGTTATTGCACATAGCGCAGCATCGGGCAGCGCCGCCTTATTGGGTTTAAACTATTCCTGGCTCCACAAAGTCTGCTCTTCACTTTTTCCCTTAGAACTGCTCTATCTCTCAAATTAAACACCATATTCACATTCTAAGGCCCCTCACTGGTCCAAATAAGTAATCTTACAAGTTAGCACTAATAAACCATAAGCACTACTTACTCTTATACTCTCTACTATTACCTTGTCCCCTGTTGATTCATTTTAATTCAGTTCCCTATATTACTCTAGCATGTCCAAAGGTCAGTCAATGGTTTCCTCTTCAGTCCAGCTGGTGAATCTGGGAATTTTGACGCAATGTTACAACTGTCTCATGTACATGGACAACCCTCTCCTCCTCCAAACAGGTTCAAATATATGTGAGAGATGCAACCATATAGCCAAACTGGAGGTTGAGCTCTCTCATCTCAAAACTGGTGTAACCAGTCAGGAGGAGAAGGTAACCTCACACAACACAATTCCAGTATCACATAGTCCCACCACAACAGCGAACTAAACACATAAAAACACAAAAACATACTCGGAGGCTCTAAATAAAAATCTACCTAAGCAACAGAGACCTCCAAAGCAGACATCCAAGCAAACACTACCCCAAAACAAAACACGTACAACACATAGCACACAAAGTCAGTGTGCCAAGCAGTCACAGCCCTTAAGGCTGAATAACACACCTGATACCCTTGTAATAGGTGACTCTATTGTCAGACACACTGACGTCCCGCTCACCAGGCTGAATAAAGAGAAGGTCACAGTGAGCTGCCTGTAGGGCGCTAGGATCCGCCACATAATGCAAGCACTTAGGTCACTCCAAAGCAAATACAAATATGACTCAGTCATTGTACATGCTGGCGTGAATGACCTGAGACGTACCTCCCTCGACTACATGAAAAGAGACATAGAGGAGCTCTCTGATCATGTAGCCCAGGCCGGTATGACCCTGACCTTGAGCAGCATCTTACCCTCACCTAGAATGATGCCACATTATAAAGACAAAATTATTGATTTTAACAAATGGCTAAAATTTTGGTGTCATTCAAAGGGGATCCAGTGTCTGTCAGCCTGGGATGACATGCTCGACAAGCCACATTGCTTCGCTAGGGACGGCTTGCACCTGTCACCCCTGGGCTTTCAGAAATTGGCAAGGGCTCTTGCCACCCCCATAGTGCCTTTTTTAGGCAAGGCTCAAAAGTCAAACCCACCCCCATAGACAGCACAAGGAACAAGAAACTAAGGGTAATGCTGCTAAACACCAGAAGTCTTAACCTCAAGATGCATGCACTCAAAGCTCTCCTCAGTATGGAGAACATCGATATCTGTGCAGTGACAGAAACCTGGTTCAAGGCTCCAGAGAGCACCCCAGCACTACAAGGTTATACCTCATATCATGCTTTTCAGTCCCAAAACCCAGAACGAACCACAAAAGGAGGGGGAGTTTCCATATTTATCAAGGATATCCATACCTCCAGGTTAGTGGCAGTGCACGAAGTATCGGAGACCATCCATGTGCAACTGACAGTGGGCAAGACTGCTTTTCAGTTTATAGCATCCTACAGACCACCCCGTCAAAGTCAGGAATCCCACTCAGCTTTCCTGAAAACATTGAAGAACATTAAGATCTCTCCAAACACCATTATATTGGGCGACTTCAACTACCCAAACATAGACTGGGAGCATTACTCAAGCCCCAGCACCTTAGCCCAAAGGTTCCTGGAATTTATAAACTCAAATGCTATGGGACAACTAGTCACCACTCCCACAAGAGGGGAAAACATACTAGACCTGATCATTACCAACATGGGGGCTCTATGCTCCATACCAGAAGTATATCCCTCATTGGTAAGATCAGACCATAAATTAATTTCACTAGATATCCACATCCCGACCCCAGCCCCAGCCCAGAAAACCACAGTGAAAAACTTCTCAAAAGTGAACTTCACACTTCTCAAACCTGAAGTGGAATCCTTCAAGGCCCCAGGGCCAGTGGAAACTACGGCCCAAACTGCAGAATCCTATATAAACGCATTCTACGGACATCTCCAGAATGCATGGATCGTGGTATCCCAAACAAAATCGAGACCCAATCATCCAAAGGCAGGCATCCAGTCTGGTGGACCCCAGCCATAAATAAACTGTACAACAGAAGGAGGAAGCTACTACATGATAGAGCAAAATCCCTAATAGGGAAGGCAGCTCTGATCAGTACTAGCAAAAAATTACGATCCCTCATAAAATCCTCCAAGGCCAGCTTCGAGAGAAAAATTGCACAGGACACCAAAGACAATCATAAGGCTTTTTTCAGTTATGTTAGAAACCTGGGATGCAACTCCCAGACTTGTTCTGAGTTGATTCTAAATGACAGAAAATACACTGAACCCACAGACATTGCCAATATCCTGGCAGACAGGTTCAGTGCAAACTTCTCCACCCCCTCCCCCCCAAAAGAGCAAGTATCTATCCCGGCAGAGTGCAGCCTCCCAAACATCTCTGATGCTCAGGTGAAGGCCGCCCTCTCCAAAGCAAAAAACACTGCTTCCATGGGGCCAGATGGTGTCCCGGGTTGTGTCCTACATGAACTAATCCCTCAAGTAAAACTGCTGTACAATCTCAGACTCACTACAGGATATGTGCCCAAAGAATGGCGTACAGCAACAGTGGTCCCACTCCACAAAGGTGGTGCCTCTGCGGACCCTGGAAACTATCGCCCCATAAGCCTGACTAGCCTAGTATGCAAGGCTATGGAGAGGATCATCATGGAACTCATAAACCAAGACATTGGGGACCTACAGACACTAGATCCTACCCAATTTGGCTTTGTCAAGGGCAGATCCTGCCTTTTGAACCAGGTCGACTTCTTCAAAACAGTCACCAAGGCCATAGATGAAGGGAAGGTAGTCCACACAGCCTATCTGGACCTCGCAAAGGCATTTAACACAATACCCCACTCAGGCATCATAGATAAGCTATCCAGCCTAAATATAAACCCCTATGTCACAAGATGGGTTGCAAACTGGCTCAAAGACAGAACCCACAGAGTCAGAGTTGCTGGAGCCATGTCAGACTCGAAACCAGTCACAAGTGGCGTCCCACAAGGTTCTGTCCTGGGACCTCTCTTGTTCGGTATTTACTTTTCTGAGGTACAGGCCAACGTGGGAGGACTATGGCTGACCAAGTTCGTAGATGACTGCAAACTGGGCGCCATAATTGACTCTCCAGCTGACACAAACATCCTTCAAAAAGGTCTCGCAGAGACGGATAACTGGTGCCAGAGCCATGGTCTAAAGCTAAATGCCAAAAAGTGTATAGTCATACCCTTTGGCAAAAACAATGTGCCCACAAATTATCACATAGGTGGTAACCCATTAAGTACAGAGAAAGTAATTAGGGATCTGGGGACCCAAGTTGATAGCAATCTCTCCTTTGACAACCACATTGCCAAAGTGGTTAGAAAGACCTTCTACATAGCCCACCTCATCATGAAAGGATTCACATCTAGATCAAGAGAGGTAACCGTGCCCCTTTATTCATCCCTCATCAGGCCCATCATAGAATACAATGCCCCCTTTGGGATGTACCTTATCCGACACCTGCAGCAATTAGAAAGACCCCAAAAGTACCTCACCAGGAGGATCAAGGGACTCAAACAGTTGCCATATGCTGCTCGGTTAAAAAACTCCAGCTCTACTCAGTTGCATACCGCCTACTTCGAGGCGATCTATGCCTGACATATAAAGCTATGTCCAACCCAGAATTAATGGACATGCTCCACCTCAGTAAATCTAAATCCCTTAGTGCCACACGCTCGAGAGACTTGAACCGCAGCACAGAAATAAATAGAAGATGCTGGAGGGACATATTCATAACCCAGAGGCTCCCTTCACTCTGGAATAGAATTCCAATTCATGTTAGGCAGAGCACCTCACTGACACTCTTCAAGAAGAATCTTGATGAGTGGATGGGGGATCGTAGGTTTGTCCCGGGGATTACTTCCGTGTCACTATTAGACAGAGGCACAGTAAACTAAACTTTAAAAAGGGCACAGTATACTCAAATCAAGGGGTGGCGTAAGCCAAACACAATCGGGCTAGGCTTATAAATGCCCCAGGGCAGATAGCCTAGTATGAACCTATGAAAAACATCTTAAAATTACTATATAAACAAACTGTAAAAACAGTTATTATGTATATATATATATATATATGATGACACTATTCTAAACAAGAACAAGAGATACAGGCTTTATTTTCACAAAGAGGACATAGTATAGGATTATGTCAAGAAACCATTGAGACTGTTAGAGGGCAAAGGCAGGGAACTGGACAACCATATTTTTCACATAGATCAACCCAAAGAAAGAAAAATAAGAGTCATTTTTTACTTCGTTGCATATCGCCTACTCAGAGGCGGTCTCTGCCTAACATACAAAGCTATGTCAAACCCAGAGCTATTGGACATGCTACACTTAAAGAAATCCCAATCCCTCCGAGCTACATGCTCTATGGACCTAAACCTTGTCACCACAATAAACAGAACATGCCGGAGGGATAGATTTCTGTCCCAGAGACTTCCCATACTCTGGAATAAACTACCTATCTATATCAAACAAAGCTCCTCATTAGCACTCTTCAAGAAAAATCTTGATGATTGGATAGGAAATAGGAAATTCACCCCAGGGATCACCTCTGTGGCTCTGCTCGACAGTGGCACAGGAAAATAATTTTCTTGGGTGGCAAAAGCCGGAGTACCTTTTTGGCTGGGCTTGTATAGGCCCCGGGGCCGACAGCCTAGTACCTACCTATGAACCTATGAACCTATCATGGACATCCTATATAGGAATTGGCATATTTTGACTATCAATGAGAAGGTGAAGGACGTGGTAGGTGACAAACCAACAATTACATATAAGAATATGCGATCACTTAAGAGATGCTTATGTGATAAAACAGGAACACCAATGAAAGATGTTAGGCAGAATAGAACAGGCATATATAGTTGCAATAGGTGTAATTATTGCAGCTATATACATGCAAACCATGTTTTTGTCCATCCTGAGATGTTAAGAGAATTTAAGTTTTCTTGTTTTGCCAATTGTAGTACAAGTAATGTTGTTTATTTGGCCCATTGCACAGAATGCCTCAAATGTTATGTAGGTAAAACAAATCAGCAGCTAAAAGATAGAATCAGGGAGCACTTGTACTAGACATGAATAGAAGATACAAGAAATGCACTAGCCAAGCACAGCAGCTAAAAGATAGAATCAGGGAGCACTTGTACTAGACATGAATAGAAGATACAAGAAGTGCACTAGCCAAGCACACCATACAGGCAGGAAAGAAACATGCATTTCAGTTTACTGTGATTCAGGTTATACATCCAGATACAAGGATGAGAGACATTAAGAATACCACTGAAAAAGCTGAACAAAAATGGATCATACGGCTACAATCTGATAAAAGTTTTTGGTTAAATGATTCCACCAGTTTGAAACCTTTTCTTAAAGATAGGAAGTTGAAACATTGATTATTTGTTGAATATTCACATATCATATGTATACATTATTATATATTCTTTGTACATTCTGTATTTATGTTTTAATATAGATTATATATTTATAAAGATATATATACATAAGTGTTTTTACAGTTTGTTTATATAGTCATTTTAAGATGTTTTAGCTTTATGTATTCAGTTTTTTACTTAGGTTGTAAGTGAAGGGTGTGGATATTAATTGATAGAAGTGATTGCTAAGACAATTGATTTAATAACTACTAGAACCTGCAGTAGGTCTTTACTTTAAATAGATGATTAATGTGTGTGATGTTATGACAGTCTGAGGAAGCATGGTGGATCCATGTGAAAGCACTTACTGACCTACTTAGTATTTTTCTTCTCTGTGTGTGTTTTTGTCAACATTTGTAGATGTCCTAAGCCTCAGCAATATACCAAAGCTATTCTAGTCTTTTGGCATTGATAATAGGGAAATTTGGGGCATGAATGGCAATGCTTAAAATGGCTCTAGGGATATTAGCCTAGTAACCTCCTGTGATCCTATGATCCAATTGTATAGCTGTCCTAAACATCTATGACCACAGAAAAAGGTCACAACCAACAAAGCAGTAGAAGAGTCAGAACAATAGCAAAAATACCGAAAAATAAATTAATAGTCCTTCACACATAGAGTTGATAGAGAAGCATTACATGCAGAGAAGGTGGAAGGTGTAAAATGCCAAATAATGTATTTTAATGAATAAATAACAGAGTGCAAATGTGCCAAAGAAAAGAGAAAAAAAGATATGCTGAACTCCATAACAGAAGCATCACTTTAGGATATTTCATCACAGACCAAAAACACAGTGTTATGCCCACAACAAAAGCAACATTACTGGACCTTCCCATATCAAAAAACAAATGAATCAAAGGCAGCATACCTCAACCAGGAGAACCCATGGGCAATGGCATATCAGTGAAGAGTGGTACAAGCAAAATCTGAGGAAGCTCCAAGCAGAAAAATGTGAAAAAAGCAAATGCAGCCCACAATGTCAAGAAAAAGTAAAGTATGCATGCAGGGCAGGTAGTACAGGAAACACAGTTACAAGGAAAACAGAAATAGAAGGTGATTCTTAAGAATAGGGACCAAAATGACCATGGTAAGAAATCCACAGCATACAGGTATGGTCGTCCATGTTGCAGAGTCATATGAGGGAGAGTAAAAGTCCATGGCAAAAACATCACAAGTGGAGATGAAGCCCACTATATAGGTAGTATGGCATCGTGGTGGTAAAATAGATGAAGTAACATTCATGGCAAGGATAAGCAAGTCAGGCACATGAGACACACAGATGTGCAGCATTGGATGGCAATGTCCACAACGTATGCAGTGCCATATATGTTTTTCACAAACAGCAGGAGCAAATACGCAGAAATCCCAGCTATGAACACATAATGTGAACTGGACAGAAGAGCAGCAGGGACAGAAAGCTATAGAGGTGTATAGGTGTTTCAGAGCATTATACAATGTTAACTATATTAGGCATGAAATGTGCAGATGAGTGCATGTCCAACTAGAATGACCACAGCACTAGAATATAGAAATGTACATGAGACACTGACAAGGATGTGAAAAGCTGGGACAGTGTTTAGCTATGCAATGTCCCAAGTGTTCATAGACACAGGCTTCACAGCAAAAGTTGGTGATCTACAGCTTAGTGGAAATCAATAGTGCCATAAGACTTTTGGGACATGAGTTGGTAAAGTATGTCATGACATTGGGTAAGCCTTTGTCTCTTGGTGGATGGGGGCATTAGATGGGACCAACCCTCATAGGGCCACCTCTGTTGGCAAATCCACCTGTGCTTGATCAAGATTAATGACTAGTAATGCCTTCCGATATAGCATGAATTATCCTGTGACACCCCTATAGTGAGGCCACATCCATCTTTACCAGGGATCAAATGGTCAGTGAGAATGGACTTGGCACATACTGTATACAGCATACAGGTATCATACCAATGTAGGCAGCCCATGGTGTAGTTGTCATTGAACCACTTCATTAGTGGTATGGCCTCATGGGAGCATTGCCCTCATAAGAGGTCATAAGCCACAGGTATGTCCTCTGTAGGCAAGAATACCAGTACCAAAACCTGTTTCATCTCCTTGCAGAAGGCTGGTACCCTAGTACACCTCAGCCAGCAGTCTAGCTACTGTATGCAATGCCAGAGTATTTGGTCACTATGGAAAATGCAGCCATGGGGATCACCACTGGAGAAGATGGAACAGGTGACATTATTGCCATCTGCTCAAAGTCAATCAGTACATACTATGCTGCAAGGGTAACAGCTAAACCATCAATTGTGTCTATTAAATCCTATAAAAAAGGCAGTCATATGCCATCTGGTGCTTTGCAGATATCAGGCTGTAAAACAAAAGGCTATACATACTTCTGTCCTCTGCACCAACGTGACTGTGAATACTGCATATCTTGTGACACATGGTCATATGGGAAGAACATGTCTTGTCCATTAGACATACAGTACTGAGTGCCAGTCATCAGATATTACCCTCTTTCATTAGCAGACAAACCTTATGGCTACCTTCACTTCAATGTTCTTTACTTGTAAGTCTGCATGCTCTGTCCACATATCATGAACCATGATCCCCACAAAGCTGGCAATGTTCCTGCTGACCACCAGGTTATTCCTCTGCCTACTGAGCTGTATCAGTTTTTGAAGGGCTCTCCTATGGGGCATGTACTGGAATACCTTTTCATTTACATGCTCTGCTTACCACTACATGATACAGGCTGGAATAATCCTGGCTGCTATGTTCATGCCTTTATTTTATTTATTCATTTTATTTAATATTTGTTTACCAGGAAAATCCAACTGGGACAAAGCCCATTTTCAGTGGAGGCCTGGGGAGAAACACTCCAGATACATGTCCCTGGAATGTATGAGGAAACCAGAGTACCTGGAGGAGGACATGCAGACTCTGCACAGAAAGGCAACTCAGCCAAGAATTGAACCAGAGAACCTCTTGCTGTGAGGTGACAATGCTAAATTGCATTGACCAATTTCACACCTGCTATCTCCTCTAGACATGGTAGATGGTGGTGAAATGTGGAGTAGACCAACGCATCCCCCTCTGCAGTCTTCAGTGAGGTAGCAGATCCCCTGCAGTGCATGATTCTCTTATCTGTACAACCCCAGTATGAATGTCCATTAATCTATCTCTCCTGTTGAAAAAAATAGGCACCCACCAGCAGCAGTGATTCTCTTTCTGGCTTTACAGTGGTGCATAAATGATGTCTGCCATTACCAGGTGCAATGTATGCACTTCTTTGCAGGAAGCTGTGGTGGTGCAGTGGAAGCATTGTCGCGTCACAGCAAGAGGTTCTCCTATTTGATTCTCAGCTGGAGCACCTTCTGTGTGGAGTCTGCATGTCCTCCCTGTGGTCGTGTGGTGTTTGAAAGACATGCGTAAATGAGTGTGCCTTCATTGAAGGTTGGGCATCGGACTGGCACCTTGGCACCATAAAAATCTACTGCCAATCATTAGCGAACCAGAGTTCCACTGTGGCGACCCCTAACCTGGAAAAGCTGAAAGAAAAACAACAATGTATGCACTTCTTTGGGTCTTCATCTGATGCCATCATAATGTTCTGATATCTCACTGCACTTTCTATTCTTGTAACAGTACAGAGCTGGGTATGTAGTTCATTTTACTGGCTCCTAGAGCTTAGATTATTATGTGAATGCTCACAGCAAGGAATGCATCATTTTGATGTCATGATACTCTGCTAAGTGTTCATGATTTTATTTTCACTTCACAAAACACTGAATTCACCATTTTGCTACAACAACTTTGTAATACTCAAGCTCCTGTAATGTAGTATGTAATGTAATGTTCTCTAAATACCCTGATAAATGTCCACACAGGAGCACCCATCAAGCAGTGTCCTTCTTGCAACTCTAGGCAAGACAGAACATGGCTGAGGAATAGATTTATCACCCTGCATCTTCTGTCTGGGACCAAGATTGTTAGTTTGTTGTTGCCATATTTTTTCAATCAATAGAATAAATAAACTCCTAATATGTTAGCATGTACAATAATTGAACACATTACACTACATCCTTAAAACAGTAAACATGTGAATAGGGAAAGCCAGTTTGCTTTTCTGAAGATATGTGTCTTAATGGAATTGTGTAATGTTTCCGAATGAGGCAATGGTGGGCAGTTTATGCTGGGAGCAGATCAAGAATAATAGAACTCATCAGACTTAACTGCATTTAAATGTATACAAAGTCTATTTATATATTGTTAACATATCAGTCTGACAATTTTATGCCTCAACGTGCAGTTCCAACCATAGTATTTCATATTTGGTGTTTACTGCAGACTCATTTCTTTTGGCAGGAAGATATTTCTTTTTGTTACTAGTGTTACTTTAAGTGAATAAGGCTCATTGTCACTGTGCAAGTTTACATTCTACACAGCATGGTATTACACAAGGGCAGTTAGCCTAGTAGTGACATATAAACCAAAGAAATCTGACCCCTATGATTTATACGTGTTACTTGGGTTGAGATGGTTTGTTATATTCAGTTTTAAATATTGTAGCAGAAAGTGTATTACTAGCACACAGATTGAACTCTCATTCCTTGTGCCAACCAGTATGCGAAAGACTGGAGCAGTATAGTTTAGTGTCTTTCTTATTTTGTTCTCTGTTAGTGCTGAAAGTCCATGTAAATGAATGCTAGGATGTGGACTGCTGAGCACAACTTTGGTGTCAAATGTGGGAATTGTGCTCCATATTACTTATATCTCCATTTCTGAGACACAGACTCTGACACAGCTTGATTTGTGCATCATTGTGCCACTTGGATCTAAGATTTGTGACTGTGAATGATCAGTATTATTGCTGTCATGCAGTTTGGCCCATATCCTGACTTGTGTGATTCTTATGCAGTTGTATAGATTTTAAGTTGTATGTTTTAGGCCTACATTTCAATGTAATGCATCTATACTTGTTATATTTTAATGTGACTTTTTGAAATGTGACACTGCATTATATTTGATCAATACATTTATAGTATGGTGAGCGAATGTTATACATAAAAATTAATATGTATTCTATTTATTTACATGCATATGTTTTGGCCTTACACTTCCAATGGCTGTGGGAATCAAACCATGAAGAATACATGTTGATAACTGTAGTCATAATTCTGTTACTTGACTGTGCATTTATTAGGTCTTTTGTAAATGGCTAGTTAATGTATCATTGATGAATATTTCATCTTTTTTTAATTTCTTAAAGTATTCTGGGTTTCTAATACCATGATGGGAATGGACCCCATTCCTAAGTCAAATTATAATTAAATTCCATGAAATTAATATTGTTTCAATCTTTGATGTTAGCCAAGTGTTCTTCGCAGCACCTGAAATGTGCTCAGAATTGACTCCTCCTGCAATGCATATGGAGTATCAGTAATATATCTAAGTCTGATTGTAAACTATTTTTATAAGACCGATTGCACCTACTACTCTTGGAACTGTCTGGGTATGCTTCTTCCACACTGCCCTTGTTTCTGCCTGAAAATCCTGGTATCTTATGACTTTATGTCTATTTTATTTATTTATTTTATTTTTATTTTACATTTGTTGACCAGGATAGTCCGAATGGATGCATGTCCATTTTAAGCGGAGGCCCGGGGAGAAAACCTCCAAGGGTAAGCAGATACAGCATTATATAATACCAGCATTACATATTACAAACAGACTATTTACAGAGATTACATAAGTAAGCAAGTTAAACAAGTTCCACAGGTTAGAGTTAATCCTGAGCGCAAGTCAAGATTAAATTAAATTACACAGTAAGCTGGTTAACAGATTTTTACACATTCTAGAGAGAGTTAACCAGGCTTGATACATTGACATAGCCAGTTAAGTGCAAATGTTGTTTAAGTCTAGTTTTAAATTGACCTAAGGTGGAAAGTAAGGTAAAATCAGCTGGAAGAGAGTTCCAGGTTCTACTTACAGAGTTTGCAAAGAGAGAATCACCAGCTGTGTTATTAATTTTGCTAGTCTGAATTAGTAGTTTGTTACAGGATCAAAGCGGTCTAGGATTGTTATAGGCGGTGATAATATTTTTAAGTGCAGGAGTATTGTCTGGATTATAGAGGATTTTATAGGCCATAATTAGTTGGTTATACTGGATTAGGCTGGGTAGTTCAAGCCACCCAAGCTTATTTAGATTGATGCAATGATGTGTCCTAAAAGGCAGCTAAGTGGCAAACCTGGCAATGTGGTTGTAGCAAATTGAAAGTTTGTTAAGGATGGTCTTGTTTAAATTCGAGAGTAGAGGGGATGCATACAGAAGGGTTAAAAGAAGGTGAGAGCAAGCTATGGCAATTTTAGCTGGAGGGGTTAGGAAGGCTTTTATTCTGTAAAGTGATCCTAGTTTTTTATTGATGGTTTTGATAGTTTGGTTAACATGTAGGTCAAATTTTAGATTATTATCTATGATGACACCTAATAGTTTTGTAGAGGGGTCAGGGGAGATTATTGTGCCATCATTTGAATTTATGGTAAAGGTGAAAGCGGTAGACCTATGTGTTGGTGAAAATAACAGCATTTTAGTTTTTTTGGGATTTAGGATCAGACGACATTCAGAAAGCCAGTTTTCTATTGTATTAAAGGTGGTCTGGGTAGCTGAACATAACTCTACTGGAAATGTGGCCGAGCAAATCAAAGCAGAGTCTATCTCTGTACATAAGACACAGTAGTCACTGGATGTAGCAATTTCAATGAGCAATCCTACTTTTGTGTTCTTTTCATGGACTACTATATCTGGTTTTCTCGCATCTATTTTCTTAAAGTTGGTAATGAGTGATCCTATGTAATATAAACTTCATAATTTTCTATAATGCTTTATGGCTCATGTTTCCAGTGTTTTTCAGCTACTTCAGTATTACAATGTTTGCATAATCCCCAATGGAGCAGTCTTGCCACCATGTCTCTCAATAGTACAGATTTTCCCAGAATGTCCAGATTTTGGCCTCATATTTTGGTTTGTTTTTCATAAAATTGTGTTTTTCTGGAAGATTGCTGGTTAATCATTAAAGACTTGTTGTTCTTCTTTCAGCTTCTCCCAGTTAGGGGTCACCACAGTGGAACTCTGGTCCACTAATGATTGGCAGTAGATTTTTACGGTGCTGAGGTGCCAGCCCGACACCCAACCTTCAACGAAGGCATGCCCATTCACACATGTCTTTCGAACACCACTCAACCACGGGGAGGACATGCAGACTCCACACAGAAGGTGCTCCAGCCGAGAATCAAATGGGAGAACCTCTTGCTGTGAGGCGACAATGCTACCGCTGCACCACCGCGGCTTAATCATTAAAGACTGAAGTTAGAAAATAATGACAGACATTTCGGTTTCAGATTTCACATCCTTCAGAAAATTCATGCTAATACAAACTCTGTTATTCTATCAACTTTCTAAGTTTGTAAGACCAATATTTAAAAATTGTCTCTATTTTTAGGCCTTTGTCCCACTTTTATTTATGGCTTTGTCCAGATTTCTTGCTCTAAGAGGTTGAGAGGTATGCTTGCCACATTGTTATGCTTTTCAGTATACATTCTTTTGGCCTTTAGTATTTCACAACCAGCAACAAAATGTGCAACTGTTTCCAATTCTAAATTACAAAAGCTACATCTGTTGGTTTCTCCCACATGTTTAATGAACATTGTAAGCCAACATGTATGTAGTCCACTATCTTGGGGCACCAATATTAACAATTTGTCTTTTAGTTTAAATTCACCTCTTTTTAACGATTCCAATGTTTGATCCTGATTGACAAGGTTGTTCCAAGAGTTTTCTGTACTTGCAGCTATATTTATGCATTTGACAAATTTCTTGCCTTCTCATTTGATCCTTCACCTTATAACCTTTCTTTTGTTTTTTGGCATATTTAGTTGATGCCTGATTTTATCTGCTTCTGGTTTGATTTCCATTCCCACTTGACACTGATATGCTTTTGCTAAACTAAGCAGGGAAGTCTTCTTAGATTGTTCTCCACATGTTTTACAACTTTAACTATGTTTGGGTCTTGTGAAGTCAGCAGATATATATATATATATATATATATATATATATATATATATATATATATATATATCTACAGTCCTACAATTGCAGATCAAAACATGTAATCAGTTTTGAGGAAGCCCATACCTCCTTCAGAACACGAAATATCTAGTTTTGGTATACATTGATTCTTATAAATCATTTGATAGTCATGAAGCATTTTTCTTGTTTTCTTTCCAATTGATCCAATAACGTTTAGGGCCAGTCAATCACTCCAAAACTGTAAGGTAGGACAGGAAGATTAAATTGGTTTATAGCTTGGACTTTGTTCCTATATGTCAGAGCTCTTTTCAGTATTAATTTTAGTCTTCTAAAATATTCCTTACTATGTTTTATTTGCATTTGTTCATGTTTTACTGTTGATTCCAAATATTTATACATACCCTCTTCCTCAAGTTCTGACCCAAGCAACTCTTCTCTTAGATAATTTTCTTCTAAATTGAGGGCACATTCTTTATTCTCCATTTCTTGCCGTCATTCTACAGAAAGTTCTAGAGCATCTTCTTGTGCCACATTCTCTTCAGTTACATCCTGTGTCATCCATTGCTCTTTCATATGGGAACTCACTGGCCTATCACTCCACAACATTGAATTGTGTCAGAGTTCCCGTTTCCTGTTCCTTCCCTTGCTGTACAACTCCAAATTAACTTTTGTACTGGTTTTCTGTGGAAGGCTCCAATCTATCTTCATATGACAATTGATCAGATGTTTCCTGTGTTAGACTTTCCACACTAAATCCTTCACTTTGCAGGTATTTCATAACTTCAGCTTCTATTTTTTAACTTCTACTTTACTAATCTTCTTTCATATGTTCAGTGATTAGGTTCCTAAATTAGTACTAGGCTAATTGCCCATGTGGCATACCTCTCAATCTCTAAGAGCAAGAAATCTAGACAAAGCTGACATAATGGGTGGGGGGGGGGGCAAAGGCCCAAAAAATAGGGATACTGCTCTTATAAGCTTAAAAGAAGTTACTAGAGTAACAGGATTTGTCTTGGCATGCATTTTTATGAAGGACATGAAGCCTGAAGCTCAAATGTATATCATTATTTATTGACTTCAGTCCCCATATCACCCTAGTGATCTGCCAGAAAACTACTGATTTTATGGGGAACAGACCAAAAATATGAGGCAAAAATTTTGAAAGTTGAGAGGTATGCCTTGTGGACCTTTTAAGTCTAACCAAACCACTGCAGGTATGAATCAAATGATGCACCTCATGTCTGCAAGGTAAACACCTAAATCATTAGGCCAAGCACTCCACTACCCCACATTCCCTGTTTGTGTTCTTATTTTTTTTTTTTTGTATTGTGAAATTTTCCATATCTGGATGTCTTTGCCTGAATTTGTCTTTCTTTCTTCTGGGCTGCTTTTTTTGTATTGATTAATTTAGCTTTCTCCTTTGTGTAAATATTGCACCATATCAGATCTTTCTTTCTTTCCCACATCCATATTTCTTTTTTACACCTTTCAAAAATCTCCAGATTTTGTTTGTTATATTTTTACAATTCCTCAGTTGATTTTTTTTCCAAGCAGCACGAGGCTTCTTGGTTTATATAATGTTTTTCACAAACCTGTTGTATTAATGAACACAAATTTGTATTTGAAGCTTTTGATATTTTTTCCTTGTGCAAGAATTTTTATTTCCTCTAATTTTGTTCTTAATATTTTTGTATATCTTCCGTCCAGAAATTCTGGGCTTCTTGCATAATAGTAGCAATACATATTTTTTTTCTTATCCTGAATAGTCCACTCTGTCATCCTTTATGGCTCTTTTGTGGTATGCCAGTTTTTGTGATTTTTGTGGACTACTGTTTCCTTCTACAACAGGGGACCGTCCTCTTCCTGACCCTCGCCTAGCCCCATTGTAGGAATATTTCTGTTTCTTTTGAATTCCACACTGTAATTTTTTCCAGTCCTGGCACCACTGCGCCTATCATGATTGGACACTTTTTCATCCTGGGACTTATGCATCCAGCTAATATTTTTTTTTATTTTTTATATTACGTTTGTCCATGATATACTCTATATAAAATACAGTCTATATATTAGCGTCGTCTTGGTGAGATTTTGTAAAAAATCCACGGTGTGAAAGTACTCACCAAAACTTGATGATGAATTCAATTTTAGCAATACTACTCTCCTTTGTTTGCTGATTTTATCATCTCTCCATTTGGACCCTGAATCTTATCCTCTATGTATCAGTGACTATGATGGAGCAGAAAGTGAATTTTACCAAACAAGAGGCAGAAGTGCTTCTGAATGTTTTAAGGACAGATCATGCCCTTTTGATGAGATGAGGTAGAAATCAGTGGCAAAGTAGGTCTAGTATATGTAAGCATGTATATATATATATATATATATATATATATATATATATATATATATACATATATATATATATATATATATATATATATATATATACATACACATATATATATATATATATATATATATATGTATACACACACACACAACACACACACACACACACACACACACACACACACACACACACACACACACACACACACACACACACACACACACACACATATGCATAAAAGCCTACCTGTTTTTGCAGGAAAGTAATATAAACAAAATTCATGTCCTGAAGCGTAACTTTGCAGAGTGGTAACTTTAGACTGGGCCTTTGCTTATACTGTTGTGGTTGTCATTTTGAAAATTTTAAACAGTGCATCCTCCATAATTGTCATCAAGTCCACATAGTTATGATTGCATTAGAGAGCACCCTTAGTACTCTGACTGGAATATCTTTGTGGATGAAAGGCATGCATTATGTATCATTATCAATCACCTCACAGTAGCTGTGTTTCATCCTCATTTGAATAAGTGAATCATTGTTGCTTCAGGGTTTGTGGACGTTGTTAAAGCTGCAGCCGTGTGCAGGTTTATGAATTGTGTAAAGCACTTGTATGAAATTTTAACTTCACTTTCTTGGCATGCACTACCCACCATGATTATTAATATTATTATTTAAATGAGTCACAAATAATCATCATTCCAAGCCTTTACTGATAGAAACTTTGATGCAATAAATGACATACTTCTGAAACCAAACTGTGAATCTAAATATAATAGCAAAACAACAACTGCAAAAAGTGTTATTAATAGAAGATAAAAGTCGTAGTAGCTCATGCTACACAGCCTTTATAGGGGAAGATTTATATTTGAAGAAGCAGCTATAAATAAAAACAGAGAGTGAGGGAGAAAGTAAACCACTTCCAGTAAACATTATGATATCCAAATCATTACCAAGACTTAAAGAAATATCTTTAATCTTGCAGCTTGCCATTTTATACCCTAATGGGTAAAAGACTGATATGACTGAAAATTTGTGATTGGTTATGTGACAAAGGAAAATACTGCCAGCTCAGCTATCTAGAATTTTGTAAATAATTCTATGTGATTGGTGAATATTGATATGATTTATACAGAAGTGTGTGTGTGTAAAGTACTGAGCTAAAATATAACCACAGCACGACCTATTGTTTAGATGCATATGTTTAATGGAAATTGAAACACAAGAGGTTAACTTAAAAAAAATTCAGAGAAAATAGTTGAAATTAAATTTTTTCATAACCATGTAATAAAAGAGATGGTATCTCTTAGTTTCAGTAGCAGACACAATGTCTAGAGCTAGAAGTGTTTTGTATTGTTTTAAAAGAGAAGTAATTACTAGGTTTAAGATATAAAAGTGTTTTATTGTTTTATTACTTCCAAGATCTGAAAACATCTGAGAGTTATGTATTTTTCACAGAGAGATGCTAAAATTCTGTTAGTTTCTGACAAAGGAAGTTTTAGCTTGGGAACTGAAGTCTGGTGACAAAAAAGTGATGCCATCCAAACTAACCCAGCAGTAATATGTGATCTTAATTTAAAAACTCTCTCAGAGAGAGATACTTTGTATTTATCTTTGACATGACAACATCCACTCATCATCACCTCTGCACTTGCCTTACTGTAAGTAAGATTTTAGGGCATAGTAACTCTTTTAGATACAGATAGGAATATAGTAAAGTGTAGCTTAGATGTTTGTATTTAGTTATTTGAGACTGTCCTACAATGTTGTTTTAAATATTTTCCTGTGATTTTGAACTCTGATGTAACTGATTACTTACTGAGTATTATCTTGTTATTTGATTATTTAGTATTAAATATTTTTAAACATTTTAATTGTGGCTGGTCTGTTTAGACATATTTAAGCTCTTAGAGTGTGTGTCAGCTACTTGGGCAAGGGCACAAAGCACTGGTTGGATAGACAGGATACTGCAGATCTTGGTTTGGCAACTCAGCTGAGATCCCAACCCTATAGCTGTGTCAGTGGGGAGTCTTACTGGGGATTTGCAGAAAAAGGGAGAAACCAGCCCCAGACTGACTCTGATCTCTATGTGCTGTTAAGGGAATTTGCACTTTACCGTGTGTGTGCTTTTCATCCTCCCAGTGTGTATGTTCCCCACTGTTGCCAGTGGTGAGGATTGAGGCTCCTTGACTACAGTGGCAGATGCAGTGGCATCACAGGTTAATTATCAAATTAGTTTTCATTTCCCATTTTGTCCACCTGAGCTGCCAGTAACTCAAACAGATGGGAATTTGGTTTAACATCATTCATGTCACCTCAAGGATGTTACACCCCATTTTGTTGCAGTGCAGAATCAGTACTGCAAGTACATTGTGTGAGGACATAACCCATACCCTTCTCAACTTCCAGGTATCAGTGACAAGTCTTGTACTTCCAAAGCCACTGAAACAGATTGTTAATGATGGAAGAATATGAAATCTGCATTCCAGTGGCAAACAGGAACCATATGAATAATTGGCTACAAACTAATTGTAGCAGATAATCACTGGAACAATATGTTATATTTGAAGTAGTTTTGCCCTTTTACTTGAAGTTATGCAGCCTTTGGTATAGTTATATAATTTAAAGGGATAGGTAATACAAATCTTAATATAAACATGGTATTTTTTCTAAGTTTTTAGAAAAGAAAAACATTGTATGGTCTTTTTTCTAAGTTTTTTTAGAAAACAAAAACATTGTTTTGATAATTAACAGGTGTGATGAGTCTGCTTTTTGTAATTCAGTAGGGATCCTTGGCAGTCCTATTATAAGGGGACACCAAACTTATTGACTTAGTTAAGAGGGGTTATGGAAAATTATTACACTGAATTCTTTTGATATATATATATATATATATATATATATATATATATATATATATATATATATATATATATATATACACATGGTCGACAATTCATTTGATCGACTTTTATTTGGTCGACAATTAATTTGATTGACAAGCACCCCACACACCCCCTAACTATATATATCAACTCCAGGGTCGCACAACATTGGGGAGGGGAGCAAATCTGCCTGTCGATCAAATGAATTGTCGACCATCTCAGGTAGAGCCATATATATATATATATATATATATATATATGTGTATATATATATATATATATATATATATATATATATATATATATATATGGGTCGACTTTAGTTTACCAAATTAATATAAGACCAAATTTGAGAACAACGAGACAACAACACCAAAACTGCACAACAACAAACGTTCACAAATCTGAAACTTAAAACATGAAAACACACACATTCAATCCATCACTATTTCACATGTATAAATAAACACTCAGGATAAATAAAGATCTTTTCCTTTAAGCTACACTGTGATGTACGTGAATGTCTGAGAAATACACAAGGCACATTTCAGTTTACAATACTTTCAAAGAAACAATGAATGGGATGTTCTACTTACCTTCACAGCCTTTTTTTACATTACATTACGAGCCTCCCTACACCCACCTGTTTAGGGGGCTGTGCCCCCCACACCCCCTGCAACTTATATAAACCAACTTGGAGATCTTACTATAGTGGGGAAAAAGGTGAATTTCCCAAACCTCAGTGTACTGCTATCTCCATTCAAAAGGTTAAAAAAAAATTATTTGTAATATCTGCAGCTGGCCTTTCACTGTTTTCAGCTTCGGGTTTGTGAACCATTTGTTGTTGTGCCATTTCGATGTTGTTGTCTCAGTGTATATATATATATATATATATGTATATATATATATGTATATATATATATATATATATATATATATTTTATATATATATATATATATATATATATATATATATAGATATATATATATATATTGATCGAAGACGCATTAGTTTGAATGCATCTTGATCGAACTTGAAAGCACGAAATGGAAAATACTAAAATGGCATATAAGTGAATTCTTTCCCTGGGAAAGAAATTGCTTGGCCACCTTCATTATTTTGCTGTTTTCGTCACGGTAGTGCAATCTCAAAGTTGATATATTTAAGTAGGGGGTGTGTGGGGCACAGCCCCCCATGTCAGGGGGTGTGGGGGATGAAGCCCCCCCCCCCACTTTATGTAATGTTTTAAATTTTTTTTTTCTTTTTTGGAACAGCGATTTTTTTCCCACTGAAAAAAATCTAAGTGTTCGGGATTGTAAGCTTTCACTTACATGGGGTTGATAAATCAGCGTTCGCTTTTTTAAGCATTCACTGATTTACTATAGAACATATATATATATATATATATATATATATATATATATATATATATATATATAAAACTATGCAATTCAAACAAACCAAATAGCATGAAAAGCACTATTGAGCTGGAAAAGTTTATTGGATTTAGCGCTTTCGTCAGTCCGTACACAATGACTTCATCAGAATAATCAGTAATTCCAAGCACATAATATAGCCCCAAGTTTCAAATAATTAAGCATCACAATAAATCAATTAATTAAGGAACTCCTAAAATCTGACATTTAAAGTGACATTTACTAATTCTATTCTGTTCCGTAAAAACAAATATAATATAGTGCATTTTACATTACAGCTTCACTGTTCATCCTCTAAGCTACTATGTATTCTTCTCCAAAGTTGATAAAATTAAGTATACCATAAAAACAAACTACTGTCATTAAAATACATATAAAATATATATAGTTGTAACATAATACTGTTATAAGTGAAATTCAGGTTTTAATTTCAAATAACTAGCCAGGGACACAACCTCATTCAACACTGGGGGGGGGGGGGGGTTGGTGGCATTTACCCTCAATTGTCACATCATTTCTTTATACTCTTAAAATGTTTCACTAGGACCCCCTCTTTCATTGACTTCAACATGTTCCAGTACAGAGAATTTAAAATTATGTTCAGGAAACCTACTAAGATTTTTAGCAAGGGCATTATTGAAGTTGCCTCTACCAGTGTCATATACATGTTGGTAGATATTTGTTCTGAAGGTTTTTGTTTTCCCAATGTAATATCTTTTACACACTTGGCATAGTGCTATGTACACCACATTCTTGGTGCCACAATTACTTTTGTGGCAAGACCTAATTGTTCTATAATGTGATATATCCACCTTGCCAAATTCTAAAATGTATTTACCTTGAGAACAATGGCCACACTTTCTTGTTCATCAACTCCTTTGGGATCCCAACCCCTCCTTTTTTCATTCCAGCATGTTCTAAATACAGGTGTCCTTTCTGTAAACTACAGCGGGTTTCTCCCCTATCTTGTCTGCCACCTGTTCATCATTTTTTAATATAAACCAGTTTTTGTACATGATGACTTTAATTTGTGAAAACTGGGGGGTAAATGTCAAGATCATTGCATTATTGAAAATGTTTTCATTGTTTTTCCTATTAAGCCCTGTATAGTTCTCATTGTCAACTACACCTTGTGGGGCAACCTCTATACCAAGCCCCAACAATGGGAAGAAATACCCTGATATTCTCTTGTGGGTAACCTCATTCAAAACTGGTTCCCAAACTCATATATATATAATACTTTTCAATACCCAACAGCTAAAAAGAACTATATATGTTCTGGTTTAACAACATGTTACAAAAGAATATAATATACCTGGCTACCTGTAATAGATGTCTAGGCATTTTATGTTAGGAAATCAACCAGGAAATTGAAGGAAAGAATAACTGAGCACCACTCAGAAATAAGGAGATAGATTGATACTAATTCCCCGGCTAAGCATATTAATGTTTATGGGAATGCACACAAATTCTATTTTTAGGGTGATAGAGTATATAAGGATATACAAGGTGGAGATTTAAATAATAAGCTTGAGATGAAGGAATATGAATGGATAATATGCCTATGTGCAGATGTACCACCCTGTTTAAATCAGACTGTTTCTTTAAAACTTGTATTAAGATATAAACAAATGTGTTTGAAATAGAGACATATGCTTTTAAAATTATGGTTCTTAACCAGGATTTAATTGTTTAATTGAATAATTAATGGCTGTGTGATTTTTGATAGTATAAATATAGTTAGTATGTGTTAGTATTTTATACACTGATGTTTGACCTGAAAGCTCTGTTTTATTAAACACTTGTTCAGTATCAGTGTTGCTTAGTTTGTTTCATACTGTATTCAGCATTGGCTTTATGAACTAAGCTTTGTTCTGCAACTGATTGGCTTTAGCAAGATAAGCAGAGACAGAAAAATAGAAACAAACATATAAATACGCTTTTAAGATTTAGAACAGAAGGATAGAAAGCACTTTGACAAAGAAAAAGAATTATATGAAATAATTCAAGAAAAAATATAAGAATTGCTATATAAACAAAGATAATTTTGACAAGGAAAAAGAGAAGAAGTACTGGGTTACTTCAGCAGATTAGTAAAAGAAGATGGTAATGTGATGAGGGAAATAAATACATAAAAGGAGAAATAGAAAGAACTCGGGAAAAGACTATGAACAATGTAGTACAATATGTACAAGAAATGATTAAAGGATAAAGAAGATAATAAAAAAAACATGGGAAGTGAAAAAGTTAGAAAAAGAATAAAGAGTTGGAAAAGGATATTTCTTCAAATGAGCGAAAATAAAGTATTAGGACAAGTTAATATAGGTGTGGCTGCAATACCAGATAGACATTGGTATGAAATGTATAAAATGTAAGAGGTTGGCAAACAAAATGTTTTTTAAAGATTTTTGAATGAATAGTTAAATTAATGTTTTATGCATAAAGAATGGAATACTTAAATTCACATGGAAGAAAAAAGATAGAAGACAAAAGACAAGAGTCCAACAGTATTGCATAATAATTATTATAAGATCTTTATAAAAATAATACAAAAGAGATTTGAAACTAAAATGAAAAATATAATGGAAGATGGTATAGTCGTATATAGGGGAAGGGTTGTCAAGAATTATTAATGATAGAGAAACTGTGGATGATATTATGAACAAAAAAGAAGCAGGATACTTTGATACAATTGGACATGAAATATTATGGGTAGTGATGAATTAATATGATATAAATGAGAAAGGTAGGAAATTATGTATGTCAGCATATAGTAACCATAAGGTAAAACTACTTGTAAATGTCTGATTAAGCCAAGAGGTACATATGAAGAGTGATGTAAGACAGGGATGTCCAATGAGTTGTATACAGTTTTCATTAGTTATGGACATGATAATATGTGAAATGAATAACAAAATGAAGGAGGTGGGGTATGTAACACCTGAAATGTAAACAATTCCAGTTCTGTTGCCATATGCAGATGATATTATACTAATTGTAAAAGCAAAATTTGGACAAAAAAGAGTAGTTACTTATACAAATGAGTGTCTAGATGTGACAGGGATGGATTTAAATAAAGATAAATGTAAAGGTTTAGGTGATGTAGTAAAGATGGGGCTATATATTTTACAGTGAATTAAATTTCTGTATTAGGTATGAAATTTGGGAATAAAGATGCAAGTGGAATACAATAGAAAAAAAAGAAGAAATAAAACAGATGTCTTTTCTGGAGAGCATAAAAATTATCATTCAGAAAAAAAGGCTCATTTGATAAATTCAGTACTGATGGCAAAATGGCATCATTAGAAAGTGTATTTATGTTGCCAACAGTATTTAAAAATAAATTATTGCAGATGATTTTTCATTTATATAGGGTTCTACAATGTACCCATTAAAAAGAGGAGTTTTGTATGTAAATAAAGATGAAGGAGGTTTACGGTTAATTAACCCATTGGTGCATGCTGCTTCATTAAATTTGTACAGTGTTAAAGTGGATAAATGAAAAAAAGATGTTTAAATTAAAAAATAAAATGTTACCAAAAAATATATTTTTTGTTGGAAAAAATGATGATATACAAAAAAGATATAAAAGTATGGTAGAAGAATGTAATGATAAAACTTTACTATGTAAATCCGTGGGAATATCTAATAGATGAAAAAATTAAAGCTATAAAAATAAGCAAATGGTGTAATCAGTAAGTAAAATGTCAACATTTTTGTAGAGACTGGTAATAGATAAATTACCAGTAAAAGGAAATATGCCATATAAAAAGAAATGATAGAATATGCTTATATTGTCAAGAAGAAGAAACTACGGAACATGTGTTTTTGAAATGTAAGAGTAAAAAAGTTATGGGGAAACTATATAAAGATATAAAAGAAGTGAATAAAATAAACATGGATGTGATTAAATATAGATAGTATAAGAACAGAAGTAAAATACATGTTAAAAGAATAGAAAAAAGTTATTTTATATTATATGTCTTATATGGAATGAAAGATTAAATTATGTTTAATGGTAAATTGACTTTAGCGACAATATTAAGTAAAATCAGATGGTGGTTATGGATAAAGGAGTGGTGATCTAATAATGATAAAAATTTATTATAAAGAAAATCATGAATATGTGTAAATATGTTTGTATATTTATATATTTGTATGGATTCACTTCTTAATTTCAAAATCCTGATCATCAGAATCCCGATGCCCGGATGTGTGAAATTTTGAATCTTGAAGTTAAACAATTGAGATCACCCAACAGTGTGCAAAGGTAACTTTACCATTCTTTTCACTGTAGTGCAATCTCAGAGTTAGTATATTTAAGTAGCAGGGGGTGTGGGGGTGCAGGGGGGGGGGCTTGCCTGTAGCAATGTAATGTCGAACTTTTTTTGCTTTAGTTTTGTTTTGTTTTTTTTTTGCATTTTGAGATTTCAAAATCTCAAACATTTGAACGTCGGGATTCTGATGTTTGAGATTTTGACTTTTTGAAATTACATAGTGGACCCATGTATACATGTGTAAATATTTGTAAATATGTAAATATGGAGTACATAAGAGTTTTTGCATATAAAGGATCCCAGCCTACTTTTTTGATAGGTGCTGTGAGATATTTTACATCCACTAGAGCCACCACTAGCTCAATCAGGTGGGGCCTTGGATTAACGTCTTGTCCAAAGTAAATTGTGTCTCATCTCATATCTTCCACAACATGCATGCTACTGCCACAACTATTCTTGTACCCAATTTTACAACATATAGGAGCACTATTTAGAACATTTCCCTAGGTTTGTGCACAATTATATGTGTGCTAGTCCAGTATTCCTACATTCGGAATTTGACAGATAAGCCCATGTATAATTAATAAAATGTTAAATGTTTATATTTTCCTACAAGTGTTCTTCATGATGAGTATTTTATAAATGCTTGTGAATGCAAATCAAATTGTTAGTAATCTTGCAGAAATCCATCATACGACTTACCAAACCGTACACCAGTATAATGCTACATTGTCTATTTGTTGCTAGGGTTTCCCTTGCATATTTATTCCTGATTTACTTATCTGATGTTGTTGATTGTGAGCGCATTTGAGTCTGACTCTCTAGTTTGTTATGCATACCCTTTTGTGTACACCATGCGCTCACATATGATCAAGCACTTCCTTAACATGATAATGCCACAAGCCTGTGCTGTGGGCTTGAGGTGACATGCCTCATCATGTTATGTGCCTTTGATTCTTGCATATTTGATTGGCAATTCTGCTCATCAAGCTAACATAATCAATTATGTTACCTTCTGCACTATGTGTACACATTAGTGAATCCTCAAATGGTCATTACTTTGAATATTTATAACAGAAATGTTTTCAGTTCTTTAGGAAAAAAGATTGTGTGAATAATTATCTGTACTTTAACAGTAGCCATTTTGTTTTTATAAAGAAGAATATGCTTCATGGCCAAATGATTTGAACCTTGAAGTTAAGAACCAATGACAGAGCATTTAGAGTTGAATTGCATTTTCTTACGCCTACATTTGAGGATAAAGGTTATAAATTACAGAATTTAAAATATGCGGCTAGGGAAATATTGATATAAAGAAAATAGTTCCACCAGTTTTATGTAAAGTTTTGTTAAAATATTACAAAAGATCTGAACAGAGACAGAGGAATGCATTGAAACAGTAAAGCTTTTTCTCTAGACATGACCCTAGATAGTGATAGTAAAAAATGTGCCATTTCTGATAACTGGAAAAGTATACAAGGAGTTTGTGAGCTTATTACTATAAGTGACAAACCAGTGTATACTTATAAAGAGTGTAATAGTTAGAAGAATATGTTGCACAAAAGGATATTACTATAGTAGCATTACCCTTAACTGGCAAAACAAAGGGTAGTTACAAATGTGGTATGTGTAGAATATGTAAATTTATTTCTGACATAGAACACTTAGAACTATACTAGGGAAAAATCATGATTCCTGTAATTCTACAGGTATTGCATGTAGAGCAATTTGTTCTACCTACTTGTGCTTTTATATAGGAATGATTATATATATATATATATATATATATATAGGATATAGGATATATATATATATATATATATATATAGAATATAGAATATAGAATATATAGAATATAGGAGTACCACAGGGATCTATACTAGGCCCACTTTTATTCTCCATCTTTATTAATGATCTTCAATCATCTATCCAAAACACTACCTGCATACAATATGCAGATGATTCCACTATAATTTGTACAGCCTCATCTCAAGCAGAACTCCAATCCCTTACACAAGCAACCTTTTCAACCGTTGAACAATGGCTCTCAAAAAGATGTCTTCTCCTTAACCCCAAGAAAACAAAACTATTACTTTTTTCACCTACACACAAATCTACCCAACTAAATTTTACTATCACTGCAAGTGACAACTCTCACATTTCCCCCGACTCCACTACAAAACTGCTTGGTGTTACTATTGATAATAATCTTAGCTTTGACCACCACATTAATAACACAATAAAAGCAGTTAATAAAAAGATTGGTTCACTATACAGAATCAAACCCTTCCTTACACCCGAGGCACGGACTACCTTAGCACAATCACATCTTATCTCTACCCTTCTGTATGCGTCCTCTATCTACACTAATCTATCTAAAGGTAACCTTAGGAAACTGTCTACATCTTACCACAACATAGCCCGATTTGCCACTGCATCTCAATATAGAACTCACCACTGCATAAACTTAAAACTTCTACACTGGCTGGAACTTCCTAACAAGATTATCTATCAACAACTCTTAATAGCACATAAAATTTTATATCAACCCTCAAAAACACCTGCTCTTAGCAACCTCTTGACTCCCTATATCAATTTAAAACAACTACGCTCCTCCCAAAAGCTACAAGTTAACATTACCAGAATTTCAAACTCTGCAGGGAACTGCCTTTTCTCCAACTCAGTTGGCAAAATATGGAATAACCTTCCCTTACATATCTCCTCTTTAGCCACTTTTCCTTTCTTTAAGAAGCAACTTCTTTCACATCTGAACAACTTCTGGCTCTGCTCTTGTTCCAATCCAGACTAACCTACTTTCATCTTTCAACTATATTTGCACTTTATTTAACACTCCAATCTTTCTCTCCAATCATAAAATAACATTATGATTCTAGTGTTACTACTGATGTAAAAAAAAAAAAAAAAAAAAAAAAAAATTTTTTATATTCTTGTTTTAATTACATAATTTGTATTACATAGTTAGTATTTCTGTTTGTTGTTAGAATTGCATCACCTGACCTAAACAAATATCCTTGTATTATTGCTCTTTGCCTATATCATAAGTGTTTTTTTACATGTATTTCTATATACATGCTTTAATCTGTGGAGCTTTTCTCCCCGGGCCTTGACTGAAAATGGACAACGATCCAGTTGGACTAGCCCAGTCAACAAATGTAAAATAAATAAATAATAAATAAATAAATGATCACCATAAAGTTATCCAAGTGAAGTAAGGAGAACATTTACGCTGTAAAAACATCAAAAATGTTTTATGCAAGCATATTAAAAGACAATTCAGAAGGTAAGAATATTTCTTTTACTATTTTAGACAATATATTATACAATCTAAGAGAAGAAAGTTGTAAAAGCAATTAGAGGTCTGCAAAACAATCTGTCAGTTGCAATTATACACTGATAAATCTGTTGGACTAAATGAAATTATAAATATTAGACATTTTTAATAGATAAAAGATTAAGAAAATGAATTATAGATTGTACATATTTATACATCCTTGTCTATGTTATAATTATATATTTTGTTAATATGGCTATATATGTGATGTAGTCATGTGACTGCAAAAAAAGAGTATTTTGATTTGTCTTCGTATTTTGATGAAGGCCCTGGTTGTATGAGAATGAAAGCACTAAACTAATTACATTTTTTCTAGTGTTGCAACTTTGAAAGTTTTTTTGGTTTGTCCTCCTAAACACCGACATAGGACAGGCTGTTTTTAACCCACTGTGCACAGTTATCTGATGGTCTTTCCTGAGGTGATTGCATACAGCATTGCTTAGACTGTGTAATTTAGTGCAGAAGATTGAGGCTCTGAGCTGGTAACAAGCTGTTTCCTTTGTTTCAGGGTTTAATTCACTCAGCCTCCGTTTGCCTACAGTGAATTTCAACAAGTTACTCTAATCACATATTGCCTTGAGATAGCTCAGCTTGGCTTGCCAGTGGTCTTCTGAATCACATGCCTGGTAACTACCTATGAACATAATATCATATTTATTTCTGTTTAATGGCTGTCTCATATTTTACTTTCTTTTGTTATAAATATAGTGTTAGTGATTTTACATCTTTGGGTTTTACTTCCCTGTGATTAATTAGCATTTTGTTTGGTAACTTTTTCTCTGTCTATGTTACTGAAGTTATCACACAGTAGGACTCACATTCTAAGTGAGCTCAGGTATTATTTGAAAAGAGCTGGGATCATAACATTCCCATACTATAACAAGATGATATTAACACCTTTCAGGCTACTACAAGCATCTTCCTGACAAAACTGTATTTTTAAATGCTGTGAGTTAGTCACTGAACCTGATGACTACACGAGATAAGGATTATTCATGTGCAATAGATGGTGTATGATTTGTGTTGCATTGTTTCATGATGCTGTAACATATGCAAATTATTCAATTATTTTGTGCTTTTAACCTGAATTATGACCGCAAAAAGTTTATGACTAAATTAGTTCACTTAATCTGTGAATTAAAGACCAAAAATCAATACCCAGGAAATTTATGAAAAAGAAAAGCTGTTTGGTATGTGTTTGTTAACTACATTGTCCTTTGATGCCACAATGATCATTTACCTCCACCAGCAATGTTTATTTTCACAGCCTAAAAAATATGTTTTTCAGGCTGGCTGTTTTCCTCAATTATCCTTTATGTAGGTATTCAGACACTTAACTTGCACTCTTTTTTATTTATTTATTTAATTGTTCACCCCTACATGCCACATGACTTATTACTGCACCCCCTTTTATTTTAATCTCTAGCAGTCTAGTGTCACTTGTGAGCACAAATCAGTTCATTCTCTTTTTATTAGCTGGCAGTTTCTATCCCACACCTGCAAGTACTAATTCAGTGCATTAATTTAGGTTCATAGGTAGATACTAGGCTATCTGCCCTAGGGCATTTATAAGCCTAGCCAGAGTGTATTTGGCTTCCGCCTCCCTATTAGATTAGCCTACTGTGCCTCTGTAAAGTAGGTCATAGATGGTACCCTTTTAAGATTAGTTTACTGTGCCTCTGTCTAGCAGGGACACAGGAGAGATACCAGGGGTGAATTTGCAATTTCCCATCCACGCGTCCACATTTCACTTGAAGAGGGTCAGCGAGGGGCTATGTCTAACATGAATTGGGATTCTATTCCAGAGTGAGGGGAGCCTCTGGGAAATGAATCTGTCCCTCCAGCATGTCCTATTTATATTTGTGCTGAGGTTTAGGTCCCTGGAGTGTGTAGCTCTAAGGGACTTGGATTTTTTTAGGTGGAGCATGTCCATTAATTCTGGGTTTGACATGGCTTTGTATGTCAGGCATAGATCGCCTCTGAGTAGGTGGTAAGCAACTGCGTAGAGCTGGAGTTTCTTTAGTCGAGCTGCATAGGACATCTGTTTGTAGCTCATGATCCTCTTGGTGAGGTACTTTTGGGGTCTCTCCAGTTGCTGCAGGTGTCGGGTAAGGTACATCCCAAAAGGGGCATTGTATTCAATTATGGGCCTGATGAGTGATGAGTAGAGGGGCACAATGACCTCTCCTGATCTAGATGCGAACCCTCTCGTGGTAAGGTGGGCTATATAGAAGGTCTTTCTAACCACTTTGGCAACGTGATTATCAAAGGAGAGATTACTATCTACACTGGTCCCCAACTCTCTAATTATTTCTTCCATACTTAATGGATTACCACCTATGTGGTAATTTGTGGGCACCATGTTTTTCCCAAAGGGGATGACTATGCACTTTTTATCATTTAGCTTGAGGCCGTGGCTCTGGCACCAAGCATCCGTCTCTGTGAGACCCTTTTGGAGGATGCTTGTGTCAGCTGGAGATTCGATTATGGCCCCCAGTTTGCAGTCATCTGCAAACTTTGTCAGCCATAATCCCCCCGTGTTAGCCTGAACCTCAGAGAAGTATATACCGAACAAGAGAGGTCCAAGAACTGAGCCCTGTGGTACGCCACTTGTAACTGGTTTGGATTCGGACATGGCACCTGCGATTCTGACCATGTGGGTTCTATCTCTGAGCCAGTTTGCAACCCATCTTGTGATATAGGGGTTGATATTTAAACTGGTAAGCTTATTTATGATGCCCGAGTGGGGTATTGTGTCAAAGGCTTTTGCGAGGTCCAGGTGGGCTGTGTGGACTACCTTGCCCTCATCTATGGCTTTGGTAACTGTTTCAAAGAAATCAACTAGGTTTAAGAGGCAAGATCTGCCCTTAACAAAGCCGAATTGGGTAGGGTCCAGTGTCTGAAGGCTCCCAATGTCTTTGTTTATGAGTTCCAGGATAATATGCTCCATAGCTTTACAGACCAGACTAGTCAGGCTTATGGGGTGATAGTTTCTGGGGTCCATTGTGGCACCACCTTTGTGGAGTGGGACCACTGTAGCTGTACGCCATTCTTTGGGTACATATCCTGTAGTAAGGCTAAGTTTGAACAGTGACTTAATGTGAGGGTTGAGTTCTTCTTGGAGCTCATGTAAGACACAGCCTAAGACACCGTCCAGTCCCATAGATGCTGTGTTTTTTGCTTTGGAGAGGGCAGCTTTCACCTGTGCATCTGTGATGTCAGGGAGGTTACATTCAGTTGGGATAGGCATTTGCTCCTTTGGGGGGGAAGGGGGGAGAAGTTTGCGCTGAATCTGTCTGCCAGGATGTTGGCTATGTCTGTAGGTTCTGTATATTTTGTACCGTTATGCAACAATTCAGAGCATATCTGGGAGTTTTCGCCCATGTTCCTGACATAACTTAAGAAGGCCTTGTGATTTTCTTTAGTGTCTAGGGCAATTTTTCTTTCGAAACTGGCCTTTGATGATTTTATGAGGGATCGAAGTTTCTTGCTAATATTGATCAGAGATGCCTTTCCTTTTTGGGATTTTGCTCTGTCATGTAGTAGCTTCCTCCTTCTGTTGCATAGCTTATTTATGGCCGGGGTCCACCAAACCGGTCTCCTGTTTTTGGAGGAGTGAGTCTTGATTTTATTTGGGATAGCATGATCCATGCATTCCTGCAGGTTCTCATAGAATGCATTTGTAAAGGATTCTGCAAATTGGGCTGTATTATCCTCTGGCCCAGGGGCTTTGAAGGATTCCACCTCAGTCTTGAGAAGTGCAAAGTTGGCTTTTGAGTAATTCTTTACAGTCATTTCCTTGGCTGGGGGTGGGGTTGGGATATGGATGTTCAGGGAAATTTTTTTATGGTCTGATCTTACCAATGAGGGGTTTACCTCTGGTGTGGAACATAGAGTCCCCATGTTGGTGATGACCAGGTCCAATATGTTGTTCCCTCTTGTGGGGAATTATTAATATATTTCATTCTATTCCATCTCTCCAGAGATAGTTTTGTTCTTTCTTTGTTTGTTGTCCTACTAAATGCACATCTTGCTCCTCTAATGAACACATAACACCCATTCATAATGTAGATTCATTTTTTCCTATCATTACATCACTGTCATATCACCTTCTTCACAGTTCTACAGACAGTCATAGGCAGATGAAAGAGAATTCATGATAACATTAAGGACACAGACAATCATGTCCACTAAAATGTGAAATAAGTTAACTCAACTATAATGAATTGAACTACCACAAACTTGAAAACATTGCTAAAGACTAACTCCCCCTGTACCTACTCTGGGGGAATGTTCTTCACAACCTCCATGCTTTACTATATTAATTTTACTGCTATACTATCCCAGAGAAAATACAGACACTTAAATTGGAAATGTCCATCCACACCACCTCGTTTGGTAGTATAGAAAAATGTAAGCTGCAAATACTTTTGATATAAGCAAAACCCTCACATTAAACTACAGAAACTAAAATAGACATCCCAACAGATAATACTCTAAAATAAATAAAAGAAAAAAACACAGCTGCACCTGTGATCCTAATTCTCTGTTACAGGAGCATGTGTTAACAGAGCTGATAAAAAAAGTTCAGAGTGGAGATTTATGCAATGGTACCTTTAAAACAAAAAAAGCCTGTAGCCAGTTCATGTTCCACTGCCTTGCTACAGCTCAATATTTTTGTCAGGCATTACTGCAGTTGGAAACGACCACCCTCACTGTCACTGCAGCATGTCACAGTTGTGGCACATCATTGCATGTTACCATTACAGAGCTGCAGAAGTGATTGTCAGCTTCTCTTTCTCTCAATCAAAGCAATGCGGTGTTTATCAACACTGCATCCTTTGCATAAGTTCTGTATCTAGTTTGTCCCATGCAATGGATATGAGAATCAAGCTATTCTGATGAATGCGAAACTTGCATGTGCATTCATTAAAAAAGCATGCCGTATCTATGCAGTATAGAAGTGAAGTCTAGTTGTTTTAAGAAAAGTGCATTACACAGACATCACTCCTTCATTACACATAACTATTCAAATAGATATATTGCTTGTTAAAAAATGACTATACTAATATCTGAATCTTTCTATAAATAAAACTGGAGACAATATTCTGTGATAAGGTTAATTTTTGAATGCATATGGGCATATAGTCTGATCATACTGTATGTCTGTAATGATTATCTTAAGTTGTCTATAAAATATTAGAAAGTGTTTTAAGTATTGTGTTATTTCTCATGGGCCATTGCATACTGGCTGATTAGTTAGATGTGAGGCTCAGAGATCTGGAGTTCATTCCTGAGTTGTGATTACTTCCTAATGTAGAGTTTGCAGGTCTTCCCAAACAAATGCTGATTGACCAACTGCTCTAAACTGAGAATATATATATATATATATACAATCAACAAACCGGCTACTGTAAAATGTCCACACACACACACACACACACACACACACACACACACACACACACACACACACACACGAATAATATATATATGTGTGTGTGTGTGTGTGTATTTATCCTTGTCTGGGTTTTTCATTTTATGATTAAAAAGGGTTTAAACTTGGTTACCAGATTAAATTAAATTAAATTAAAAAGTGAAGTATAATTACATTTTAGTGCCAGTCAGAAACGGATTTGTTTTTTTTTCTACAGAAAATTAAATACTGGTATATAGAATTTAGAAAAAAACATAACTGCACATTTACAAAACTCCAGCCTTTATAAAATGTCTGCTGTTTTGTTCTGTGATAGTCAGCCATCTGATTGTCCTTCACATGTATACTAACAATGTTGAAGTATAAAGGAATTTATTTGGTCTAACACACTACATAGAGAAATATTTTATTTTCTTTCCTTGTCAACCATAAAGATGCTGCTTCTGAAATTTAAGGCATAAATAACATTGATGACATATGAAATAAAGTACAAAATGCTCTCAGATCTGTCTTGGTCAGAAAGAAAGGTGCTTACACTGATCATATGATGTGAAGTTCTCATCTCCATGTGAAAAATTGAGCCTATATATTGGATTCACTCCAAGAAAAGCTTGAATTTAAGATCTGTGCACTATTCAAAATGTTATTTTCAACCTTCTTATGATTAATCACATCACTTAGGGAAGCAGTATTGTATGGAAGAAAAATTGAGGTCATTCTAAGGCACACAAAGCATATAACCTGATGATGGATAGGCCTTTAAAAGATATATGTAATGTGTAGAAAAATTGTGAACTAAGTAAAAAATGGTTGTAATATGTTGATTTGATGAGCTCTAGATTAGTCCATATTGGGAAGATTTCTCAGTTCTGGTCATTATGAGACTGTAGATGTTGACAGGTATAATTAATTATCTGTTATATTTAAAAGAGCAGACAATTGCCAACACCCATTTCTTTCTATTATCACATCTCATTAGCTAGTACATTTGGCACAAGTCTGCATTTCAAATATATGTTGCTTTAAAAGCATATAACAGGTTACACAGATATAAAAACTGAACAGGGTTAATAAATATCTTGTGAAAGAAGTAAAATTTGAAGAAATAATTACTAAAATAGTTGTCACTTGAATGTGTATAGCTAAAACTGAAACTTTAAAACTTTACAGATTTGAAGAGGTAAAGAAAACAGGAAACAGTTAATCAGATAATCTTAGTTAATATCTCATATAATATGAAAAAGTAAGGTACTGTTAGAAAAAACTGACATAAACATAAATTGCCTTAAGAAGCTAACAACAGGCTTAAACAATTTGGGAAAGGTTAGATACACCTAGAGATCCAGCTGCAGACCCACATAATCAGTCATAAACTCTCACTGCAATAAGGGTCTCTGAAAAGTGGGGAGCATTGTACCTCAAATGCAAGAAGATGACAAATGGATGCTTGACTAAAATTAGTGTTCTATGCTATGAACAAGTGCAATGCCACAATTGCTCAGAGAAAATACATTTTTTCCTTTGCACAATAAAATCAAATATTTTCCTCTCTTTTTTATTCAGTCAGTTTCATGGGTTCATACATTCATAGGAGGTTACTAGGCTAACGACCCTAGACTCAATTACAAGCCTATCCATATTTATCCAGAGTTGCCCAAATTGTCGATGGTTAAGTGAGTGAAATTTGCTGAGGTAAGCATCTATGGTAGTTAATACTGACCTCCTGTGTCCAGGATGGACATGGACACCACCCCAGGAGTAAATCTGTGGTCACCCATCCATTGATCTATGTTGCATATGAAGAGGCTCAGGGAGGGGGCTTTGTTTCATGTAAATTGGAAGCTTGTTCCAGAGAAGTGGCAGTTTCTGGAAGATGTACCTATCTCTCCAGCATGACCTGTTCATGTCAGAAGCTAGGTGAAGATCCATGGAGTGAGTGACTCTCCTGCAGTTTGATTTATAAATGTGTTGCATTTCCATTAGGGCCGGATCAGAGACTTCCCTGTGAGCCAGGCACAGCTCACCCCTTAGCAACTGGTAGGAGACAGAATACAGTGACAGGGCTTTCAGTCTTTCTGCATAAGACTTGTTTTGTGAACCTTGTACTTTCTTGGTGAGAAACTTCTCTGGCCTCCTAATTGTTGCAGGTGTCTGGTGAAGTACATGTAAAAGGGAGTATTGCACTCAATTATTGGTCTGATGAAGGCCAAGTATAATGTAATTATAACATCCTTAGATGTAGATATGATGTCTTTTATAAGATGTGCGACATAGAAGAATTTCCTTACCACTGTGGATACGTGGTGGTCAAAGTTCAGATTGCTATCAACCTGAATACCCAGATCACATACAATTGAGTCTAAACTTGGCGGGGGGCTATCTATAGTGTAATTACCAGGGGTGTCAGCTTTTCCAAAGGGAATAATCATGCAATTTTTTGTATTTAACTTTAACCCATGGCTTTGACATCGATCATTTGTCTACATTAACCCTATCTGCAGTTTATTAACATCATTGGGATTGGGAATCAGTGATTGCTCCCAATTTACAATTGTAAGCAAATACGGTCAGCCACAGGTTGTCCAAGTTTTCCAGGACTTCTGAGAAATAAATTCTAAACAGTAAGGGGCCCAGCACAGGACCCTGTGGTACGTCACTGGTGATTGGTCTTTTGCTAGAGGTGAAGTCACGCACTTTGAGAGTATGTGCCCTCTCAGCGAGTTTGTTGGCTATCCATTTGGTAATGTAGGGGATTATTCCCAATTCAGAGAGTTTCTCTGTAAAATCTGAGTGGGAGATTGTGTCATATGCCTTGGCTAGGACAAGATAGGTGGTATGTACTGTCTTTCCCTCATCCAGGGCCTTGGTGACTTTCTCAAAGAAGTCAAACATGTTTAACAGGGATGATCTACCTTTAACAAACCCAAACTGGGTTGGTTTCAGCGTTTAGCGATTACCTATGTCCTTATTAATAAAGTCCATAATGATTCTTTCCATGGCCTTGCAGATGAGGCTAGTCAAGCTTATGGGTCTATAATTCCCAGGGTCAGTTGATGGTCCCCCTTTGTGCAGATTGATTAGTATTGCTGTCCTCCATTCTGCTGTAACATAGCCAGTTCACAGCCTTTGGCTAAGTAGGGATCTAATTGGGTCTGCCACATCATGTTTTAAGTTGTTTAAAAGGCAGCCTGGAATGTAGACTGTTCCCACTGATGTTGTGTTTTTGGCCTCGGAAAGTACTAAGGTGATCTGCTCTCTGGAGATAATAGGCTGAGAAATGGTGGCAGATATACTTTGGGAATGACTGGAAGGGAAAGGAGGTGACGTTTGCTTCAAATCTGTCAGCCAGCAAGTTCGCTGTCACCTCTTGGTGAGTATGGGTAGTGCCCTCCACAACCAGCTCAGCACATAACTGGGTATTACCTTTTAGGTTTTAGACATAGTTAAAGAATGCTTTGTGATCATCCTTAGCTAGGGAGGCTATTTTTGCTTTGTAATTAGCTTTGGAGGACTTGACAAGATCTCTAATTTGTTTGTTTAAGGTAGAAAGGAACTTCTTCATCTGCTGAGCCAGTTCCATCTTGTTCTTGAACTTTAGTTTCTTTCATTTGTTGTATAGCCTGCTTATACTAGGGGTCCACCAGGGTGGCTTGTTTTTTTTGACAAGACCTGGTTTTAATCTGGTCAGGTACAACTGATTTTATACAACTGCTTAAGTGGTTATATAGGGTATTGGTGTAAACCTCTGCATAACAGTCCATGTTATCTGCATTTGAGGGGGCTTTGAAACTTCTTATACTATCATTTATTAGGAGGTAATTTGTCTTTGAAAAATTCTTAAGCATTTTTGAACTTGTTGTGGTATCTGGTCTTATAATTACATTAAACGAGACTGATTTATGGTACCATTTACCAGGGAGGACATGACACAGGGAGAAGGGTGCAATGCTCTCCCATGTAAGTGTGTACTATGTCCATGTCATTTGAGCCTAAAGAAACTACATTTTCACATGAGCTCACATGAGCAAAATTTGTTTCATAAACAGAAATGATACCAAAGTAATGGTACCATTACACAAAGACTACTATATAATACATATGTTAAACACTGCTCACATAAGACAGTTTTATTTATTCAACATTTGTATTTGGTTCATATGTTTAATAATAATGGCATAATAATTCTGAACAATAATGTATTCCAGTAATTCATAGGATCATTGGGTCATAGGATCATAGGAGGTCACTAGCCTAATGGCCATGGGGCCTTTACAAGCCTAGCCATGTTATAACCTTGTTTCCTTATAGAACAGGAGATAATGTCTATATTTACATGCAAATCTGTGATCGGTAGCACCTGTCCCTATCAAGGAGGGTCACAGGTGCAACCCCAGGGGTAAATTTGAGATTTCTTATCCAGTTGTCCAAGTTACACTTAAATAGGGTCAAAGAGGAGCTCTGTTTAACATGAAATGGAAGTTTATTCCAGAAGAGTGGCAACCTCTAGGAGACATAGCTGTCTCTTCATGATGTCCTGTTTATGAAGCAAACTAGGCTAAGGTCCCTAGATTGAGTGAGTCTTGCCCCATTAGACTTGTGGATGTGTAGCAAATTCCCTTAGGGCAGGGTCCAAGACCGCTGTGTAGGACAGGCACAAGTCTCCTCTAAGCAACCTATATGACACAGAGTACAGTGACAGTAACTTCAGTCTATCCACATAGAACATGTGCTGAAGACCCTGAATTTTCTTGGTGAGAAACCTCTGAGGTCTCTACAGTTGCTGCAGGTGTCTGGTGAGATACATATAAAAGGTAGCATTATTGTTCTAATGAATGATGAGTACATGGGTGTTATAACCTCCTTTGCTCTGGATGCTATGCCTTTACTTATGAAATGAGCAATGTAGAAAGCCTTCCTCACCACTGTGGACACATGCTGATCAAAGTTGAGGCAACTGTCAAGCTGTGTTCCCAGATCTCTCGGCACTGAGGTTGAACATATGGTGTTATTGTTGATATTGAATTTACAGGGACATCCCCGTTGTCAAATGGGATGATAATGCATTTTTTTGTGTTGAGTGGACTGACTGTGGATTGGCGTAAGACCGTTTTGTAGTATGTTGACATAGTTCAGGGATTCTGTGACTGCCCCCAGTCTGCAGTCATCAGCAAACTTTGTCAGTCACAGACCACCTACTTTTGCCTGAACTTCTGAGAAATAAATCCCTGACAGTAGAGCACCCAGCACTGACCCCTGTGGAACACCACTGGTGACAGATCTGCTGGTAGAGGTCGAATTCCCAACTTTAACTGAGTGTGTTTTGTTGGAGAGCCAGTTGGCCACCCACCTAATGATTTATGGGTTGATTCCCAGCTAGGTGAGCTTCTCGGGTCTATATTAGAAGACAGAATGTTTAGGTAATCGAACACTTAAACATCGATCTTCTAATATCTAAAGCATAAAATGGTGAATGGATAATTTAATGCAGGGAAAAATTTCTCTTGGCTGTTCAACAGAGTTTGTTATTTCCCTACTCACCTTATTACTCAAGTTATTTGTCCATTCATCTCCTCATTCATATTCTCCTTCCTGCAAAACTTCTGTTTTCCTGTCTATTTTTCAGACTCAAGTATTCTAGCTAGTAACTCTAAGCAACACACTCGTTGAAAATATTCCGACTAAATATTCCTTTTTCCTGTTCTCATAAGTCCTTCATTACCTCAGTCCCCAATAGAACCATATTTTCTGGTGTTCTTTTTCTCCATCTATGAGCTTTATATATTTCACAAAGATCTCCTTCCATTCTGGCTCCTCCCAATGGCCAGATTAAATATTCCCCACATAACCTCTCTACTATCCTTTCAGTCTTACCGAATTCCCTTTGCATCATTCCAGTGTTTAATTTAAAGGGCACACAGAACAATTTAGAATGGTCAGATCATTGCACAGTTTGCATGTTAATAGGTCACAGCTCAAAGGATCTGATGTTTTCAATGACATCATCATATATATATATTTATTTAATCACTCTGGTGCCACAGGAAGTTATGCTGTGCCATGTCTGATTCTCATTCCACATATAATTTATGTCAGGGAAGTGGATAAGGAAACCTGTGAGAAGGCTAGCATTATACAGTCTTCTAGTTGACCTATAGTGCTAGCCACTTCCAGAAGTTAAAATAAAGTACATATCATGCTACAAAATAATCTGTAATAGCCTGAATTTTGGTTGCATCAGATCCATCTTAAACTCATAGGTTCATAGGTATATACTAGTCTAATGACCAACAGGGTCTTTATAAACTTAGCTGTGCAACCCAACCCAGTTGTGCCCCTATGTATCATAGGTGTCTGTTACAAAGGGGTTTGTTAGTTAGAAAGTTTCTAGAGGTTTACATTTACCACTGTCTTTGTGGTAAATGTGTGGGTAAAATGGACAAAGGTTTATATGGTAAAAAAGTAGAGGTTTGATCAAGCTATAACATCTTGAGGTATAGCTAGAAGAATGCCAGAGCTTTACTGACCGTATAAATCCTCTAGTGTCTAGGACAGATAAATTGAGTGCACTCTAAGGAATTAAAATTTGTGTATCCCATCAATTGAAAGAGAGTTGCCAGGTTACTGATGCTACCCATGCCTCTCAATTATACCTCATTATCATAAATGACACCAAGGATGATCTACAAACACTGAACCCTAATTAGTTTGAGTTTGTCAAAAGAAGGTCTTGCCTGCTAAACATGGTAGACTTCTTTGAAAAGTGTACAGAATTATGGATAAGGGCAAATCAGAGCATACTGCCTAACTCAACCTGGTCAAGGCATTTGACACAATACCCCCACATAGGCATTGTGAACAAGCTTTCTAAATTAGGTATAAACTCTAACTTCATTAGCTGTCCCACAGATGGAACCCAAGAAGTTAGAAAAGGAGAGTCTAACACCACAAAAAGGACAGTTACTTGTGGGGTGCTCAATGGAACACTGCTGGGACCATTACTGTTTGGCATCTACTTCTCTGAAGTCAAGATTAACATCAAGAGCCTCTAGTTGAACAAGTCTGCAGACAATTGCAAATTGGGAACATTAATTGATTCCCCAGGATGCAAATATGCTCCAAGAAGGCCTGATGCAGCCTAATAACTGGTGACAGAGTCACTATCTAAAACTCACTTCCAACAAGTGCATCATAGTATCTCTTTGGTAAGAAAGTCATCCCTGTGAACTATCACATTGATTATGTACCCTTAAAGTCACCCATGTAGTCAGGGATTTGGGAATGCTTGTAGACAGGGATTTGGGAATGCTTGTAGTCAGGGATTTGGGAATGCTTGTAGACAGGGATTTGGGAATGCTTGTAGACAGGGATTTGACCACCATATTTCTAGTATGGTGAGGAAATCAGCTTATATTGCACAACTTATAAGTAAAGCCATGGCATCTAGGTCTAAACAAGTCATTTTTCTATTATACTTTGCCCTCATAAGACCAGTCATAAAGTGCACACCCCTTTTGATATGCACCTCACCATGCATATGCAGCATCCACAGATATATCTGACATAATGAACACTTGGAGTAGAAAACATGCCCAATGCAGAACATCTCAAATCACTGTTGTTTTATTCTGTCTCCTACCAGCTGCTGAGATGACCCATGCTTAGCCTATAAAGCTTCCCCAGATCTAGCCCTAATGTACTTGTTGCACATCCATAAAACAGCTAGCATCAAAAATACCTAATCTAGGGACCTTAACCTTGCCAACAACGTGAATAAAACATACTGTAGGGACATGTATGTGTCAGAGGCTTCCCCTTATTTGGAACAGGCGTCTCATCAATGCGAGACAGTATTTTTCCCTGTATTTATTCAAATAGAACCTAAACCAGTGGATGCGGAATCACAAATATGCCACTTATCTCTACTCAAGAGGAGAAGCTTGCAAATGTTTGACTATCCCTGCCCAGGTATATACAGACCCCTGCAAATCATTTGGGAACCATTACCTATCAAATTTTATTTGTGGAGCTTGGCTAGTCTTAAAATGGCCCCATGTGTTGCTAGCATAGTACTCTACTATGATACTATGATACTGTGATTGTGAGAAACAGTTCCTCAGTTTGAGCATTAAAAATCCCATGTTCCATGCTGCTTCACATTAGAAGGGTTTTTCACTCATATATTGTAAATAGTTTAACCAATAATAATATTAAATCATACTAAATCATCAACAACCTTTTTGTAAGTATATGTTTGTAACCATGCTGTGAGTTTCAATGTTGAAATTATTAGTTAATATTGCACACTGTGGAGCTGGAAAGTTGAAAGCTACACTAGTAACTATACAAATGCATAGCAGTTCTGTAATCACTTATCTGCTGAAAAAATAGTCTGGGAGTAGAAGCATAGCTTGCTTGACCAGCACCCTGTGCCAGTACCATGAACCAATGCCCTGCCCCCTCAGCTTTTCAAGTGAAGAGCAAAAAAAAAATCACTTTACTATATTAAGCGATCAGATCCACCCCCCCCCCCAACTTTTCCATTGAAGAGTAAAAAAAAAAAGAAATGGACATTCCTTCATCTGAGTGGTCAGATGCATTGCACACACCACCCTCCCTCCCTCCTGCCAGCCATTCAGGTCCTGTTTCTATGCCCTGCCCTCGACCCACCACTATTTAAAAAAATAATTTCTTCTTCTTCTATGATACTGTAGCAAGCAGTCTCTACAATTTAGAAAATGCACAGAGTGCTATAGCTCTCAGGTTTGACCACAAATACGACAGCTTTAAAAAGCCAGTATTGCATTAGAGATCATGCTCAGGTAATTGCAACCCCCTCCCCAACAATTTGGGCTGAGGGTAGTTGTCCTCTCACCATCCTTAGATATGCTATTGTCTGGAAGTTATCACCACTGCCTATCACTAAATTGCCAGACTAGCAATAAGAGCTCTAGCCAGCTCAGCAGCTAAGAATATATAATTCAAATGTAATTCATTAATTCATTTTTTTTTTTGTTGTTTTTTTTTTTTTTTCCTCTCTTGTGTACTTCACAGATTCCACTGGATCATTGGGAACAGCCAAGCAAATTCAAAACATTTGAACAAATGTCAAACATACAGATAATGCAATCCATACAAGGCAAAGAAAAAAAAAATATTTGACATTTGCACCTTTCTTAGGAGAGGCAATCTATACAGTGAGAGGAAAATGATATGTGCAATTATACAGAAGAAGAACCAATCATAGCAGTAAGATCATTTCATGATTCTGCAATCAGAGTAATAGAATCCATCTTGGTAGTAGATTCATTATTAGGGGATGCTATTCTATAAACATGAGAAAAACAATACAGGACCAGTAAGCTATAATGAAATGGTTGAAAACTGCACTTTCAGGAAATTATATACAGAATTTACTTTAAGGCAATCTGGAAAAGAAAAGGAGGATGTGGGAAGGAGTGGAACTGAGGGAGGGTTACTGCCAGCTGAGCAGAATAATTAATGTATTTTTATAGAAGTGGCAAATCATGACAAGTTTTGAGAGAGCAATAGTCAGATAGTGTATGTGGTGAGGAAGCAGGTACACTTTTGTGCCTCTTAGCAATATATATATTTACTTTTAAATTCTGTGCTGAATTTAGTTTATGATTGTTTTTTTTCTTGCTGAATTACTTATTTTATTATTTATTGACATTTGGGAATGTCTGACTGGGTAGGTGCCCAATTTCAGCAAAGGCCAAGGAGAAAAGCTCTATAGTATTGCAAAAACATTTTTTAAGAACAATGATTTTAAAATCTTGAAAAAACTCCTACAGTTTAAAAAAATATACTAAATTATACATAATGTGAAAATATTGCTTAAGAATAGATGCAACTTATATGACAATGATATAATATTTAGAGAAATCTTAGCCACTTTATGGTGAAATTAAAGGTAAGTTAGTATAATACAAATAGGAATTGCAATATGAAGTGACAAACAAGCCAGGTTATTGCGTATTAAGAAAAGGAGTCAGGGGAGAGAAATTGATAGACAAAAGTAAGTGAGTGAACAAGGGAGAGTAAGGAGGTATAAGACATGAATTGGTTCTTGTTTATATTTGGGGATATAGTTTATCCTAGTGTTGAGCAAAGAAAGGCCAGATTTTGGCTAAGAAGTCCTTCAGAAAGCTTTTAAAGTAGGAGGGAAGATATTGATCTCATGGATACAGGTAAGGAGTTCTAGGCCTTAGCAACATCCTATAAGTAAAAGCCATGCCCAGCAGATTTAATAGGTTTGTGGACAGAAAAGAGACTTTGATAATTAGTTCATAGTGACACTTTGTAAACATAGCTGTGTAGAATGATATTTAGTATTGGACAAGCAGATGGATGTGAATGATTTTATGGGTGGAAAGAAACTGTGCATGTGTTAGTTTACAGGATAGTTATAACCAATTAAGGTGTTTTAGTGCTATACAGTGGTGGGTTCTAAAATGGGCATTTGCTGCAAATTTACCCTCTCTGTTATAGCATTGTTCAGGCTTTGATTTTTGTGATGCCTAGAGATTACTAAGGAAGTAGCACCATAAAGTAATAAGAACAGTGAGTTAAGTAGTGACAAATGTAGTTTTAGTTGCAATATTAAGAATGATTTAGCTCTGTAAAGCATCTGTAGTTTTTGTGGAGTTTTTAATGCAATTTTGTACCTGAGGAAAAAGTTTGAGATTATCATTCACTATCATCACTAATAATTTGTTATGTGAAGTGACTTTAATGGTCATATTATACAGAGAGAGGATTTTACATTTTGTTTTTTTTTTGTTTTGTTTTGTTTTTGTTTTGTTTTTGTTTTTGTTTTTTTTTTTGAGAGGAATTTGGAGAAATAGTAGTTTGGTTTTTTTTCAACACAAATTGTGAATTACAAAAAACATGTTTTAGTTGCTGTTAAATTTTCCAAAGTAATTTTCTGGACATGTGCCAGATTGACCGATGTCCATACGAGTGTGGAGTTATCTACATATTGTGTTAGGGAAGCCTGTTATGTGGATGTGTAGAGAGTGTTAATGAGAATGTCAAAGTGTAGGGAACCAATGATAGAGCATTGTAGTACACGAGTGGTGAATTGAAGTTATGGCGAGATGGTGGGGTGCCCTTTTACTGATTGATACCCATTGTACATGTAGCTTTTGAACCATAGAAAGGTAGGCTGAGATAGACCTACTGAGGATACTTGAAGTATAGCTTGCTGTGACAAACTGTGTTGAAGGCTTTAGACAAGTTTAGAAATAAGGAGGAGAGTAGTTTACCATTATGTCTAGCTTTATTGACAGTGTCTATAAAAGTTAGAAGTCCAGTGTTAGAACTAGGGTTTATATCAAGTTGTCGAAGTTTTACAACTTTAAATGCTATATGGTCGAACCCATATGTTCGTAGTTGTAAAACTTTGAAAACTTAAAAAAAAAAAAAAAAATAATAATAAATAAATTACCTGGTGGTTGTAAGCAGGGTTTTTTCATTATTTTTATTTTTTTTTTTCAGTTTTTGAAGTTTTACAACTTCGAAAATATGGGTTTGACCATATAGCGTTCGAAGTTGTAAAAGTTCAACAACGTGATATTGACCCTTAGAACTATGGTAGGGGCATAATCTGTGTTGTTTGTGGGATAGGAGTTCTTTCTGCAGGAGATATTTTATGATTTTTTTTTTATACAGTTTCAAGAATTTTGTAAAGGGGGATAAGATTACTATAGGTCTAAATTTAGTAATGTCTGTTGAATTTCCTCTTTTGTGTAGAAGGATATTGTGTGACTTTTTTTTTTTAGAGAGATGGAATGGTTCTACTTCAGAACATTGAAACCTGAGATAATCGAAGGCCACATCTTCGAGATGAAATAAACAAAAACCCAGTTCATCAACAGACCGGATCAACAACAGTCTTCCCAGGGTGAGTAATCACTGAGTCAGCAACACACAAAACCTAAACAGGTCCATTCTAAACTCACCTAGGTGGGGGGGGCTACATCACCCACACCCCCCAATGTGGGGTACTGCACCCCCACACCCCCCTAAGGGAAAAGGGTTACTTACTGTGGGAAGATCTTCATTGATCTGGTCTGTCGAGGAACTGGGTTTTCATTTATTTTGTCTTGATGATGTGGTCTTCAATTATCTCATATTTTGATATTCTCAGGTAGACCTGATGGAATATAGGATTCCTGGCTTGCCTACTTATAAAGATTTAGACAGGATAGGCAATGCTATCCACCATTATTGTAAGGCACTTATTTGAAAGGTCATCAACCGAGTACAGCATGATTTGAGTTTGTTTAAGATTAGTTTTATATAGAATGTGGGCAGAGGTTTAAAGGCAAAAGTGGATGGGGTGATGTGGCTGTTGGGCAGGGTAGGGATTAGATGCTGGGAAATTCTTGGTTAGCGACATTATACTAGCTACAAAATAAAAGTTGAATTCTACTGCAGTTTCAAGTGGTACGTTATTGGGAGAGGGCCAGTTTTTAATTTTTGTCCACGATGTATGATTTCTTTGATGGCTGAACAGAATTTTTTAAAGTCGTGTCCACCGCTGTTCTTAAAGTTGTTATAGTATATATTTTTGTCTTCTTTTATTTGTGTTTTAGTACAGTTGTGGAATGAAGTTATCGAGATATTATGGTGGTTTATATTTTAGCCATTCTTTCCAAGCTTTTTTCCTCTATATTGCATTAGCATTCTACTTTTTTTTGATAGCCTGATTGGATTATTTGTTTTCATTCTTTTCCTAGAATTAAAAGGAAAAGACTGGTATTAGAATTTCCTTTGAATATTTAGGAAAGTTATACTGAATTAGTTTACATCATCATCTAAGGGGAGGACTTTTAGGATGTTCCAGTTAATAGATGATAGCGTAGTAATGAATATTTCTGGGTTAAACTTGCAGAGGATATGTGTTGTTTTATAAACATTCTGCTTAAGTGGATGTGTGAAATGTCTGGTTGTGTAGATTGGGAGATCACTGCTGAGAGGATCTGACATTGAGCCTGTGATAGTGAAATTGCTAGGGACTGATACTAGGATCCAGTCTAATAAGGAGTTTGATGTCTTGCTATAATGTGTGGGGCTGTTAATTAATTGTGTGAAAACCTTTTTGCAATGCTAGATGTAGGGGAGTTAGAGGTTATATCCAATCAAGTGATACTGACATCTTCTAGTGCTATTATTTCTTGTGGAATTATTTGGTTATCCAATGTAGGGTATCTTCCAGTAAAGCTGTGTTGTTGCTAGGAGAGGTGTAAAGGACAGTAATACATACTTGTTTGTATTTGTTTATTTTCATGAAAGTGATAAGAAGATCTGATGAACTGAATTTTGATGTTGGTTTGTTGTAGGGGGAAATATGGCAGTTGTTGAGAAATATCAAAGCAATTCCACTGCCTTTCCTCTTCATACACTCATCATGGATGATATTATAGCTGGGGGATATAATTTGAGAGCTGCTTATGCTGAGTTTAAGCCAATTCTCAGTTATGGCAAGTATACCAGGCTTGTCTTGAGTAATCCAGTCATGTTGTTCACAGTTTTATTATTTATGCTTCTAATATGTATGGTTGCAAAAGTTAGATTACTTGGTTAATTGTTGTGGGGTTAGAGTAGTGATTGGAAGAGAATAGTCTTGCTGTTGGCTGTGATAGCTGGGACCAGGATTAGCGTAAATGTCTCCTCTTAGGCTGATTTTAGTATATTGGGCTATTATAGATTCTTGTTTTGGGAGAGTTTTTTCCCAATTAATTTTGATTTGAGGTGAAATGTAATTAATCACTCTATATTTGGGGTAAAGGTGAGGGATGTCATTAAATATGTTTGGTGCAATGTGTGCAGAGTTTACTGTGGAAATATGGATAGGTGGTTAGGAAAGAGTTGGAGAGATGATGAGAGCTATTACTGAGTCATGGTATGATGAGAGATGGCTCAGTTGGAAGAGAAGAAAAGGGATAAGTGAGTAGTAGCATAATTAAGTAAAGGGATCTGCATTTTATTGATGGCAGATAGTGGGGAAGTAGGAATCAAGAAGTAAAAAAGAAGTTTCAGGGCTCTAGGATATTTAGTATTGATTGAATTTGAAAGCATGTAGCAGGTAGGTAAGAAGGAAGGAAGGATTATCCATAAAGAAATTGAGTTAGGTTGTCCTGATAACTTCTCTTATGTTTCTTTAATGTGAAAAATAGTGGGGGTTGAAAGAAGAGAGTATGAGGATATAGTTAAGATAGAAAGTATCTGGAAAAAGTAGAAGTTGAAATGCAGAATAATAGATGGGTACTGATGGGGAGGGGTCTGAGTATGTATGTATGGATATAGTGCAAAACAGTATGGGAGGGAGAAAGGTTGTTGAGAATGATGCTAAATGTTAAGTTGAAGTTGAGAAATAGCATAATACAAAAAAAGTGCTTGTATGACAGTAGTAATGTTGTTTGGGGGGCTTAGGGAATGGGTGTTACAGGTGAAATGTGTATGTGAGAAGCATAATGGTAGATTAAAAGAGGCTGAGTGGGAACTGGGTGTAGGGTAGGTGAGCATAGTGAACTTCCCACTCTCAGGTTAAATATTACAGAGAGCAATCGATTTATAACCAATACGAAGCAATTAACAGTAAAGCACAAAAAAGAAAAGGTTTTCTTTCATTTACTGAATGCAGAAATCAGGAAGTCAGGGAGACTAATTAACTTGTGTCTACAGTGTAATCTGTGGGTCCAGCACAGGGCAGACACACTTTTGACTAGTTAAAGTTAATATACAGCAAGAATCCTCATGTCAAACTTGATTACATTGTACCACGACAAAGTTCGCAGTGGAAACTTTCAGGTGATGGGCCTGCAATACCAAGGTCATGATTGGATGTAGTGACCACAGGGTATGAAAGGAAGGAAAAGAGAAAAACTCTACTAAGTTACTACTACTATATTATATTGAGGCAATAAAGTTAATGTTTATTCCTAGAGACAGAGGAATGACCATGGTAAGCCAGAGCAAGAGAATATGGAGTATTGTAAGAGTAGACAGATGGTAAGAAAGTTTATGAATATAAGGTCAATATAGGTTTATCAGGAGGTATACTGATAAGAGAATCACAATTATATAGTGTATAGAGCTGTATAGAGCAAATTTTCATAACACAGTACTACACTCATACGCAGTATATAAAACCATTGCTTAGTAAAAAGTCATTGGAATAACCAGTATGTCAAATGAGTGTTATATATACCAAAACACCAGCAACTGACATTGCATACATAAATATTAAAAAACACAGGATCAACATACATGAAGCTTTTAACTGACTTGAATGAAATTGATACAAATACAGGATACAACAAAAGTGTTTTCATTTCTCTATGCAGTCTTAGAACAAACAGAAATGCAATAACACATGACAGATACCTGCATTGAGAAGGAAGATGGTGACTGAGTGGAAGTGGAGACTGTGAAGGCTGTCAGCCTAGCCAGAAAGAAAAATTTATAGATAATTCTATCATTTGTAAATATTAATGCAAGGCACAGACTTGTTGTCTTAAATGGAAAAACTGCTGTTAGATGGGGAACTGCAAAAAATGTCACAACAGTGCCCTCTACTGACCAAGTAAAGCATGTGGTGACCCTTTGATGTAGACAGTGGTACCGAATGGTCTAGATGAAGAAATTCTTGCTATTGTTTTAACCAAGATTTAAATTGCTAGATTTAAACATGCAAATGTATTTTTATTGCTTTGCTTTGCTTTGCTTCCCGACCAGCTGCAAGCTAACAAAAGGAGATGTTAAGAATGTAAATGCAGTTTTTGTTAGCCTGGGAATCCAGGGAAGTGTGAAGAATGATGTAATGTGTAGCCTAGGAACCCTAGAAAAGTGTGACGAATGATGTAATATGAATCAGAACTGCAATTTCAATTTAAACAGAGAGAACCAGAGAGGATTATACATTTTTGTCCTGACTGTCCAACTCAGCACTGTCTTGCTCATATTTAAATTATCTTAGACTTGTGATTTCTTTTAGAAATAGATAGAAACTAGAAAGATTAGATTAAGTGTTTTTTCTGTGATGTCAGAACTGTACTACTGAATCATTTTAAGTATTTCTCTGTGATCTCTGAATTCTTGACTAGCACTGTGTAGTAAGAAGTATTGTCTTGTGTTTTTATTATTTATTATTAAAGATTTTAAAACCTTTCAACTGTGGCTGTTTTGTGTAGAGATAATTTAAGCTCTAGGGAACATTATATATTTATAGTGATTACTGTACCAAGTCACTCTAATAAGTCTTGACTGTTTAGTTATACTACCAATTGGATAATAATATTGCACAGTAATAACTGGGCACCCTTTTAAGGGCCTTTGAGTAGCTGATAAATATTAGTTGAGTGGTGGCAGGTGGTACTACAATATAGTCTGGGTAATAGGGGCACAGTTGGAGAACCTGTGCCAGCCTTTCCAAGGAGTGTCTGTGTGGTTGTATAAACTCTTATCTCAAAGTGTAGGTGTGTCAGCTACTTGGGCAGGGACACGAAGCACTAGTTAGACAGAGAGGGTGCTGGAGGTTTTAGCTTGCCCAGCTAGGCTGAGATCTGGACTCTATAGCTGTGCTAGTGGGGAGTCTTACTGGGGACCTGGAGAGCAAAGGAGTGACCACCCCCATGACTGACTGTGATCTCTGTGTACTCTTAAGGGAATTTGCACTTTACTGTGTGTATTTGTTATCCTTTCTTCATATATGAGACACCCTCTCTGGTGTTAGTGGTGAGGATTGAGGCTCCTTGATTGCTGGGCCAGGACACGGGCATCACATATTGTTTGACAGTGGTGGTATATCCACACCATATATTAATGTTTGGCAGCGGAGGGATATCCACATCACATATTAATTGGTTGGCAAATACTAATTGGCTTGTAATGGTGTGGGTAGAGTGAACCCCTGTAGCTTGTGTACAGTGAACTTTGAAGGTGTTTTGTACTCTAAATCAGCTACGCAATGAATACTCAGAGGTCAGATCACAATTGTTTTATTTTTTTTGTTAGCTTAGTTAGTCAGGATGAGCAGTCAGCATGTCAGTAGAGGAGTATAGAAAGCCGACAAGGAGCCAGCTGACGGAGATGTGCCAGGCTAGGGGACTGGTGAATGGAAACTTGACTAAGACAGACCTGATTGCAGCCTTGGTTACAGCTGCATCAGAAAATAGCAACCAGGAGGACAATCAGACTGGTGGTGGAAATATAATACACCAGAGAATGGACAGCTCAACCTTTCTGCAGAGGACTTAGAAATCCATCTGGAGACTTGAGATGGAGGCCAGGCATTTGGAGATAGAAGCCGAGGAAAAGGAGAGGCAGAGGAAGCATGAGAGAGAAATGCTGACTCTTCACCAGAAACATGGAGGTAATGGGGAAGGGAGTAACTGAACCCCAAAAGCACAAAAGGTCAGTAAATTTCTTTCGCATTTTAATAAGGGGGATAATTTTGATAGCTTCATTCATATGTTTGAGAGGGTATGCAAACAGTATGGGGTTGACCAAAGGCTCTGAGTATGGTTCCTGACCCCCTTACTCCATGGTAAAGCTGTAACTGTATTGTCTAAAATGCCTGACATTCCATATTTTGATTACACAGCTGTAAAAAATTGTCTATTAGAGTTTTTTAAGCTAACACCTGAAACATATAGGAAAAAGTTTTGTGAGCATAGACGCAAGGCAGATGAAAGTGTGTATGAATATATTGCTGAACTGAGCACTTATTTCCATGGGTGGGTGAATGGATGTCAGGTCACTACTTTTGAAGGGCTGGCAGACCTTTTGGTGAGGGAACAAGCCCTTAGCACTTTGCCTGAGGACATGAGGATCTGGTTAGCTAATAGACAATGTGCTACTTTAGATGAGTTGGGGAAGAAGGGAGACCTGTACCTGGCAAGCAGGGCAGCCCTGCACTGGAAGGGGACTTCCAGTACTGCTCATGGGTCTAAAGGAACCCATGGTGGGAAGTGTAGACTGCCCCAACAGAATCTGCCAGTAGCAGAGGGAGCCACTAGTCCAGGTTCATGTCCAGGAGCTAGGGTTAAATGTTTTGAATGCAACCAGTGGGGCCATGTGGCATACAGGTGTCCACAGAGGCAAGGTGGGGAACAAAAGGTGAGGGAGCCAGTAAGTGGGAAAGACAAAATGCCAATAGTAGGTTGTCTTGAGACAATAGGTGCACTAAACTACCATCCTGCAGATGTCCTGAGAGGAAAGGATTTGGATGAGGCTGTATCATGTGCTTATGCAGTTACATGCAGTCAGGCTAGGAGACAAGCATGTGGGTCTGGTAGGCTGGGGGGACCCACACAGACTGCATACTTGCAGCCAAGACTGATGAGGTGGTTACTTCAGGGAGGGAGCTACCCTGTAGCAGTGAGACTAAATGTGAGCCACAGCTGCTTGTGGGTACTGATGGTCCCTTGGACAGAGTGATTGCAAAGGTAGAGATGAGTAGTAGTACCCAGGCTGACAGTGAGGCACCACTGTCAGAGGATGCCAGACTTCCTGTGGAAGGGGAGCTCAGAAGGGTTACAAGGAGAGAGTTGAGACAGGCTCAGCTCTCAGACCCTACATTGCAAGGCCTGAGTCAGGTAGCTAGAGAGGCACCTGATTCTCAAGGAAAAGGGGAATCTGTATACTGGGACAAAAGGTTACTATACAGAGAGTGGACCCCTGAGGCAGGGCTAGAAGGTAAGAGAGTACAGCAGTTGGCAGTGCCTAGAGCCTACCATCTGGCACTTCTAGCCATAGACCATGATATTCCCTGTGCAGGTCATATGGGTATAGCACATTATGCAGAACTTCTTTTGGCCTGGAATTTCCAGAGATGTAACAGGGTACTGCAGAACCCATGAGCAGTGCCAAAAGGTAGCCAAGGCAGGAGACAAGGTGAGAGTTCCTTTGATGCCTTTGCCTGTGATTGAGGAGCCATTTCAGAGGGTAGCTATGGATATCGTGGGTCCTCTGAGTACCCCAAGTCCCACAGGGAAAAAGTATATCCTAGTGGTAGTGGATTATGCTACACGATACCTTGAGGCAGTGGCTTTGTCCTCCATTGAGGCAGAGAAGGTGGCAAATGCTTTGTTAGAGATTTCCAACAGGGTAGGTTTCCCAAAAGAAATACTGACCGACAGAGGTGCCAATTTCATGTCAGACCTGCTGGCTTGTCTGTGGAAGTCCTGTGGGGTGAAGCACATAAAGACCACTCCCTACCATCCCCAGACTAATGGTCTTGTTGAGAGGTTAAACTCTACAATCAAGTCCATGCTATGGGCATTTGCAGATCAGTTTAAGATGGAGTGGGACAAATATTTACCCCATCTGTTGTTTGCTTACAGAGAGGTTCCTCAGGAATCCACATGTTTTTCACCCTTTGGGTTGCTGTATGGGCATAGGGTGAGGGGACCTCTAAATTTAATTCAAGATGAGTGGGAAGGTGAGTGCGAGTCTCACAAGGAGTCTGCTGTGGCATACATCCTAAACCTCAGGACAAGGCTTAGGCAACTCATGGGCTTGGCCCAGGAGAACCTGGCAGAAGCCCAACAACAGAAAAATGTGTGGTATGACAGGAATGCTTGAGCTAGAGAGTATGCTGTGGGGCAGCAGGTAATGGTTCTCATTCCTGTCAGACACAATAAACTGCAAGCATCTTGGGAGGGACCCTACAAGGTGGTAAGAAAGGTAAGCAATGTTAACTACATGGCAGAACTGCTGGACAGATGGCAGGAGCACAAATTGTACCACGTTAACATGATGAAACTTTACCATGATAGGGAGGCCTTTGTGCTGAGCATTTGCAGTGGATTGCAGGAGGAGTCTGAGGGAGATCTGGGGACTGATCTCCTCAGTGAGGCTTGGGCTGACACCTCAGTGGAAGGGGTGGCAATGTCCCAGCAGCTATCTCATACCAAGGTTCAAGAAATCCAAGCAGTGTTGCAGGAATTTGGGAACATGCTTACTGGGAAACCATGGTGAACCCACCTGGGGCAGCAACAGGGGATACAGGACCCCAAAGGCCTATTAGGCAGGCCCCTTATAGAGTGTCTGAGAGAGTCAAACAGACTCTGAAGGAGGAGGTACAGGAGATGTTGGAACTAGGGGTGATTCAAGAGTCCAACAGTCCCTGGGGCTCCCCAGTGGTGCTGGTGCCAAAGCAGGATGGCAGCACCAGGTTCTGTGTGGACTATAGGAAATTAAATCATCACACAGAGTCAGATGCTTACCCCATGCCTAGGACAGATGAGACCCTAGAGCAGCTGGGTGGGGCTAAGTATCTTACAACCATTGATCTTACCAAGGGTTACTGGCAGGTGCCCTTGACTCCCAGTGCTAGAGAGAAGTCAGCCTTTGTGACTCCTTTTGGCTTGTATGAGTTCACAAAGATGCCCTTTGGGATGAAGAATGCCCCCGCGACTTTCCAGAGGCTGGTAGATCATATCCTAGCAGGAGCAGGAGGGTTTGCCCTTACTTACCTAGATGATATTGCCATCTACAGCCATTCCTGGCCAGAGCAACTTCAGCATGTTAGGGAGGTGCTGGGCAGACTACAGAGGGCAGGGCTGACCATTAAGCCGAGCAAATGTCAGGTGAGTATGGCAAAGGTCTCCTGCCTAGAACATAGAGTGGGGAGTGATAAGATAAGGCCAGAACCTGCCAAGGTGGAAGCCATTCAGGCATGGCCTGCACCTGTTACTAAAAAGCAGGTGAGGGCATTTTTAGGGACAGCGTGGTACTACAGAAAGTTCATCCCAAGTTATAGTACTATAGCTGCTCCACTAACAGACCTGACAAGGAAGAACAGGCCAGATAAGGTAGTGTGGACCCCAGCATGTGAGCAGGCATTCCAGGGACTTAAAGAAGCTTTGCGAGGACCCCCTGTGTTAGCCAGTTCAGGTTACAGCAAAGAATTTGTTGTGCAGGTGGATGCATTGAACCATGGGATGGGGGCTGTACTTAGCCAGATTTATTCAGAGGGGAAATAGCACCCAGTGGTTTATCTCAATCATAGACTCCAACCCAGGGAGGAATGCTATGCAGTGGTAATAAAGGAATGTCTAGCCATAGTGTGGGCACTGCAGAAACTTCAGCCTTATCTGTAGGGAAGAAAATTCACTGTTATGAGAGATCACGACCCCCTAACATGGTTAAACAGGGCCAGCCAGCAAAATGCAAAGTTGCTAAGATGGAGCCTGGGGTTGCAAGCATATGATATGTCAGTGCAGCACCACAGTGGGGTTAGCAATGCCAATGCAGTTAGGGTCTCAAGACAGGGAATGGGGTAAGGTACACTCAGATAGAGCTAACCCTCTCAAGCAGCATTTCTCAAGGGTCACTTGAAAAACTAGCTTGAGTTCTGCTGGGGACAGTGTGAAGGCTGCCAGCTAAGCCAGAGAGACTTTTATAGTTAATTCTATTATTTGTAAATATTAATGTAAGGCACAGACTTGTCTTAAATGGAAAAACTGCTGTTAGATATGGAACTGCAAAAAATGTTACAACAATGCACTCTACTGACCAAGTAAAGCATGTGGTGACCCGTTGATGCAGACAGTGTTGCCAAAGGGTCTAGATAAAGAAATTATTGCTATTGTTTTTACCAAGAGTTAAATTGCTAGATTTAAACATGCAAATGTATTTTTATTGCTCTGCTTCCTGACCAGCTGTAAGATAACAAAAGGAGATGTTAAGAATGTAAATGCAGTTTCTGTTAGCCTGGGAACCCAGGGAAGTGTGAAGAATGATGTAATGTGTAGCCTGGGAACCCCAGGAAAGTGTGAAGAATGATGTAATGTGAATCAGAACTGCAATTTCAATTTAAACAAAGAGAACCAGAGAGAATTAAGCATTTTTGTCTCGATCATCCAACTCAGAACTTTTCTTGCTCATATGTAAGTTATCTTAGACTTGTGTTATCTTTAGAAATAGCTAGAAACTAGAAAGATTAGAAAGTGTTTTATGTGACATCAGAATTGTACTACTGAATTATTTTAAGTGTTTCTCTGTGATCTCTGATCTCTTGACTAGCACTGTGTAGTAAGAAGTATTGTCTTGTGTTTTTATTATTTATTATTAAAGATTTTAAAACCTTTCAACCGTGGCTGTTTTGTGTAAAGATAATTTAAGCTCTAGAGTGCATTGCATATTTATAGTGATTACTATACCAAGTCACTCTAATAAGACTTGACTGTTCAGTTATACTACCAATTGGATAATAATATTGCACAGTAATTTTTGGACACCCTTTTAAGGGTCTTTGAGTAGCTGATAAATATTAGCTGGGTGGTGGCAGGCGGTACTACTGTATAGTCCGGGTAATAGGGTCAAAGCTGGAGAACCTGTGCCAGCCTTTCCCAGGACTGTCTGTGTGGTTGTATAAAATCTTATCTCAAAGTGTGTGTGTGTGTCAGCTACTTGGGCAGGGACACAATGCACTGGTTGGACAGAGAGGGTGCTGGATGTTTTAGCTTGCCCAGCTAGGCTGAGATCTAGACCCTATAGCTGTGCCAGTGGGGAGTCTTATTGGGGACCTGGAGAGCAAGGGAGTGACCAGCCCCAGACTGACTGTGATCTCTGTGTACTCCTAAGGGAAATTGCACTTTATTGTGTGTATTTGTTATCCTTTCTTCATATATGAGATGCCCTATCTGGTGTTAGTGGTGAGGATTGAGGCTCCTTGATTGCTGGGCCAGGGTAATGGAGTCAGAAAGACCCAAGTGAGGAGAGATTTAGCAATACATTCTACTGCAGTGACCCTCTCACCCTCTGGTCAGTTATTACAGAGAACAATCCATTTATAGCTGGTTCAAAGCAATTAACGAGGAGGAACAAAGTAGAACAGGTATTGTTTAATTTACTGAATGCAGAAATTAGAATGTTAGACTAAGTAACTGGGATCTTTGGTGCAATCTTTTGCTCAAGAGAAGGGACAGTGGCTAACTTAGTAAGTTGCCTTTAGAGTGCAAGTGTGACTCTTTTGGGGGGCTATCACAACCACTTTCTAGCACAGGGCAGGCACATATTTGACTAGTTAATACAGAGAAGGCTGTTCATGTTAAACTTGCTTAAACTGCACAAGGAGGAGATTCTCAAATGTCAGTAAATGAAAGACAAGCTATTTTATGAGATATGTACTTTTGCCCATGGTATTTGGAGTGAGAGTCCTGAAGAAGAGAACTAATCTAAGCTGATAGCTAGATGATCTGATTTTTTGTTGTCTAACTAGAAAGAGGAAGGATTCCAGGTTTAAGAGCTTGCAAATAGGGAAACCCAATATTAGATACAATCTGTGTATTAAAGCTTGCTGTTTTCATTAGGCTTTTGGATGGAGGTGGCATTTTCTATTGGCTGACATAGTAATAAGCCTGCTTGTTGTTTATAAGGTGAAGAGGTTCTTTGTGATGCTGCTACAATGTTATAAATGGTATACTGTAACAATGCTTGAAGGATACCTTCACCAACTGCACATCTACTTTCCAGTGGGAGAAAGTGAGAAATCTTTGGTGATCAGAAAAGAAGTCTTTTAAGACTGGCCCTTGTTGTAGTAATATGAAACAGAAATTTGAAATGCCAGTCAAGTCATATACCAAGGTATTGGAAGTGGTATATAGTCTCTAACTAACCATGCTAATTCCATAGGATGTGCCAATCAGTAAAAACTGCTATTGTTAGATTTTAAATATTATAGATTGTGTGTGTGTGTGTGTGTGTGTGTGTGTGTGTGTGTGTGTGTGTGTGTGTGTGTGTGTGTGTGTGTGTGTGTGTGTGTGTGTGTGTCACGTGTAGGTTTGTGTAGCCATTTGTAAAAGTGAGACAGGTCTTTTTCTTGATCCTTTTTATTTGTGTTGAGGAGGAAGAGCTGGATCTATAGATAAGATTACCATCAATGCTTTGAATGAGTAGTGGTTGTGGTTTTTTAGTGAATCTTCTATTAATGATGATAGAGAAGTGATTAAATAGATTCTTAGGTAACACTGTTGAGAGCAACAGGTTACACAGTTTTACCTAACTCCAGAGAGAAGGTTCTGACTGAGAGAAAAATCCTTGAATCTTTCAGTGGCTTTAGGATTTTTTCTTAAAGCTGTAAAAAGGCTTTAAGCAATAAGTTATACTTAAGCACATCATAGGTATTGGTAAGGTTAATGAGGACCGAGCCTGTCAGATTGCCATTGCCAGCATTCAAATGAATATCATCAGTTAAGGTAAAAGGTGCTGTTATTGTACCTCTGCCCTTTGAGATGTCATGCTGGCAGGGGGATTGCATGTTTCTTCTGTAACTATCATAATCATCTGTGTGTAAAATAACTTTCCACAGTGTTTTATGACAGCTGAAAGAATAGAAATGTGCTTGAAGTCAATGTTGGTGGAGGATTTGGGAACTTTTGGGAGGAGGTTAACTGTAACTTGTTTCCTCATGACTGGTTCATTGTTACAGATGCATATATTATAGACATGACATACAAGGCAGTAAAGATAATCTGTCATAACAGATGCATATATTATAGCCATGGGATATGAAGCAGTAGAGATATTCTGGCATAATTTAATCAACCATTGGTGAAGAGCATAAGAGCTATGTAGTGAGTCACCAGATGTTTGATCTAAGCATTTTTTCAATTTCTTTTGCTCTTCCGGCCAAAAAAAAAACATAAAGGGTAGGAGGTGCAGTTGAAGATCTATGGGACAAGGGGAAATGTTGATTAGGAGGGTCCTGATTATGATGATCAATGGTTCCTGTCAACATCCCTGGATGCATCTTAAACAGCATGAAGCAAGATTTATACACATACTTAACAACACTGTTCAGTTTCTGCCTCCATACAGGTTTTGTATTAAGTGAATGGAGAACAGCTGCAGTCATTCCACTGCATAAGGGAGGACTTTCCACAGAGCCAAACAATTACAGACCCATATATCTGATCAGACTGAGATCCAAAGTCATGGAAACACTTACATGGAATCAAACAATCAGGACATAAGGAACCTCCAAACATTGGTCCCATCTCAGTTTAGATTTATAAAGGGCAGATCATGCTTACCTGGTGGATTTTTATTAAAGGTTGCAAAACAATGTATGGAGGCAAAATAGTACACACCACATACCTTGGCCTATCCAAAGCTTTTGGTACAATTCCCCATTCAGGCATAGTAGAAAAGTTAAGTAAACTGGCACTAAATCCCTATGTCTTCCATTGGATTGACAACCTGCTCAAAGATAGGATGCAGATAATCAAAATAGGGGAAGATACATCCACAAAGAGACTAGTCACCAGTGGAGTTCCACAGGGTTCTGTAATAGGACCTCTCCTGTTTGGCTAGAAGAAGACACTGAATTCCCAAATGACTTAGCCATCCTACAGGAAGGTTTGTCCCAAATAAATAACTGGTGCCAATATCATGGATTGAAACTAAATGCCAAAAAATGCATTACTGTATCCTTTGGAAAGTCCTCTACCCCAGGGAAATACCACATTGGCAATATGCCCCCAAGAGTAGACCCAATTGTTCAGGATTTGGGGACTTCTGTGGACAATGACCTAATTTTTGAACAACATATGGCTATTGCTGTAAGAAAGACCTTCTATATTGCACATTTATATACAAAGGGATTGTATCTAGATGTTGGGATGTCATTTTCCCTATTTACTCAAGCCCTCATTAGGCCAGTCATCAAATACAATGCTGTGTTTGGCATGTATCTGTCCATACACATGCAATAACTGGAAACCCCACAGAAATACTTTACTATAAGAATACAAGGCCTAAAGAACATGTCCTACATGGACAGACACAAAGCCCTATCACTATACTTGGTATCTTACAGACTGCTAAGACGTGATGTGTGTCTGATATACAAGGCATCCTCAAACCATTTACTGATGGATTTACTGCACATCAACAAGTCAAATTGGATCAGAAATACTCAGTCTAGGGATCTAAACTTCTGCTGCAATATCAATAGAACAGTTTGGAAGGACAAGTATATCTCATAGAGGATACCGGTGCTGTGGAATAGACTCCCCATCCACATAAATTACAGTTCATCTGTGTCTATATTCAAGTGCAATTTAGATCTATGGATGATAAAAAGAAAATTTACACCAGGACTGCCCCGTGTACTACTAATGGACAGCCCCTAAATGCTTTATCCCATGCATGCCCCCCATCTCAAATTATCTATGGTATGATCTCAGTTATTCTCATCAGGGGTAATATATAATTATTGACCATTAGATGGGTAACGCCAAAAGGGTTAGGTTATTTTAAGCACAAAAAGGAAAACTGGCTAGGCTTAAAATGCCCTGCAAAGGCAGCTAGCCTAGTACTTAACTATGAACCTATGAGGGAGATATGTTGTACAAATGAGTTCATTTTAAAATGTCTATTGGATTAAAGGTGTCTATGAAACATCTAATACCTCATCCTCTTCTTCTTTATGGTTTGCAGAGCATTAAACTAGTTGATTGTTAGCTTCTATGGGTAATTGTGACCATACTTTTAAGAGGATTGTTTTGAATGCAGTTGAATGCTTTATTTAAGCCTCTGAAAGCTTCCTTTGAGCTCTTCAAAAAGTTATGATAACTTTTTCATTATATATTTATAGAAACCAGGACAGCCGGGGTACACAGAGCCCTAGGATAACTTGTTTTAGCAAGACATGGTAAAAGAACAGGTGATAAAACATTTAGGTTTGCTTCCCATTATACTTGTACACATCGCATGAAAAAAGTAAAAGTATTCCGTCTAAAGGTAATTAAAACAAGCTATGAAGAACACACTGTACACTAAAGTATCTGCTCATGCACAGCAAATATTCATCTGCTTCCTAACCTTTCTATGTGCCTGAATAAAATATAATTTAACTCATCCAATCTAATGATATTGTAAAAGTTATGTAGAGTGCTGGGTCTTCACTCTTCATTCCTGGGGAGCGGTATGTGTGCATTAATATGTAACAGCATATCTCTGAGAAACGTGCTGAGTATTATAGGAAGCAAAAACATGGGAAAATATGCAAGCTGTCCCCTGCTGGTAAGCAAAAGGCCACTTAGGATAGGATATGATAGGAGAGGATGGTAACACTTGCACATACCTTGGTATGCACAGGTGCAGCACTCCCTGGGATTTCAGCATGTGGATAAATGTTTAAACAATCTGCAGATGATATTCTGGCCACTCTATATCACAGCTTCATGAATGAATGCCTATACTGCATTTGTGTGCATGCTTGAAGTTCTGAAGAACTCATTATGTTGTATTTTAACTACTATAGCAAGCTGCTTGTTACATTTATAGCAATCAGTTTAAATACAGAATAGCTGATTTTTGCAGAAGTATAGATTAGGTAGTGTGAGGGATCTGTTGCCCCGGGCACAAGTTTTTAGGGGTCATGATCAGATGATGCTGATTGGTGGGGAAGTGCAGTAAGTCCACTCTCTTCTGTACCTGCATTTAAGTGAGTGAACGTTTTTATGTGTGTGTGTTTTTTTGTGTGTGTGTGTGTGTGTGTGTGTGTGTGTGTGTGTGTGTGTGTGTAGGGAAGGGTAGGGATAGGTTCTGGCTTAAAGTACCAGTTTATGGCAGCGGTTCCTTTGAAAAAATATTTATTTATTTATTTTTACTCTACAGTTTAGAGCTATTCGGAACAGGGCACCAGATCAGGGGCTAGCAGTGAGCACTAGATGAGCCAGTTATGGCTTTGCTTTTTGGCCTTTTCCTTTGAGAAGACATATTCTTTGCTCCACTATTTTGAGTTGAGGGAGGTGCCAGTTTGGGGAAGTGCACAGGGCACCAGATGACCTACCTATGATTCTCTGTATAAGGAGAGTTGTGCTAATCTATCCGGATACGTGAAGGAGTTAAGTCCTTTATTTTTCTTGGTTAAAAAAAATCAATATGCTTGGATGTTTACATATCAAAAGAGACACTGGATTCAAGGATGAGTCTGATGAGATACAAATACGGCATTAGGGTGACTTCTTGGATTTTGAGTGCATCCCCTTTTAAATGATCTGAGTCAGCTTGAATGAGGTCATAACTCTGGTGGAAACATGATGATGGATGATCACATAGGAGAAGGCAGTGCTTTTAACTCAAATGCTGTGTGGTGGAAAGGTACATTTTCTTAGTGCAGTCAAGGTACTACTGTGTCCCCCCAATCTTTGTGGTGGTAGATGCCAGCAAACTACTATTTCCAGAGTCATAATGATATTGTTGATACCTGCACTTTCTGGAACAAATTAAAAAAAGCCACATCTTTGAACTGCAGTAGACTGCAGCATAAGTAACATAACAGCATGTCTGTCCAAATACTACCAGCCATTGCAGATGATGAAGTAGTTCAGTCAGAGGCACAGCTAACATTGGGTGAAGAGACCTAAGTGCAAGTTGTTAGGTGTTATGATTGACAGATGTGAATCAGTTTGTAGTGCAATATCAGCTTTCATTTCTGTATCGATATTCAGGAAATGAATGGCAATACTGCTTTAGTAGGTGGGACTGAAGAGCTTAACTGCTTCGTGTGTGGTATAGTGAGTCAAAATTTTAAATACTTTAGATTTAATCCTTGTACTGCATGAAGTAATGTGCTTACAATCTGATATTGTTTCATAGTTTCATAGTTTGGTAATAGGCTATCTGCCCTGGGCATTTATAAGCCTAACCATAGTGATGTGGCTTTCGCCACCCCATGTAATGGTACAAAAGTGTACATAATAGATTTAGAATACTGTGCCTCTGTCTAGTAATGACACAGTGAAGACTCCCTTACATAATAGAATTAGTTTACTGTGCCTCTGTCTAGTAGTGACACAGAGATGACCCCGGGGGTAAACCTATGATCTCCCATCCATTCGTCAAGATTTCTCTTGAAGAGAGTCAGTGTGGGGCACTGCCTAACATAAACTGGGATTCTGTTCCAGAGTATGGGAAGCCTCTGAGTTATGAATCTGTCCCTCCAGCATGTCCTATTCATATTTGTGCTGAGGTTCAAATCTTTAGCTCTCGTGGTTCTGATGGATTTGGATTTTTTGAGGTGGAGCATGTCCATCAATTCCTGATTGGACATGGCCTTGTATGTCAGGCATAGATCACCTCTGAGTAGGCGGTATGCTACTGAATATAGTTGGAGTTTCTTTAGTCTGGCAGCATATGACATATGTTGGAGACCCTCGATCCTCTTGGTGAGGTACTTTTGGGGTCTCTCTAGCTGTTGCAAGTGCCGGGTGAGGTACATACCAAATGGGGCATTGTACTCAATCATGGGCCTGATAAGGGAGGAGTACAGGGGCACAATGACCTCCTTTGATCTGGATGTGAATCCCTTCATGATAAGGTGGGCAAGGTAGAAAGTCTTTGTCACCACTTTGGCAACGTGGGTGTCAAATGAGAGGTCACTATTGACTTGGGTCCCCAGGTCTCTGATTACTTTTTCTGTACTCAGTGAGTTACCGCCTATGTGATAATTTGTGGGCACTTTGTTTTTCCCAAAGGGGATGACTATGCATTTTTTGGCATTTAGTTTAAGGCCATGACTCTGGCACCAGTTGCCCGTTTCAGTGAGGCCTTTCTGTAGGATGTATGTGTCAGCTGGTGTATCGACTATGGCGCCTAGTTTGCAGTCATCTGCGAACTTTTTCAGCCACAACCCACCCATGTTTGCTTTCACATCTGAGAAATAAATGCCGAACAAGAGGGGTCCCAGGACAGTGCCCTGTGGGACACCACTTGTCACTGGCTTTGAGTCTGACATGGCTCCAGCGATTTTGACTTTATGGGTTCTATCCTTTAGCCAGTTTGCCACCCATCTTGTGACATATGGATTTACATTTAAGCTGTTGAGCTCGTCTATGATGCCAGAATGGGGTATTGTGTCGAAAGCTTTAGCCAAGTCCAGGTAGGCTGTATGGACTGCTTTGCCCTCGTCAATGGCTCTAGTGACTGTTTTGAAAAAGTCAAACAGGTTTAAAAGGCAGGATCTGCCTTTTACAAAGCCGAATTGGGTGGGATCAAGTGTTTGTAAGTCCCCAATGTCTCTGTTTATTAGTTCCATAATGATTCTTTCCATAGCTTTGCAGACCAGGCTGGTTAAGCTTATGGGGTGGTAGTTACCAGGGTCAGTAGATGTGCCTCCTTTGTGGAGTGGGACTACTGTTGCTGTACACCAGTTTTCAGGTACATATCCTGTAGTAAGGCTAAGGTAGCATTTTTATGTGCGGGTTTAGCTCCTGTTGGAGTTCACGTAGCACGCAGCCCGGGATACCGTCGGATCTCATTGATGCTGTGTTTTTAGCTTTGCCGAGGGCGGTTCTCACCTGGACATCTGAGATGACAGGGAGGTTACAGTCAGCTGGGATAAGTATTTCTTCTTTTGGGGGTGAGGGAGGGGAGAAATTTGCACTGAACCTGTCTGCCAGAATGTTGGCAATATCTGTGGGTTCAGTGTATTTTTTGTCATTGTGAACTAACTCTGAACATATCTGAGGGTTTCCGCCCAGGTTTCTAACATAGCTGAAGAAGGCCTTGTGGTTATCTTTAGTGTCCATAGCGATTTTTCTCTCAAAGTTGGCCTTGGATGTTTTTATGAGAGAACGTAGCTTTCTACTAGTGCTGATCAGAGATGCCTTATCTTTATGGGATTTTGCTCTGTCGTGCAGTAGCTTCCTTCTTTTGTTATACAATTTGTTTATGGCTGGGGTCCACCAGACAGGACACCTGCCCTAGGTGGAGAGGGTCTTGGTTTTATTTGGGATTGCATGATCCATGCATTCTTGGAGATGTCCGTAGAAAGCATTTGTGAAGGATTCTGCATTGTGGGATGTGGTTTCCACTGTCCCAGTGGGCTTAAAGGATACCATCTCAGTTTTAAAAAGTGTAAAGTCGGCTTTTGAGAAATTTTTCACTGTAGTCTTTTGTGTTGGGGGTGGAGGTGGGATATGTATATCTAGGGTGATTAGTTTGTGGTCAGACTTCACTAGTGAAGGGTATACTTCCGGTGTGGAGCACTTTGTCCCCATGTTTGTGATGATCAGGTCTAGTATATTATCTCCCCTTGTGGGAGAGGTGACTAGCTGTTCCATTGCATTTGAATTTATGAATTCCAGGAACCTTTGGGCTAGGGTGTTTGAGCTAGAATAATGCACCCAGTCTATGTTAGGGTAGTTGAAGTCTCCCAATATGATGGTGTTTGGTGAGACATTCATATCCTCCAATGTCTTCAGGAAGGCTGAGTGGGGTTCCTGAGATTGGGAGGGTAACATACTACCAGTTGTATAGCAGTTTTGCCTACGGTTAGTTGCACCTGGATGGTCTCTGATGCTTCATGTGTTGCCACTAACCTGGAGGTGTGGGTGTCCTTGATGAATATGGACACGACTCCTCCCTTGTGAAAAAGATAAACTTGTTAAAACATTTCATGCACTTCCATAGCATAAGAACCACTCATAATAGCTTAACAAAAAACTACCCACCCTAAGTAGCTGTTATGACTGGGTTTCATGCTAAAGACAGTGTCAGTTGCTAAAAATAGTTACAGAAGGTAAATCAGCCTACACAATCTGTTAGAGCTTCACTCTGCTATGTTTATAAACAAAAAGTGCAGTAGAACTGATATGACTGGATGGATATGTTTTTTCCACATATTTTTGCGGGTCCCTGTCAGATTATCAGGGATTCAAAACTTCGAATGTCATATGGTCGGGACCATATGATCAAAGTTTTGAAACTTCACATATTTTAAGTAGAGATTGCGGTACAGCGTGGAACAGGAAATGTACCCTTTTCCACAATGTAGTGCAAACTCAGAGTTGGTATATTTAATTAGCAGGGGTTGTGGGGGTGCAGGGGTCTTTCCCCCCTGAAAAAATTTAAAAACAGATTTTTTTAATGTTCAAAGTTCCGAAACTTCGATCATATTTTGTCTCAGCCATATGAATTTCAAAGTTTCGGAACTGTGATAATCCAGCATAAATCCACATTGGCATTGTTCCTCATAAAAATCTCTGATATCCAGTTAAATCTCCAAAGATTACAGTCAGTACCCCATTATAGTTTTGTATTTCTTATTATTTGGAAAATGCAAGTTGATTAAAAAGTTGCTGTTCTATTAATATTTTATGTGAATTGAAGTAATATTTAAAAACTGTACCTTATTTTGTTTTTTTTTTGCCCTTACCCCATTATTTCGGCATATATGCGGAATTATTCAGCTAAGAAGTTGACACGTATGCTGCTGTTTGATAGTGCTATGTGCTTTACTTCATTTCAAAGCCGTTAAACCTTTTATGCTTCTACTCTTGCTATTTTCCCCTTAAATGGTGTTAAATAGAACAGATTTAGCATTATACAATACAACAAATTATGCCTGGGTCTCTAATCATAACCCTTATTATGTGTTCTCAACATGGATGCCAAGAATCACATGTCAAGCTTCACTCATGAGGTGAATTTCTTGGCATTCATGTCACTTAACATATAATCAGGGCCAGTGTTAGCATTTTGGGGGCCCCAAGCAAATGTCAAGTTGGGGGCTCCTAGGCACTTCCAGTACAAGTATCATCCTGTGAATGCCACACCTCCTAAGAAACCTTTTAGTTTGTGCTGCAAACTTTTAGGAGTAGTACGCACAGACAGACCTGTAGTTACAAGCTCTTACATTACAGCAGGCCTAACTTTGTTGACCTGTCTAACAAAGGGACACTTATAGTTACTGGCATTTAGTTGTAACAATGATATATTACAACAACTGTATGTAAAGGTCTGGACTTAAATGAAGTGATGACTAAGCCAATTGTTTCAACACCCCTCACCCACCCTCCAGTCCTCTCCTCTGACCGCCCCCTCCATTTTGGGCTCCCCATACCATGCACATTATTTTTTTCTTCCTTTTCTCACATTTTGCCTTACTCTCAGCTTTTTCAGGAAGCCATAACTTTCTACATGCTTTGAAGTGCATTTTAATTTTTTTCTTTTTACACAACCTTTTCATCCAATAATGGCTTGAACAGAAATTATGATTAAGGAAAGAAATTCACTATTGCTGTTCAGCTTTAGTTTTCCTTGTATCCTTACAGCACACCTTTGCTGACCAAGACATCTCAGTAATAGCCATTTAGGAAATAACTCAATTACGCTGGTACCCCCAAAGCTGTAGTGGTTATATATGTGCCCGGGAGGCATTTTAGAGCATTTTTCTCAGCATTTTACTCCAGTGGTGGCCTAAACAAATATCATGAAAAAGAAAAGATTTTCAGAATTTTTTTCTTTCAAGGAAGACATAAGTTGTGCCCAAGGCTTAATGTTCAAAGCTGACAGAATAGTACCTCACAATAAACTAACAAGCCAGTTGTGGGAATACATAGGTCTTATCTGGGAATATTGCCTGCCTCCCTAACCCCCCCCACAAAAGACAGTCACTGCCTATGCATCCCTCTGATGTTAGATGGGATGAAAGCAGAGGTTTAAATTGCCATAGCCATATATTTCAAGTGATTGCTGATATAAGTATACGTAGCATGCTTCCTCACTCCATGCCTGCTATGTGATTGTGAGAATAATTTCAGTTATATATTCTAATTTGTTGCTCCTAGACAGTACACCACCCTTACACAAACTATAGTAACCTTCTTTTTACACCTCTGAGGTTTGTGAGAAAAGTAAATAAACAATGACCACACTGTCCTCAGCTCAGTCACAAGCTATAAGGACTTAATGTGCACACCTCTAAGGTTTGAATGTGATGAAAATTAAAGTTGTCATAACCACACAATCCTCAGTCCCCCATAACCTACACCAGCTTTCTGTAAACACACGTTTGAGCAGGGCTGGTTTTAGAACAGGTGTGGCTGAAACCAAAGGCTATTGTCAGCTTTATCGTAGAAGGGTCATATCTCTGCACTCTTCAGGTTAAACAGCTCAGTCAGAAAATTGATACATTCTTTGTCCTCTTTTTTTCTTCAACCAGCAATAGCTTTTGTGGGAGTCCCCATGGAGTCAAGGATGATTAAGAGACCCCCCCCTGTACCCATTTATACAGTCTGGTGAGTGAGAACCACAAGACTCCAAGAAGCTCTAAGTGCCTGAATGTTCTGTGATATATTTTATGTCTTACTTTTGAAATATAATTACTTCTTAGGTACATTTTTTACTTATACCCAGAAGAATAATGTCTGTGTCCTAGCATTATTAGGTGAGTGCACAACTAAAAATCTGTGATATTTTTTACAACACACACACACACACACACACACACTCACACACATGCATAAGCCATAGCAGTACTCGTTTTGTACTTATTTCAGCAAATAGCAATGCATTGTGCAAGACTGCACACCAGATCAGTAACTGCTGTCTAGCAATTGTCAAACAACAGTAGGGGTAAGTCGCTTATTTACCTCATTGGGCAGTAATGCATACCTGTCACTGTCCCTGATTTCACATCCCTTCCCTGATTTTGTTTATACATTTGCTTTCTCCTTCGCAAAAAGTTTGATTTGCTGGTAAATCATTCAAGATTACAAACAATCAATCCAGACATCTGAGTTTTACACTTATTATCCAAAAATACGTGTTGATGCAAAAGATGTTATTCAATTAACTTTTTAAGCAAATTAGAGTACTGTTTCAAATGTAGTCCTGATTCTAAGCCATTATTTTATTATTTTTGAGACTGCACTGAATTCTTAAGCAAAGAAATTGAGAGTTATAGTATCTGGTGTTCTGCTTTTATTCATAAAACTTCCTGAAAGAGAAAAACATCCCTGATGTTCAGAAGTATCAGCTCTTGTTAAAACCAAAATTTGCACTGAGATAGGTCACCCTGTGCTGCTGATCTCTCTAGTGCATACCTTGCTCATGTTCATTATCAACTTCATCCTAATAGGGTCATATAACAGTCCTGTTCAGGTTAATGAGAATAATTAGGAAAGTAATACATTTCTTCTTCCTCATTTTCCCCATCCAGCAGCAGCTTTTGTGGGGCCCCCACACAGTAAAGGATGATTAAGAGGGGCCCCCTGCAGCCACTGATATAGCAGGGACTAAAGCTGGATATGAAGTTAGTTTTAGTGGAGAACATATCCAACAGCAGGATTTAACCACAAATATCATTTAATTTTAGAGGAGATAGAAATAGGAGTTATTATCCATGCCATGTGGTTTATTAAGTATTCAAAAATGCTGTAACAGTTTCTGTTGGTTTGGCAGACATGTTACAAAATACCAGGATAAGACAATTTGCTGTTTTTGGGCCCCCCAGCGACTGCAGGGTTCACTGGTGCCTAAAGCCGGCTATGCATATAATAAGCAGATTACGATCAGAGACCTGATCATAATCCTGTATATTATATGATATATTTCAAGGAAGAAGCAATGGGATTATGTGCTTATTTAAATATTGTTTCTAATTATTTTTGTTATAAATATTCAGCTAAGGTGTCACATAGGAGTTGTTTATACCAATAAAAATAGCATTAGTACTGATGAATTTAGAAAATGATGCCCTACTCTGGAGTTACTCATTGTTTGACTCCATGTGGATGTGAAACTCCTCACAAATCTTAGACTTTACCTAGTGTTTCTTCCATTTTAGGTAGATTTTCCCCTGGTGGAAGAGACAACTGCTTCAAATCATGTGTGCATCACAGACAAGAAAACTCTGACAATTGTTTGTGATGACATATCAATCAGCCACACATGCAGTTTGGCTTTCTTTTAGGGAATGAATGAATGAAATGCATAGTACTCCTAGTGACAAACTGTACCAATCACATGGAAAATTATGGTGATAGTTGTAGGGGGCATGTATGGAACGATTGGCTTCCCCTGCTAGAATCAATCCTTTTTGTGTTGCCAAAGGAATTATGTGTAAGTCATGGACTGTTCACAGCAAGTGGCATGTTTGAAAACAAGAAATAAATTGGCTGAAGATCAAGGATCATCTCTGTAGCTATCACATCAGATCGGAGGTTATATATTCCAAATATCCAAGTAAACACAGTGTTGTAGCTAAGCTAAATGTCTTCTAGTAATTTTCTGGTTTCACAGGAGAGGATATTGAATGGGAAAACCTGGAAGACCCAAATAATCACTGAAGTTCTCCTTAGAATGTTTGTTGAATGTTTATGTTGAAGATAAGTTCCACTCCTACCTTCAAAAAGGATTCATTATACTCCAAGAAAGTACATAAACAATGAGTTCAGAATGTATTGTTTTCAAGACGTCAAAAATTAGTCAACAGCAAAGAGCTGTGGCAACTGGATGATTATCACATTGGAAAGCCTTGCACACCCTGATGAGCATACCAGAGGAAGCATATAATTAGACTAAAGAAGGCTACTTCCATGAAATGCTTGAGTATGTCTCTTCTAATTCATCTGAGAGGTACTGGTTGTCAAGGTGGTTGTAATGACTTTTGATACTGAAGCAAACTGAAGGTCATTGTTAAAGTCTGAAAAAGGAATAATAAGACATCACCAGATGGTCACACAAATGTGCTAGCAAGTTATCTGATGCGTCAGAAGCAGAAGGTCAGACCTAATTCTGGCTGCGTTGAGTAAGGGTAGACATGTACTGCCCTCTAATGGGAGATGCTCTGAAGGTGGAAGGAATATTTTGAGAAACTTCTTAAACAGTAGATATGACTTCCTATTAGAAAACAGTGAAAAAAATCTTCAAAAGGCTACGTATCCATTAGTATAACTGAAGTCATTGAAGGGATCAGAGTTCAGTGTAGTTGTAAGACTGCAAAAATGAATTAGGTTTGTTTATAGATGCTAAAGGCACTGAGTAAGGTGCCTCTTCAACTCTTGCATGGAAGATAGGGATGGAATATCTGAACTGGCAAACTAGGATAATGGTCTACATGAAGAAAGATAACAAAATGTTTGTATTTATAAATGGCAGACAGCAGTCTGTGCAGTCCCATACTCCAGACATTCCTCATGGCTGTGTTGAGTTGCTGGCATTGAAGCCCAACACAAAGGCACCATCAAACAGATAGTCAATAAGCAATGTGTCAGACACTCTGCTTCCTGCTCTGATGTGCTCTGTTGTCATGCCTAGTGGCAATTCATAAAGGATTGTCATTTACTAAGTATGAAAGTAAAGCTAATCTTATTATCATAATAAGGTAATGAGGGTTTCAGGTGGTGTATGAGCTCCCATTGCAAGAGCTTAGCAACATTACTGTGTGGAAGTGGGATTAGTATGGTTGCAATAGGAAGTTTGCCTGCATCATAAGGAACTCCACGGCTGTTAAGATTTTGCTATCCTGCAAAAATTTTTTTCTTACTTTACCTGTGATATGTTACTATCATCTAGAAAGGTTGATTGGAGCATTCATGGGCAGTTCACCATCTGTGTGCATACACCTAGAGCCCCAAAAGTAGCCCTATTGGAACCAGTCCATAAAAGGCCAGTGCACCATTTGTAAATCATGTGCCATTGTAGGGAGGGGTAGTAGGCACATCTGCTTTGTGAATGGTGTACTGTATCTAAGCAGTGGGGTAAGACCATATAAAAGGTTCTGCATCTTTCATTACAATTCTTCATAAAAAGGAATTTGGTATGCAGGCTTGTGTACAATTCATTATGAATCACAAAGAGCTTTGGTAGGCAGGTATATTATGTACCGGCCCACCTATATGGGGCACAATGTTTTACAAATTGTATCCTTAGTATAAATAACATAAATAATCTTCTTGATCATCATTAACTACTGTAGGACTAAAGGAGATATCAAGCAGCATAACAAAACCTCTGTAATTAACTTCTTTAAAGAAGAAAATACTACACATATCATCTTATAGTTTCATTGGTTCATACTAGGCTAATGAACACCAGGATCTTCACAAGCCTAGCCATGCATAACAAGTAAGTTTTGTCCCATCGTTTGTTGAATGCCTATGTGGTGGGGTGTGTTAATAAAGAGATACCTAAGGGTTATGTGTGTGTGTGTGTGTGTGGGGGGGGGCTATGTTAGTTGGAAATTAACTTATTTACTGTCAACCTCTGTCCATCAGAGACATGAGGGCCAGGATGGGGTGAATTTGCAATTTCCCATTCAATGACCAAGGTATTTTTTGAAAAGGATCAGGGATGAATACTGCTTCATGTAGATGGGGAGCTTATTTCATAGTGTGGAGATCCTCTGAGGCACATATTTGTCCCTCCAGCAGGTTTTATTTATGCTGCAACACAAAGTTCAGGTTCTTGGATCAAATGTTTCTGGTGATGTTTGTCTTATGGATATGCAAGAGAGCCATCAGAGCTGGATCCAAGGATGCCTTGTATGCTAGGCATACATCACCACTCAGTAACCTGTAGGAGACTGAGTACTGAGATAGGACCTTAAGGAGATCTGTATAGGACAGGGTATTCATTCCCTGGATTCTTCTGGTGAGGAACTTTTGATGATGTTCCAGCTGTTGCAAGTGCCTGGATAGGTACATGACAAAGGGGGCATTTTACTCAATGATGGGTCTGACAGAGGCTGAGTAGAGTGGTACTATTACTTCCTTGGCCTGGATACCATACCCTTGCTGATGATTTGGCCAACACTGAAAAATTGTTTTACTATCTTGTCTTTGTGTTGGCAGAATGTGGGATTTATGTATACATATGTTCTCAGATCCTTAACTACTGGGTCAGCTCTTAGGGCTGTCTTATCAATGAAGTAATTAGCTTGGGTGGATGCTTTCCCAAAGGGCACTATAATGCATTTATTTGTTTTGAGTTTAAATCTGTGGTTTTTGCACCAGTCATTTGTTTGTGTTAGACAATCTTGTAAGATGTTGGTGTCATAGGGAGAATCTATGCAAGCTCCCAGTTTGCAGTCATATGTAAACTTGGTGAGCCAGAGGCCTTTGACATTAGCCATGACTTCTAAAAAGTAGATGCCAAACAGAAGCGGGACCAACACTGAGCCCTGAGGTACTCTGCAGGTGACTGGTCTCTTGATGGAGGTGGTCTCACTGATCCTCACTTCGTGGGTCCTATATGTGAGCCAGCTGACAATCCAGTGAGTTATGTAGGGATTTATGCCTAGTTCTGAAAGTTTGTCAACAGTGCCTGAATGTGATATTGTATCGAATGCCTTGGCCAGGTGACGTAGGAGATATGCACATTTTCCCTCATCTATAGCTCCATGAAAATGCTCCTAATATATAGCAGACAGAAAAAACTTACTCTGCTGCCCTCTGGCCAGCAAATTACTACACTTTAAACTCCCTGGAGTGCCTTCCAACGCAAAGATACCAGGTAAACACCTCCTGTCACATGATGGATTATCCGGGAACTTCTTAATGTAAAAGCATGGCACAAAGTAGCTCTGAAATGAAGATTAACACCCAAGTAAGTCCCTAAAAACCCACTGGCTGATGAAACAATCTCACTTTAAGCCTCCCTGTGTGTTTCCCAACTCAGACTGACCAGGCTACTTTACTACTGCCACTAGAATAGCAGTTCCGGTCTTCTTAATGTAAAAACACACTTTAGTTAGCCAAAAGTGAAAAGGTGCTGACTAGCTACAACAAGTAGTTGTCACTTTAGGCTCCCTTGTGTATTTCCCAGCTCAGATACAGACAAAGCTATCTTTCTACTCCCACTAGAATTGTAGTCGTAGACATCTTAATGTAAAAACACAGTTTTGAGAGACAAAAGTGGAAAGGTATTAAAAACAAATCAAATAACTGACTACAACAAGTAATTCTCACTTTAAGCCTCCCTGTGCATCTTCCAACTCAGACTGACCAGGCTACTTTAGTACTGCCACAAGAATAGAAGTCTTCTTAATACAAAAACACCTTTTGGTTAGCCAAAATTGTAAAGGTATCAACTAGCTACAACAATTAATTGTCACCTTAAGCCCCCTTGTGTGTTTCCCAGCTTGGACTGATTAGGCTGCCTTTCTACTCCCACTAGATCTACAGTCCCAGCTTTCTTCGTGTAAAAATATACTTCAGTTAGCCTCAGGTGAAAAGGTACCAGAAACAAGTATAGTAGTAGCTTCAGGTATGCTTCATATGAAGTAGCTTCAGGTAATTGCAAGGTGATTAAATATAGACATGCCAGCAATGAGGAACACACAAACATCAAGGCAGTTTCAAGGTACATTAGCAGTCTAAGGGGAGGGCCTTACTATTTTTTTTCTGTCAGTAACCAGTAAGATGAGCTGAGAGGATAAGACTGGGAGGAGCTTCTAGGGCCAGCTATACCGTAGGGGCAGGCAGCTCAAAAGCCTCCAAGTATAAAACCAAAACAGCAATAGGAGTGTGGGAGGTAACCACATTCAGAAAAAACACTTAGGCCAGCAGCGAAACTAAAATGCAACAGGCTGTAAACATGACTTAAATTAATAAATTTTACTTCAGAAGAAGAGCAAAAACACACAAAAACAGGTTTAAATGGTAAGATAAGTGCAAATATAAATGTAATTAAAAAGTACTTCTCTGAATGTAAAAATGTAGTCCAAATGCTTTTGCAGTCAAGCTGGCAGCAGTCTCATGATTGAGATGGCAGGCTCATGTGATGCAAAATATCGGGGGGGGGGGGGTTAATTACCACAGACTCTAGTTACAATTAGCGAAAGCAAACTCAGAAAAACACCTAGGCCCAGCGGAGAAACCTAAATGCAGTACAGACTATAAAAATGCCATAAATTAATAGCTTCAGATAAAGAGCAAAAAAAAAAACCACGCACAAAACTGATGTAAAAGGTAAGATAAGTAGAAATTATGAATGTACTTAAAACATCCTTCTCTGAATGCAAAAATGTAGTCTCATACCTAAAATTCAGAAACAAAAAATGAACACTGGGTTTCACAAAATACTCCTGCTCAGGAATCACCTATTAGAATAATACCAAAGAACAATGTATAGGTTGTTTGTAGTGTTTCAGTTTAATGGCTAGATGTTGAGTACAGGATGGGATTGGCAGCATTCACAGTTTCATAGCATCAAACTCCAGAAATAAACCAACAATCACTCTGCTTAAAGAACAGAGTACTGAACTGGAAATGCTGAGTAACAGAAACAGAAGATGTGAAAACCATCTCTCATAATTACATACATATGTCTCCAGACTCTGATCTTTTTGTTTCTGACCTCATTACATAGGGTATAGTGTGCCAACATGGCTTACCTTCTACCTTGTACAAGGTATACTGCTATTTACTTTTCTGCAAGGTTATTCAACACATGTATATACTTCCTCCATGCTTCCATCATTTCTTTTTCTTTCTTGTCCATGTATTGCTGCTCATTCCCTGTTGTATATCTGATTTCTACCCAACTATGTCCTTAAAGTTCATCACCTCAGTGCATCCCCTTAAGGCAGTAGTTAAGTGCTCTGGCATTCTTCCATGATCAAAAACCATTACAATTTCTGTAATTACTGACTGGCCGCTTATTTCCATCCTTGTTATTCATTTACCTTCTTATCCTTTGCTATCATTGCTCAGAATGGATAAGATGATAGTGTCATCCACGCTTGTTATTCATTACCATTACCATGCTGTTTGTTACCAATCCCCATTCTGATTCAGTTTTGTATTCGGATTTCTGCTTTAAATGCCATTGCTGTTTACTTTGAATGAATACCTTCTCATCTATGCAGACTCTGCTCTGACTCACTACTCAACTTGCCCAAATCAAGATTTCTCATGCCGCATCATTAAGAATTTTAGTTATTTCAGCCCTTTCACACTATGTTGGTGCTTGAAATAAGCAACACTTTGTCTACTTCTTCTGTTTGTCAGGTTTTGTGTCTAAACCTCATTGTGCCACATTCATTTTACAAACAGCTGACAGATGATATGCAGATGAAGTCATTATTTACATTGCTGCCCATCCATCTCATTTTATTAACATTTGTCCCAATCCCACTTTTACCGTTTGTAGCATGCTTGCTTTCTGTTGATATTCCCATCATGAAGATAAGTCCTCTGATAACGGCAGTGGTGTTGCTTATTGTTGAACATTCCACTAGGAGACTAAATATGGTAACCCTATTTCTGAATTTGCCAGTTTCATGACTTGCAGGTCATTCTCCAAAACCTTTTCTACGTATTTAACTATTTACATTATCTTCTCACACACTGACCCTTCTGCTTTATATGGCAATTCCACCTTATATCCGCATGCTTAGTTTGCCTTTGTCTTGTGAATCCTCTTTCTTTATATACATTTTACTCTCAGTTAGCCAATGTTATCATCTCACTGTTTGATTATTCATGTTGACCTGATTCACATTATCAGACATAATCACGGAAAGGCTTGTCAGAGACATATACATCAAGAAGCCATCCACCATGGAGATGGACGACCTGTAGTATGACCTCATTCTCAGCATCTGAGAAAGGAGGCTTCCATGAGTCAAGTCAAAGTCAAAGTAAAATTTATTGTCATTTAGAACTACACACGTGTAGCCTAAATGAAATTTCATGCATTAGCTCAATTCTTGAGATTACAAAGGAAAGTGAAACATAACTAACAAATACAGTACTACTTTCAATACATGAAAGAAAGAGAAGAGACATTTACCAACACTCATATACAAAAAAAATATATACTCTCCCCTGAATTAAATTAACTACCCCATTTAAAGTAATGCAAAACACACTATAGACTGAAATGCCTAAGTTATTTGCCTAATATTACACTCGAGTGAGTTAAACAATACTGACTATGGATATAATAAATAAATATTGCACTTACTTGGAATATATTGCACAAATAAATAAAAATTGACTTATTATATGTTCAGACCCCTGGGACTAGTGCTGAGTTCAGAAGTCTAATTACTGTAGGGTCAAAACTGTTACTGAATCTTGTAGTCCTGAAGCAGATGCTGCAATATCTCCTGCCCAATTCTAGATGCTTAAACAGTCCATGCAAAGGATGCGTATTGTCCTGTATTATTTTGGTGGCCTTCCAGATGCTTCTTGCAGAATAAAGATGTTGTATCGATGGAAGACTGGAACCTGTTAACTTCTCTGCAACCCTGACCACTCTTCGTAGTGCCTTTCTTTTTGTAACTGTGCAGCTTCCAAACCACAGTGTGAAGCTGCAGGTGAGGATGTTCTCTATTGCACCTCTATAGAAGGTAGAGAGAATATGAGGAGGAAGCTTAACTTTTTTCAGCCTTCTTAAAAACGTGGCGGCCTTGGTGCGCTTTCTCCACCTGCTGGCTGGCATTTCCCAACCATGAGAGATGCTCTGACATGTGCACACCCAGGAATGTCATACTCTTAACCCTCATCACACTCTCACCATTGATTGTGCCCTTTGTCGATTTAGGAGCCATAATCCTGTTATGGAATAAAAAATAAATATCACAACACAGCTTGACACACAGGGTAGTACACACTCTTTACAGTTATTGAACAAAATATATCAATACATAGTCAGCAAAAACATCCCTGCACTCCAAAAAATATACCCAGAAATAAAAGCAACAGTCTAAATTATAATGCAAGGTCCCCAACATAACACTCAACATAGCTGTAACCTATGGGAATCGAACCGAGACTGCAATATCCAGATGCACCACACAACTATGGAAGACAAAAAAAGAATATCAAATGCTGAAATTTATACCAAACAAGCAGACAAACATCATAAGCATAACAACAATATGGGGACATTAACAAAAGCTTTTTTAACTCACTGATAACAGTATTGCACACTTGTTCACTTAACCACAGTTGTTGGGGCACATGTCAAGAGACATATCTCTCCACAAAATGCATATAAACATTTTGCCTACTTTAATAAAACAAAAGTCTCTGCACATGAATATGTTTGTGTTACCTGACCCCATAAATTACATTTCAAATGACTTGAACAGCTTTCAGAGAAACACTGCAAGTAGACTGCACAATGCAAATAGTTATCAACACAGAAAAATGAACAATTGTATGGAAGAAGACATGCCTCATAACATTTTCTGTGAGTATCTCCCAGTCCTAGAGTAAACATTGTTGAGAATTGCAGATCAGGTAGCATTTGAGAGAATGCAGTGTTCTGTAGCAAGATGGAATATCCCTACCCCATGTCATGCCGGTGTAGTTAAACCCCTCTATGCATGTCAAATGTGCTAACGAGTTCCTCATTACACTTTCTGAATCACTTAACTTGCACAATGAGCAATGGAAAAAAACATATTGGTTTCTACATGATGAAATGAACATGCCTCAGCAGCACAAGAAAGGGGATTGAGACCTTAGCAAGCTAATAGCTTGCAAGTGTGCCTCATTCGCATTACTGGTCAGTCAATGATGTGTTAAAGATCCATGCTTATCAAAATCATACCTGGACAGGGTGTGTCACCCTGGTAACTCTTACAAATACTTTTGTTATTTTCACAGGGAAATATGACTTGACTTTGATCCATATATTGGCCAGATCATCTCAACTTTATATGAGGTGACTGTGCACACATGACATGTGGTGAGGATGGCCTAACAATATGAATGATATCCACAACACTGTGAATATAGCTTAAATGTAAAGTATACATACACATTACAACCAATGGAATACATATTTATGTCAGGCTTTAAGATGTTCCATTAACAAAGGTAAACCAATTAATAATTCACAACAATGTTAGGATTAAGTCTGCCCTACAGAAAGTGTTTGCACCTTCACCTTCATTATCATCATCAGATATCCTATACTCTCAGTATCATAACTGTAGTATTGTGTAACCAAAAATAGCAAAAATCTGACAGCATAAGTAGAGTGTAACCTAATTTCCCACTGCAGATGTACAATGGGTTGAACTTGTACTTGACCATTATGGCTGGAACCATTGTGCATCTGAACGGTCATTAATGGCTCTCAGGGAATGATAGTTGTCTTCCTTTGACAAAAACTGAAAAAAAATAATTATACACATGCAAAGACGTAGCTATCATTTGTGCAAACAAGACCACCATTGATGTGCCCCATTTAACACATTAGACATTAATGAATTCAGAAAAGTACTTTTCTATAACTGCGGTGGTGGTGCTGCGGTAGCGTTGTCGCCTCACAGTAAGACGTTGTCCTGTTCGATTCTCAGCTAGAGCGTCTTCTGTGTGGAGACATGCGTGAATGGGCAGACCTTCGTTGAAGGTTGTGCATCAGGGCTGGCAACTCGGCACGTAAAAATCTACTGCCAATCATTAGCGGATTGGAGTTCCACTGTGGCAACCCCTAACCGGGAAAAGCCGAAAGACACAACAACTTTTCTATAAATGCCGTAATGGCTCAACATGTTAATGAAGCATCGAATGACCATGCAATAGATGCGGAGTTTGAGTCCACAATAGGGAGACGATATACTTGTATGCAATTCAGTTTTACATCTTAATGTACCCTACTACTAACCAAAGATTTTCACTGAAAACATGATGATTGTTTAATAATCATAAATGCCCTGCATGACTCATTGTAAACATTTATGGGTATGTATCACTTTACTCCAGTATGACATTGGACAGATGTGCTGTAGCAGTCTGACATACCCAGACTGACATTATTTCACTAACGAATTGCAAACAGTTATGTTATAGGTAAGCTCACTGCAGTTACATGATACACAGACCCGTCAAGATATTTACTGCAGCTTTTAGGAATTAGAGTCTGACTTGCAGTATGACATGCATTGCTAATATACATTTTTTGTCTATAAATAATGATTAGTATGTGAGTACTTCATTATGTACAGTTTAGAATATAGAATACAGCCGCATGTGTAGTAATAATTAAGGCAAGTGTCATGCTCAGATAAAATGCAATGCATTGCATCAACATAGGGATTTCACTTGACAAAGTAAACAACAGACTTCTAACTTTCTACACACACACACACACGCACACACACACACACACACACACACACACACACACACACACACACACACACACACACACATATATGCATTTCATTATGGCAATGTCAGAATATAATTAATCAATGTGGATAACATCCCTGATAATGTTACCTATCTGTCTCCCAGAGTGGTCATCTTTCTAATAATAACACACTTCTGTGTGCATGCTGTTTAATAAAAACTACATTTGAAAATAAATAACTGCAAAGTACAGAGGTATCTGAAGATGTGCATGCACTGTTTTAGTGGCATATCTTGATAACAGTCACGCCTAAACATGCCTGAATATACTGGGGTTCACATCCCCTCACATGCAGTTTGCATGGCCCTGCCCTCTATATTCGGCCTCCTATAAAATAGTAATGATGTCAGTTAAATCACAAGCACATCACACACATGGACAACAAGTGTATTGTAAACTACAAATGGCATTTTTGTGGTCATTCTTTGCATGGCAGTTAGCATGGAGCACTATCAGTAGTTAGGAATGACTATGGCAAGACTGAAAACATAATTACGAACACACTAAAACTTTGCCATCAGCTATGCACCTGAGTGTGGCATCAGAGACCAACAGTTAGCATTTAAGATATAAACACAATTAATGCAAGGAAAAAGCATTCCACATAAAGGCATCACTGCCTCAAATTATTACTATAGTGAAGGGGCAGCATATAGTGCAACAGTTACAGGTTTGATTGAATGGATCTTTATTTGACTATTACCATCCATCCACAACTCCTTTTTCTCATTTTTGCATGTGGGGTTGGGGTGTCACTTCAACAGTGACAATCATCTAAAGCCAGAATTTACACTGTCATATGGTTAGCCCTGCTGCGGTAGTTCTTCTATACCAGACACTTGCACCTATGGACAATTTAGAGTGTGCAATCCACCTACTGCATGTCTTTGGAATGAGGGAGGAAAGCCATGTGAACACAGGGAGGACATACAGACTCCATACAGAAAGCACCTAGCTGAGAATCAAACCATGGGATCCTGTGCTGTGAGGTGACAATGCCACCCTCTTTGCCACTGTGACTATTACCATGTCAGTCTGCAAATGTAGTACAGTAGTACAGTAAAACAGAATCACATCACAGAGATGAGAAGGAAAGAAAATGAATTTATAGACATGATGACACCTGCACATTAGTACAATATATACTCTATATTTCCCGATGCACATGAAGTATTACCACTCATGTACATGTTTGTAGTCATATTACACACCTGCAATGTCAATTTCTGTGTAACATTACTAGTTAATTCCCAGAGGTCATTAGTCTACGTCATGTTTTGCCATGGGTCTGATTTAAATATGCTATATGTAATCAGTCAAAAACTACTTTTTTAGTCACAGCAATGTATATTGTAATAGTGTTATAGAATGTATATGCAAACAATACAGAGGAGGAGGACCAATATCATGCATGTGACTACATAGTTGTGTACAAGACTGTTAACTTCAAGAATATTATAAATCATTCATTAGCACATGCCCAGAAGTGTGACATTATCAAGTGAGATGTTACTGAGATATAACCATTAACCAGCATGAGGTGGAGTTGCTATGGAGCATATATATTACACACACACACACACACACACACACACACACATATATATATGGGTTCCATACACTAGATCGAATTTTCACTAATTCGAAATAGTGCATAGAATGCTCACTGCAGCGAAAGTGCACTTAACCGAAAGTGCACTTACGCGATGTTCAGTACAACAAATGGGTGTTGTACTGAACTTCCGTGCAGTACTCACGGTCCTTAGGGTTAGGGCACGAGTAATAGTAAGGGGATAGCCCATATGACCCATTCCCTAACCCTAAGGTCTGTGATGACTGCAGCACAGTGAAGGACATAGCAATGTCCTCCACTATGGTGCGATAGTCACGAACCTTAGAGTTAGGGCATCGGTTAGGGTAAGGGGATAGCTTTACTAACTATCCCCTTACCCTAACCTGTGCCATAACCCTAATGTCCATGACTATCGCACCATAGTGGAGGACATAGCTTATTTTTTATGTCCTCCACTGTGCTGCAGTGTTTTCGGTGAAGTGCACTTACGCAAAAGTTCACTTTTGTTAAAGTGAACTTTCACAGAAGTGAGGCTTCCTATTACAAGTTTGAAGTAGTGAACTTTCGTTCTTGTAATAAGAATCCATAGATATATATACACACACACACACACACACACACACACACACACACACACACACACACACACACACACACACACAGAATAATCAACATACATGGCCAAGTGCTACTGCCATGTTTTTCACCTAAAATGGACAGTGCAGAAATAATATACGTACAGTAATTATATGCCATTTGTCTACCATGTTTTGTGCAAATATATTAGTGGCCATCATAGCACATAGGCTGCAACATGTGAGATCTGATTGAGCCACCAGTTTCTTGCCATTTTTACTGAGATCTTTGAAAAGAAGATATGACAGGCAATGGTGAGAGTAGTACTCCATTTAGTGCATAGAGGAGTTATGAGAAGAAGTCTCAGATATTTGTACATTTCCTTGTAAATAAAATACAACCAGAGGGTACTGCAGGGATTATAGTTTGTAAGAGACTTGAAATAGGTTGGTCAAGTCTGTCAACCATGCTATTGGCATCTTACACATAGGTGAACAGTGCTGTCACTATTACAGTGACATGAAATGACAAAAAATTGACTTCTGTAACTGATGGGAGGTATATTATCGGACCCATGTACAACCTCAGTACTGTTTGCATATCTTCCCGTTACCATGCTATACTCTACTATAACTTTTCAATACACAGGATTCTTCATTACTGTTTTTTATGTGTAGCCCCTGCAGAGAGAGAGATTGAAAGAAACCAGAAGGTGCATCAAGAGAGACTGCAAAATCCCAGAGAGCTATGTTGTAAGTATAGATTTGGGCATTCATTACTGATGTGGAGGAGTAGCCTTGGTTTTATCAATAGGTTAGCAGCATACCACTCAACTTCTTAGGACAAAAAATCTGGACACAGCCATAAATAATGTGGGGACAAAGGCCACAATATATGGAAACTTTTTTAAATACTGCTCTTACAAGCTTAGAAAGTTGTTAGAATAACAGGTTTTTCCATTAGCATGAATTTTCAGAAATTCAAATGTCTGTCATTATTTTCTGACTTTAACCTCAATGATTTACCAAAGATTTGCCAGAAAATATTCTGCAAAAATCTGTAAAGTTGAGAGGTATGGTATCAGGTATGTGGATATCAGGCCACAAATGTTTTTTAAACAACTAAATGAGTATGCATACTCTACATTTGCAAAGTCAACCTACCTGAGTGATTAAGTCAATTCTTAGCTAAAGTCTGATGGATATGGGCTCAATCATAAACAACAGAAAATAAGTGTGATATGCATTTCACATTTCAGTATAGAGTACATGTATTCATAAATCAGAATAACATATAATTATATAATTAAGCCAAATATAAGTTACTCTTAGCCATAACACAGTTGTAGAATAGTTACTGTTTCTGTACATTATTTGTTAAATGTGAGAGCCAGGGATATCTTAGCATTAATATAACAGCAATGTATGGCCTCAAACATTTAAATCTGTATGTATAAAATTTAAACAATGTATACTGAATTTGTAGCGACTGTGACATTAACATGTACGAAATATTTATGATATGTATGACGTTTCTCCCCCACCCTATTTCTCACTATCCTTTTCCAGTATTTTATTTTTCTCTCTCATTGCATCACAACATGCATTGCTGCTTCATAACTGCAACCAACATAGACAGCAAAACTTGCAGCAATGACTCAGACTGCCATTCTCCCATAGGTGGCTGTGGTGTAACCTCAATCTTCAACAAATGCACCCAGTACTTCTGGGAGACAACCTGGATGCATTCCCTCTACAACACCAGCACAAACTGTATTACTGTGTCAGGTAGATCTGACCGGGGGTGGGGCTGGTGCAATGGAACTCACCAGGAGTAGTGCCCATGGAGGTGGCAAATATATCGCTTGATAAGAGTGGACAGGGCTGGTGGTGGAGAGTATAGAAAGGGGTTTTGATGTCTGCATTGGATGTATAGAAAGAATCCCAGAATGGATTGCAAAATTGCTGCCCCATTGGCACTGCCCTAGGTGTCTGCAACCAAAGACAGTTGTGACAGTTCTGAGTAGAATTAGATTTCCACCAGATGGGGATGTGCTTCTGAAAACCCATACCTAACCCCAATCATTGTGTTTCACTTAATTCTTTACTCTTTGGTCCATCACCATCCCTGTCTGTCATGTATATCCTGTATGTCTTCAGTCTGCACCTGCTACCCAACGTACCCTATCTACCTAGTCTTGTTATTCCGAAATAACTTCCCCAGTGTTCCTCTCTCTTTTTAAAAACACAAAAAAGCAGAACAAAACTAAAATGACACCTCTTGTGCAAAACAAATTACAATCCATAACTAACTATCCATTTCCTCTGTTTGTGTGTGTGTATGTGTGTGTGTGTGTGTGTGTGTGTGTGTGTGTGTGTGTGTGTGTGTGTGTGTGTGTGTGTGTGTGTGTGTGTGTGTGTGTGTGTGTGTGTGTGTGTGTGTGTGTGTGTGTGTGTGTGTGTGTGTGTGTGTATTACACACCTAATTTGGTCAAATTGGTAACACGACATTATTAAGTTGTTGAAAGACATCATTTATGATGCAGGTATCCAAATTTCTCAAAGTCTTTGTACATAGACAGTTTTAGCTTGTGCAGAAGTGAACAGGTATGGCCCTACCTCACCGACATCCTGCTCATTCTTTAAGTACTCCAGCAATGTTCTACCCTTTTCTTGTTCCCCATTTTCATCTCTGTCCTAACAATTTCATAACTTTAATCTAGTGAAAAAATAGATTCACAGACCCCCACACATAGCCATAGAGGGCTTATAAACAGAATTCCTTATTTCTCTACTAAGTATTTGTGTGATGACAGGCACCAAGCTGCATAGCCTACTGCTAGTTCTCATCCTATTTACAATGTGACATGGAGATAAACAGTATCATTCCTGAAAGTTGTCTTTTTTCCTATAGGAAAGGGAAGAATTTAAATTCCTTCTTTAATCATTATAAACACAGAGATAACAAATCATCTGATTTGACACAAACAACATTAACAGGGGAACCCTTACAGGGGTGCTTTCCATGTGGACATTGTAACAATTGTAAATATATGCAAAAGTCCAAACAATTTTCTACGCGTAATTGTCCGAAAGTTTTTGACTTGCATTTCTTTTCCAACTGTTCCAGTGATTGGATTATTTACTTAGCTTCTTGTAGCTGCAGTGCTTTCTATGTTGGACAAACGTCCAGACCCCTCAGGATTAGAATCTCTGAGCACCAAAGTAATATCAAACAAAAAAAGATATATAATGCTTTGTACAAACACACTACAGTACATCCCACAAGTAAATTTAATTTTATCATTATTGACATGATTTTTGGCAATAGGGCCAATAAATCACAATGGCACTCTATACTTAATGCAAAGGAAAGGAAATGGATTATCAGACTGGGTGGCTTGTTCCCACCGGGACTTAATGAACATTTATGACAGTTAACCAATGGGATTGTTGCTATCAGTATATATACAGCTACTGTTTTTTGAATTGACTTTTTGTACACTGAAGAAGGCTGTGCTTTGCCAGCCGAAACCGGTTTGTAACATGCTGTGATTTCTACTCAATACAATTTTCATGTCACCGTTTGCTGGCTCTGAATTTTTTTGTTCCTGAGTTCTCATCCTATGACAAAAACTCAAAAAATAATTACACATGCACTGATGCTGTACCATCAACTGTGCATCTGATCTTGGCAGAATTGCATTATGGTAAGCAATTTGGATAGAATGACAGTATTATCAGTGGCCTCTGTTAGTTGTAAATCCTTTATTGGCTCAATATATGCTTGGTATGACGAGTCCATTCCACTGCCCTCAGTGCAGTGCCGCATGCAGAAGAGGGTTTTACTTCCAGTTTTAATATGTGTCTGCCACTGAACATGTACACTTACAAATTCATTTGCTATCAAAGAGTGCAATATTGACATCAGTTGCATGAATGATTTGCTTTTATTATGCACATTGTATACACACTTAACAGATGCTCGCATAAACACAAGACGTAACGGCAACAATACATAATGCATAGATCTGAGGTTTAACACTCAGGACTGCATGGTTGGCACTCCACTGTGTCACACCTGTCACTGCTATCCAACAGCATCCTGTTGAATCTCACTGTCATCACCTTTGTGATTTCCCTTCTGCACACTTCCTTCTCCTGTGACTTGGAAGTGACATAACAGTCCAAGTTCCTAGGTGACTTCACTTTGTACAGCATTGCTGTGGATCATACCAATTAGTCTATCATGACTTACATTCCAGTAATCTAAATCACTAGCACACACACATATATATATATATAATTCCCTATCACAGTAATTCATATAAAATAACACATGTAGCACTGCATAGACATGGAAATAAGACGCTGGAATAGCAGAACAATTTACTCTTTCTAATTTCACCATTGAGTGATATTTGTTATGGAGTGGCATTTCTATACAAATTTAAGTAATGGTAACTCACACTTTACATTCTTTGGCAAAAACTGATCAGAATTTGCCTTCTGCCACAATTATCTGCTGCACCTTGCATTAATATACTTAATCCCACTGCGCAACACAAAGCAGTGGTGATCTCATGAGTTACATTACACACAAAGTTAACTATCCTGTCCAGTCTCAACATAATTTATTTAGCTGGAGTCCTAAGCCACTATTGTGATGGCTGTTTGGGGAATATGTTTTAATAATGGCTATGTAAGTGATATGTCTATAACTGCAAGGATGTGTGCTTTGTTCTGGTGGACTTGCATCATAACATCTTCACTGACAACCCTTATTAATGTATATGTATGGTGAATGTGTTATGTAGTGGTTCTGGGATCACTTCCTTGAGGTCTGTTACTTGCTCTGTTTTATTGCAATCTGCCTGCACATAGATTCATAGGTTCATAGGTAGGCCCTAGGGCCTATATAACCCTGGCTTTCGCCACCCAAGAAAATTATTTTCCTGTGCCACTGTCGAGCAGAGCCACAGAAGTGATCCCCAGGGTGAATTTCCTATCTCGCATCCAATCATCAAGATTTTTCTTGAAGAGCGCTAATGAGGAGCTTTGTTTGATATAGATAGGTAGTTTGTTCCAGAGTATGGGAAGTCTCTGGGACAGGACTCTATCCCTCCAACATGTTCTGTTTATTGTGGTGACAAGGTTTAGGTCCCTGGACCATGTAGCTCGTAGGGATTGGGATTTCTTTAAGTGGAGCATGTCTAAAATCTCTGGGTTTGACATAGCTTTGTGTGTTAGGCAGAGATCGCTTCTGAGTAGGCGATATGCAACAGAGTAAAGCTGCCGTTTTTTGAGACGGTCTGCATAGGGTATCTGTTTGAGGCTGGTAATCTTCTTTGTGAGGTATTTCTGTGGCCTTTCCAGTTGTTGTAGATGTCTTGTGAGGTACATACCAAAAGGGGCATTGCACTCTATAATGGGTCTAATGAGTGACGAGTAGAGGGGAACAATGACCTCTTTTTTCCTGGATGAGAAACCTTTTGTGATGAGGTGTGCCACGTAGAAGTGAAATATTTCACTGATTGTGGTCATATGACCCACTGCACTAGAATGTCTGACGTGATTCATGTTAGCTATACAATGAGTTTATACTGGTGTGTGGACTGCAGTACTGGACTGACATACTTCAGGATAAATCTTCTTCCATTTATAACCCACATTTATGGTATATAATGGGTGCATGGCTCACACTTCATTGTTGTTAGGCATGTACATGCTGCATATTAATTTACTGCCATATTCCACATCTCCCATATACATAATTCTCACAAGTTGTGAGTTACACAGCTTGCGCATTTATGCATCATAACAATGTATATGTTGTTCCTCCTGACATTTATGGTAGCCTATTATATCCTTGATGATTACAGTCACCAGTGGCAAACCTTTGCTGTATCTACCTTCATAACCTTCAGAACATGTGAGCTACTTCTTATCTGTTATTATATTTACTTTCACAATGTTTGCTAGAGGTATTTAGAAGTTGCTCCTAACTGTTGTGCTTTTGTCCCCATATTATTTCTGTGTTTGCCCAGTATTTTTGCATTGAGAGGTTGTGAGGTATGCCTGTGTATAATTCAAAATGTCTTACTTGGCTTTTTTGTCCAACAACAGATTTTTATGGCAAGCATTTTCATGACTGTTTATGCATATTGCAACTAATGTTTAACATCTCCATGATTTTGCTTAATGAAATGTACACCATAATGCTTCACCGCCTGTTTGTTTCTAATCTTTCCCTTACTCATGGTTTCTTGTTTTAATTATCTGATGCTGTTGCGTGCACACTCACTCGTTTCTGATTCTGTTTGTCATGCACACTCATTTGTTTGCAATATGTACATAAATATGGCTGTGCAGTTGCTTACCATGATGTGGCCACAAACCTATGCTGTGGGCTTGAGGTGCAGATCCATGTTGCGCTATGTGCCTTTGCTTCTTGCATATTTGATTAGCATTGCTGTTTGTCACATTAACACGGGCAGTTTTGTTAACTTGTTCATGATGTAAACATGTTGTTACTAAATCCATGGTAATAGCTTTTTAAAGATTATTCAGTAGCATGGAAATGTTCAGTGCAATACTTATTTTTAAGTATTCATTCATTATTAATATTTGGTCTGGAGGAGGTACTTGCTGTATCTGCTAGCGATTCTAAGGTAAAAGGAGAGCCATAACATTTCAAAGAGTTTTTGCTGGTAGAAAATGTGTGATATCAACATGCAACAGTAATAATTTAGGGCTGAACCACAAAGAAATCCATTTTTTCTGGTAATGCTTCATTGCGATTACTATTTTTCAGTCTTGTGTTAGAATGTAAACGTTTTTCCCTTTGATTCTAAAACTAATTTGAGATTCTGCTCCATTGAATTTGTTCTGTAATCAATTCATTTTTCTTTCCCATTCAACTCTCATTTATTTGTCATTTTAACAAGATTTTTTATAGACTTCTACCAAGTTATCTGTGAATTGTAGCTCCCTTGGCAGTTACTGTGACCAGTGGATAACAGCAGTAGCACATCCTTTTCAGTCGCCTTTGTTCCCATTCCACTTGTTGCAATGTCTTCCTGACTGAATCTTACTTTTCTTTCTTTTTTGTAACAATGTTTGTCTTGCAAGGTTGCACATATACCACAACATCCTCTGACAAAGAAATACATGGACTAAACCACAGAACATTCAACAGAAAATCATCTTGCTACAGGTATCCTTAATTTTTTTATGAGAATATCATTTTCAGTGAATTTTGTATGTCTTGAGTGACACTAATTTAGTATGTTTTTAAACGTGTACATTAAATATCACTCAAAACATATTATCATAGAGCAGTGATGCATTTTTTACCTTATATATCAAAGTTAGAATGAAGTACAAGTTCAGACATAAATCAGAGATAGTTTTCCTTTGAGTTTGGCACTGCAGCGTAAATAAATACAAGACATGTATCACTGCCAAGATAAGTGACATGAAATTTTTCTTTCACTGCCATATAGAAGCTGCACTGATTTGACATGACAAGAATGACAGTTACAGAACATATAAGCACATTCCAGTTATGCCTAGATGGATTTTTGATTAATATTCTACAGCAAAGTAGAAGTGAAGAAAATGTTTTTCTTTCAGCAAACAAAATGAAATCCTATACATGTCATCATTGTTTGTAAGTAATAATTGAAATGCCAGATTTAATTAAAATACAGTAAATATGTCATGTGCTGTAACCATTCTTAGCTTTCAAAGTTATTACTCTTTGCCTTAATTATGCATTGGAAACCAGAAGAAAGCAGATATTCTTAAAATTACTGTACTTTCTGTCTTGCGGTTTGAAAGCTGATTTAGCTGCAATTTTAATAAAGAGTTATAACACCAGCTAAGTGGGAGACTGCATTTTAAAATTGGGAAGCCAAATAAAATGTTAACATTTCTTATTACATATGACCTGATTTTCTAATCCTCTGTGTATCATTCTATCTCTAGGTAGAATGTCACAGCATAATTTATAAAGGCATACTTTCAACTTAGACAAAAGAAAACCTTCAGTATGTTTAGAACAATAAATCTTTCAAGGCAAACAAAACAAACTAGCCTTTTCATATCAAAGCAGAATGTAAAATACTTTGAAAACAAAATCTCACAATGATCTAGTAAAGGAGAAATATTAATTATTATAGTCAATGAAGCACAACCAGAAATTCAATATAGCTCGTAAAGACAGCATTCACAATCACTCCTAGCCATGTACAATGATATTTAAGTACTAAATAGTAACTTTTGGGAGTTGCAGCATTATAAGTGGGGATATCTGTGTCTCTGCCAAAATACATGTAGCATTTAACTATATATCTGTATACCTATATCTTTATATAGATAGATCTACATATATTTATTTATCTTTCTATAGGGCTTATGTGCAGATCTCTATGTGAGATCAGACAATCTGTAACTTCTTTCTAACTGGTAGCTTCTCAGCTTTTCCCCATTTTCTCTCACCGCAGCTATTTTTTTTATCTGCTACTCTAAATGGACAAATCTGTGAGTCATTGAATTTCTATTACAATTACTTTTGCTTTCTATTAAGATATTTCTGCTTACAGGAAATAATATATTAGTGGCCAGAGATGTCTTGGTGCAGTTTAAGCAATCTAAATAATGACTATGATACTGTAATGGTGGTCGTTTTTATAACTGTATGTATGGAGTATTGTAACATTACATATCCAAGCACTGGTGAAGCAAATAATACGTTACTGCAAAGAACTGTAGTGTTTGCTTTCCTAAGATGGTACTCAGTGATGCAGTGAAGTCGCTCTTATGGTTGTAAAATAATTTGTGCAAGTTTTTGTTTTGATTCATTTACTGAGCAAAAGGAAATTGTACAACTGTGTTTGAATTTAACACACACATATATAAAGGAATATTTTTTGTAACTTCTGAAACACTTATTAAACCTGTAGTATGCTTTTTATATCAGTGTTAGCAATTCAGATAACTTTATGCATGTCAAAAGTATAAAACTACTCTTCTTTTTACACTATGTATATGGGGTACAAGTAAAATGAATTATGGCAAGTGTTGTATGTCTGCAGTACAGTATATGGAAGTATTCACTATGCACAGCTTCTTATATCTTAAATCTTGACTGATGCATGCTAGTAGCAAGGCTACATAAGCATATAAAAAGGAGTAGTGTGAGCAAATTTTTTTCAATTACTTTCTTGATCAGAATGAGCTTAACAATCAAATAAAGAGCACATTAGCAAAAAAAAATTACATAAATGCATGTGACAGTCTCAGTATGTCTATTTAAGTTGAACAGTAAGGAAATGCTCTCTGTGATTTGTATGAATTTACAGTAAAATCAGTTTTATCTACATGACCATAGTTGTTTCGTGTCTGTTTTTTTTTTTTTTTTGCTTGTTTATAGTATTGTGTGGCTTCATTGGGTCGTGCTATCTAATGACAGTAAATACTTTTTATGTATCTCTCTGGCTGTCTTGTATGTAGTTAGTAAACTACTTGTTACTCACTAGTGATAGTGCAGAAGGAATGAAAAAATACACATACCATTTATCAAGAAACATTTTAAAATAGCAGTTTTTCTCTTAGAATGCTTGAATGTCAATACTTATTTTAATATAAATTCAGTGAATGTATTGGTAGCAAGGAAAGGTCAGATCAAAGGTCAGAATGCATGAGTTGCTAGTATTTTGCAGGTAGATCAGGATCATAGGTAAGTTCTAGGCTTGCTGCCCTTGTGAGGCATTTTAAGCCTAGCTTATTTCTCTTTTGGTACTTGAATTAACCTGTCCCATATGGTGCTAGATTGTTCTTATGCATCCTATGGTTGATTACAAGGCTGCTGTCTGCATAACCCTTCCTTTATTTCAAAAAGGTTCCACTAAAATAAACCTTACACAGCATATCCAAAGATCATATCCAAGGATAGTACCTTTTTATTGTATGTATATGTACTGTTACTTCAGGTTTTGCATTGAGAGAACAAAGTACATCAGCAGTGATAACCATAACAATCAGCATCAGAAAGTTCCCAAAGTTACCTTAGTGAAGTGTTGTCTGGCATTATTAATATTTGCTGCAGCAGTTACAGTCTTCTGACCTAAGTGAATGAGGATCATTCACCATAAGGCAGTACACACATCTCTGGATGATATTTATGCAAAGTCTGTCCACAAGGATAGCCAGCAATTTGTCTCGCTTCCAAAAAAAGAAAGTTGGGACAGAAAGATGCAAAATTACCTTAGTGAAATTTTTGTGTGATTTTATTCATCTGTGCAGTAGAAATTATAATCTTCTGAACTCAGCACCGAGGATCATTCACCTGGAACATCAAAGCATGGTATCTGTGCAGCAGAAGTTTGATCAACCCTCAACATGTTTAAAAGTCATTATACATTGCTTGCTCTGTCTTTTTGGTATTCTGTAATAAAGATCAGATTCCCATAGAAAAAAAAAAGCCCAGAACAAATTTGCTTGGGAGTCTGTCCTGTTTATGAAAGATGGATCTCATCTTTAAGACCCTGTTCTGTTGTTTATGGGCCTACGCTTACTAGAGTCAAAATTTGTGGATATATCATAATATACCTTGAAGGGCAAGTCCAGCCAGCATAATGTGCTCCCTTCCCCCACATGTGGCCTAGATGATCTGTAGTGTTTTGTTTTGAAAATTTCACACTTCATAGGTTCATAGGTAGGTACTAGGCTATTGGCCCTAGGGCCTATATAAGCCAAGCCAAATGGTACCCTGGCTTTCGCCACCCAAGAAAATTATTTTCTTGTGCCCCTGTCGAGCAGAACCACAGAAGTGATCCCCGGGGTGAATTTCCTATCTCCCATCCAATCATCAAGATTTTTCTTGAAGAGTGCTAATGAGGAGCTTTGTTTGATATAGATAGGTAGTTTGTTCCAGAGTATGGGAAGTCTATGGGACAGGAATTTATCCCTCCAGCATGTTCTGTTTATTGTGGTGACAAGGTTTAGGTCCCTAGAGCATGTAGTTCAGAGAGATTGGGATTTCTTTAGGTGGAGCATATCCAACAGCTCTGGGTTTGACATAGCTTTGTATGTTAGGCAGAGATCGCCTCTGAGTAGGCGACATGCGACGAAGTAAAGCTGGAGTTTTTTGAGACGGTCTGCATAGGGCATCTGTTTGAGGCCGGTAATCCTATTTGTGAGGTATTTCTGTGGCCTTTCCAGTTGTTGTAGATGTCTTGTGAGGTACTTACCAAAAGTGGTGTTGTACTCTATAATGGGTCTAATGAGTGATGAGTAGAGGGGAACAATGATCTCTTTTTTCCTGGTTGAGAAACCTTTTGTGATGAGGTGTGCTACATAGAAGGATTTCCAGACTACTATGGAGATGTGATTATCAAAGGATAGACTAGTGTCCACCTATGTCCCAAGGCCTCTTATCACACTTTCGGTGTTAAGTATACCAGTGGCGGCTGGTGACTTCAAATCAAAGGGGGCCTGCAGGAGACAGTTGAATGGGTGGAGCCAATGGGAAGGGGTGTGACCAACTAGAAAGTAGTGGAGCTATGCTCAAAACCACAAAAACTGGGAATTTAAATAAATACGCTGCCCTGGGTGCCCAACTGTCATTATGAGAGTCCAATCAAGACAAAATGAAGTGTAGAAGGAAAAAAAATATTTCAATGCATTGGCTACATGACAGCTTACTTAATATCTAGATGGAAACAAAAAGGTTGTGAGACATGAAAAAATAAATTACTTTTTTAATATATAACTGGAATGCCAGTCAAAATCAAATATAAAAAAAACAAGCAGCACTCAACTCAAACCACTTCTCCTAGCACTACAGTTCTAATTATAATGTATATTCAGATTTTTAAAAGTACCAAGTAACATGCTGAAAGTAGCAATATCTGTGATACCTCCACTTGTAAAAATGTTTCTTATCCAAAAAAAAAACCTTCTGCCTGACAACTATCTACTTGTTTCCTGGGGAAAACATGATCAAAGTAAAAAATGAAGCAAACAAGAAATAAGCACAAGATAAATTGCTTAAAGGATTACTGCACAGGTTATGGACCAGACATGATAGATTGGCATTCTGTTTAGTTTACTGGTAAAGCCTGCAAAAATGACTGCAAGTCTCCATCAAATGTAGTGAACTTCTGAAAATACTGCAATCCTTTCCTTTATTACAAATATTGTCATATGCATTTCAGTTCCTAAGGCTTATACGTTATCTAGTTATGTAAATATTCTCTGAATGGCAACAACAAAAAGGCTTTCAATGTTGGTAATTCTTTAACAATATGCATATTAAAGCTTACTTGCATCTTACAATCTCAGAGACGCTTACCTGATGGTTATTAAAGCATTGCTACTTAAACACAGAGCAACAGGCAGTGCAACAACATGCATTTTCTGAATATGAAGAAGCATAAAATCAACAGCATAAAATTATGACAGAAAACCAGAACATTCTGCAAAATCAAGGAGAGATGAAAAGCCACTGTAGTACTTGTATCTGCCTTGGATTGGGGGATGCTCTGCACACTTACACTGCATAACTGCTCCTTGCCTTGCTTGGACACATGCAGAGTCACTACATGGGGGAATGGGTTGCAGCAAGCATGTCGCAATATTTAATGTCTCTGGCTGATGGTGATGGCCCTGACACATTTGTCATACCTCTCAACCTCAGAGCAAGAAATCTGGGCAAAGCCATAAATAGAAGTGGGACAAAGGCCCAAAATAAGGACAATGTTTAAATATTGCTCTTATAAACTTAGAAAGATAATAGAAAAGTAGGTATTGCATTAGTATGAATTTTCTGAAGGGTATGAAATCTGAAACTCAAATGTCTGTCATTATTTTCTAACTTCAATCTTTAATGATTTGCCAGAAAACCACAATTTTATGAAAAACAGACCAAAAATGTGATGCAAAAATATAAAATAGCCACACAATACAGCTGGAAACCTGTCAAAGAAGGGAAACTTTTTAATATTAGTACTGTTAAGTTGAGCAGCTGACAAAATAAGAGAATCTACCTGCATTTCCGAAATAAAAATAATCTATAACTCTGATGATTACAATTATTTTTTAATTGGAAACTCTCCACATTTACTTCCAAATTGCCATTTTGAGGAGGGATTATTAGGGGGAGAGCAACATTTTGAGCCAAAGGTAGGGACAGTTGAGAGGTTTGAATATTCTAATTCTATAAAGCGATTTATTTGCACGTACCTCTCAACCTCTTAATGCAGGAAATCTGGACAAGGCCAAATATATTGGGGGAACATAGACAGTACTAGAAATTGTTGTTGTATAAACTTAGACAGTTGATAGAATAACAAATCTTGCTTTAGCTTACATCTTTTGAAGGGTATGAAGTCTGAAACTCAATGTCTGTCATTATTTAGTGACTTTGTTCCTAAATTATTTGCCAGAAAACCATAAATTTTATGAGGAACAAACTAAAAATAAGAAACAAAAAATCTATTCATTCTGTGTAAATCTGGACAGTTGAGAGGTATTGTTCAGTCTTTCAGTTTGCTGCCCTTCCCTCCTCACAAAATAATGGTTGCATGGGGTCTCCCCCCTGCAGCCATTCCAATGTCTCATTACGTGGCTATTTCATCTCATTTACCATAAACACTGTAATGTGCATACTGCTTTACTTCTACGATGATTTGGATTTCATTTAAAAGTTTTATTTTACATTTTACAACACAAACACTAATAGACATCTGCTAAACAAAGCAATGCAGTTTCACAGTGAAAATAGACTTAGCATTAGAACTTCTCTACCCTTGAAACTCACATTCACTGAAAGAGCATTGAATCCCACATTCAAAAAAATACATCTGGCCAGTGGCAGATAAAGATTAACTTTGGGCTGTTTTTAAATCATAGGCTCCTTGCACACGAAACATACATGTGTTCTTTGATATACCTTCCTGATTGTATTAAATTATATTCCTTATATAATACAGTACAGTTGTTAGATGACATTTTAAATTTGTTTTGAACATTTTTCCAGTAAACAATGAAACAAAATACATGCACCAATAATGACAAAACTGCCCAATTAAGAAAATTTCCATCATAAAAGTCTATTCAAACTTCTACAATCCACCAGTATCAATAAATATGCACATTATCTGCAGAAGTAAAAGTCATCTAAGTAATTCCGCATTAAAGATATTTGTAGCTAATAAAGAGGTTGCTGCTAGCAAACAACGCCATAGTTCATTGTTTCATCTACAGATAAAGTGCTTGTTGTCCTTCAGGAATAAATTGCCCATGTTATATTACATGCTCTAGGGACCTAAACCTTGTCACCACAATAAACAGAACATGCTGGAGGGATAGATTCCTGTCCTAGTGACTTCCCATAAGCTGGAACAAACTACCTATCTATATCAAACAAAGCTCCTCATTAGCACTCTTCAAAATAAATCTTGATTAATGGATGGGAGATAGGAAATTCACCCTGGGGATTACTTCTGTGGCTCTGCTCAACAGTGGCACAGGAAAATAATTTTCTTGGGTGGCAAAAGCCAGGGTACCTTTTTGGCTAGGCTTATATAGGACCTAGGGCCAATAGCCTAGTACCTACCTATGAATCTACAAACCTATGAACTATATCTCTCAATTTTGCAGCATATGAGGACAAGAAATCTGGAAAAAGCCAAAATATATTGGGGGGACAAAAGCCCCAAAACCAGGGACACATTTTAAATATTGCTTTTATAACCTTGGAAAGTTGCTAGAATAACCACCATGCATTTTACTGCCAAATCTTGAACGCAGGACCTTGTGCATTATAGTTAGAGCAACATACCACTATGCCAAATCAGCTGTTTCTTGAAAGAGTGGAAGACTGAAACTTAAATGGCTATAATTTAGTGAATTCAGTTCTCACCATAGCTCTCAAACTCTTAGCACAAAACACCTGGACAAAGCCAATAATGGGGGAATACAGTACCCAAACATATTTAGTGAAATCAGTTCTCACCATAGCTCTCAGACTCTTAGTACAAAAAAAAAACCTGCACAAAGCCAATAATGGGGGGGGGGGGGTACAGCCCTAAAAGTAGGGACACATTTCAAATATTGATTTTCTAAACTTAGAAAATTGCTAGAATAAAATGTTTTGATTTACCATGTACTTTCTGAAAAATATGAAGTCTGAAATTCAAATATCTGTCATTATTTAGTGAATTCAAAATCCAGAAGACCACAGATTTTATAAGGAACAGAACAAAAGAAAAATATAAGGCAAAAATCTGAATGCTTTTCCCAAGGTGCTGCTTACTGTCATGGATCTGAAGTCTTCATAAGTCACTAAGGTCTTACTTGCTGGATTCTGCTGGAATCAAAGTCTAGTTATTATCGCATTCACAGTCAGTTGCCCACAGAAACTTGCAGAATATACACTGATGTAGCACCAAACTGTTACTTATACACTGATGCAGTAATTAATAAATAGCTTTTTATAAAAAAACACACATATTACTGTTGCAGCTTTCGTTACACTATACCACATTTTATTTCTCGTCAGCATAAATGATAACTTTCCTGAACAAAATACTTCTCCTAACAATTTAATTTGCTATAGTCTCTTTATAGTGGTTTTACATCCTGTTTTTCTCCTTGATGTTTTATTTTGGTCTGTGTATGAAAACATCTGTTTGCTGGTGTTTGCAGAAAAATATGTTTTCATCCTGTAGAGAAACAATGCTGGTATTGTCTTTATCAATTCAAACCTCCTTGCTTAACAGTGTCATATGATAGAAACACATACAGATTGTTTTCCTGTTTTCTATTCTTTACATCGTGTTTTTTACATTCTTGTAAGAGACCAGCTTTCTTGGTGACAGTGTAAAATGCATATATTCTTGCTAATTTTGTAGGAAAACATGTCCATTAAATAAATTCTTTATTTTTCAAGCCACAGTCATTTAGTATGGATGCTAATCACATATTGCTAAACTCTATTTCTACATTTAAGCAAGCTTTATTTTATATCTTATTTATTTTGCATATTTGTACTTTCAACCTTAATACCTTATTGAGCATACTCTAACAATTCCCTCTTTTTATTTTAAAACATGCTCAAAACACTTTATACTGATATGTATTTTTGATCAGATTATATAGAAAACACATAAAGAAAAAAACCTTTAGTCTTCTTTTGATACAAGTCAAAATGCAATTTTACATAGTTGATACAATGATATCAAGTATTACTACTAAACTGAATGTATTTAACAACTTTTTCTTTTACAGACCATTCTGTGAAAATATTTTATCAGTTATGAGTTGTGTCTGCTTTAGTTTTATTTTTTAATCACAGAATTTCATTTATGACTTAGAACTTTTTTATTAACTCTTTGCAGCTGTTGAATTAACAATTTACTTTTATTAATCATTTTATACCAAAAAATTAGAGATAGACTAATATCTATAGGAGACAAGAACTATTTACTATTTATATCTATTTATTTACAAGCATTATTTACTATACAGTTTCGGTGTCATTTTAACCATAATATTGTGGTCATATTTCTGAACTGTCCATTAACACCTTGGTTGACAGTGAAGTGAACATATTAAACACCTTGGTAAAGTACTGAACTGGGCTTAGATAATAAATATTTGAATGTAATTATTTCAGTATATTTAATACTTGAGGACTTATAAAACATGATTTATACACCAAAGAATGCTATGTACATATTAGTCCATTAGCTGTATGAGTACAGTATTTTAATATCATTTTCCTCTAACTGGGGTAACCAATGCTAGTATTGATAAAATGGTGGTCCAAAAACAGTGATAAAATTACAATTAGTAATAAAATTACAACTTGACAAATTACTTTTGAACTTGTTACTTTACAATGTGTCGTATATAGTATATATCTACACAGACTGTTTGCTACTCATGCATTTCAATCTAGTAGGTACCCTGGACCCAATTTGTAAACATGGTTTTGCATAGATATTCATTGCTAGACATTAATTTAATTTCCACTGAATTCTTTTGTATTTCTACATACAAAGACTGTAAAGTACATTTAGTCTAATCTTACAAATGTAAAATTAAAATCAAGCAAAATCTTGGAAAATGTTTATGTCTCTTTAGAAGTATCTAGTAGAATTGCCACCAGAGGCTACATATCCAGCAATTAGAAACATTTATGCTTTTTGCATACCACCATTGTCTTGCAAAAAACATATTAAAAATACAATAATAATTAGCATAATAGCTATTGGCAACTTGTAAAATATCTTATCCTGTCAGGTTTAATCTGCTTACCAGTATTTCTAATGCACAAATACCTGTTTCCCCCTTCCCCCTGAAAAAGTATTGTCAAGAAGGAATGAGATATTATTTCTTCCTGTAGCTTTATTTTAGACCCTTTTGTAATACTGCTCACACAGTCAGTATAAAACTGAGAAAGTATCCATCCCCTTATAGTACTGCAGTATTGTTTATTTGCTTTATGGTGTGAGAATAGAATATATGTCAGCCTAACACTTTGGTTATACATTTGCTTTATTATGTTACTAACAAACTATGGACCTTTGTCTGATTTGATAATTTTTATAAAGCTTTTATTGTTTACTACTAGTAGTAGGTATTTATACCCTCCTGCATAATTTATTTGGATTATATGTATACTATAGCCCATCTGCTGGCTGTACTTGATGTAACTGAGGTTTTTTTACTTTTAATATTTACCTGCAAACAGATTATCAGTAACATGCATGCACAATTGTGACATTTTATTACAATTACCAAATAGTGTTGCATGTGAACATTTAACAATTATGTTTTAATAACAATACGTTTTTAGAAAAATTCAAGCCACTTGTCTGGCAATCAGTCTTTTTTTTACCTTATCTTTCCAACATTTCCTGTAACTATTCATCCAGTCTAGGAAGGTTTGAGCTCACATTTCAGACTGTGTAGACCATAGTTAACCCTTTTAGCATTTTTCCTTTAATCATCTGTTAATACACTTGCAATTTGTTAGTAAAATGCAGTTATAAAACACTTAGAATTTTAATAAGTATTTGTGATTTGCATAACTATGCATTTATACTACATAAATAAACATTATTTTACAATTAGCTTGCATATTTTTGTAACTTGGATTTCAGTATTTTTATTTATTTATTTTACTGCCCTGCCATTAATTTTACAAAGACTGCTTGACTAATACCATCTGTGATTGTATTTCTTTTTAAAATTCAGAACTTTAACTGTTTGGTGTGGTGTTACTATACAATTGTAAAAAATTGTAAAAAAAAAACAAAATATATATTGGCTTAACTAACACATGTTTATATTTACATTATTTACATTTGCTGTTGTCTGCCTTTTCTCTTGTGCATTTTAACAGATGTACTTTAGATGAAAAGAAAATACATACTTGTCAATCTTGTGAATTCAGATCTTTACTGTTATTAACTACTCTCATTTGATTTTTATGCATCGGAACTGTTTTGTTTACCTTTTGACTATGCTATGAGAATGGCAGTTATATGCTCTACTTTACTGCAGTACTGATAAATATCTTGCTTTAACTGAATGAAAGTTTTAAAACATTTGAGAATAATTTGTCCATACATCAGATCCTATCATGTATGCTTAAACATTTTCAAAACGCAAACATATTATAAAACATATCTCTTTTGTACAGCTCAGCTGTAGTTTCCTGCTATTTTGTATTTTTTTCTTAAGCTCAGCTGTTGTATGCAGGAAGTTAGTCTCTGTCAGTTCAGCTCATTTATTTTCTTTATCCTGTAAGTACTTTTCAAGAGTTTTCTGTAATTCTGCATTGTCTGTCTGATATGCCTCAGTAACCTTTTCTGCTGAATCTAAAACTCCTATGCACTTTTGGAAAAATGTTTGTATAACTTGTCTAAACTTCCTGAACTCATTGTGTCTGTCTCTTAGAAGTTTATTACATTCTTTTGTAACAAGATATACTGGAGGTTCTGTCAGTAACTGATTTGACTCCTGATGTATCTCTGAAATAAACCTTTCACATGTGGTGACAGGGCATAACTGTTCGACATCTGAATATAATGTAAGCATATTAACTTTTCCTGGTTCTTTACCATTAAAAAGTTTGTCTGTACAGGCTAGCCTTTGAATAATAGCATGCACTGTATTTTTATGACATTGTACACAGAAAGCAGTTTCATATAATTTACACAATAAACATTTGTCATACCCCATATGGCTTTCTTTGAGACACCAGTCAAATATTGTAATACATTTGCATAATGCCTTACTATCAACTTGCCCTAATAAGGTTTTACATTTACTAATGATCTGTGTATACCAACATTGCAGTTTACTCCATGTTTTATCTGGTTGTTCCTCTACATTAAGAGTAAAGCTTGGCTTACACTTGCTAGAATTCTAATAGCATCCATACTAAAAATATGACACAGGAAAAGGTCTTACCACTTAGCAAGAAAACAGGTGATCAGGCTGTTGTTGCAGATGGCTAAAAATGTTTTGGAGTCATTCAAGAAGCTGGTGAAACATAGCAGGCAGTGAGATGCTGTGAAAAGTTGGTGTTCACCTTTCTTGGAAAATTTATGGCACTGCGACTTTCCTGCACTGCAGGTTCAATCTGGATTCAGACATCTGAGAATCTTTACTGCTGCAATCTACATAAACTGGAGTACTTCTGTTTGGGATTTACACATATGTACAAATGTTAGTTACTGTAGTTTGACTGAAGTGGCCCTCTGCAGGCCTTACCAATCCCTCTGTGTTCAAATGCAGGCTAGCTCACTATTGAAAAATTAACTGTCAAGGTGCTGCTTACTGTGATGGATCCGATGTCTTCTAAAGACACTAAGCTCTTGCTGGCTGGATTCTGCTGAAATCAAAGTCTAGTTATCATTGCATTCACAGTCTGTCACACACAGAAACTTGCAGAATATACACTGATGCAGCACCAAACTGTCACTTATACACCGATGCAGTAATTAATAAATAGCTTTTTATAACAAACCACATGTACTACTGTTTCAGCTTTAGTTACATTGTACCACTTTTTACTTCTCGTTCAGTATAAATGATAACTTTCCTGTACAAAATACTTTTCCTAAGAATTTCATTTGCTATAGTCTCTTTATAGTGGTTTTACATCCTGTTTTTCTCCTTGGTATTCTATTTTGGTCTTTGTATGAAAACATCTGTTTTCCTTGCTTAACAGTGTCATATGATAGAAACATGTACAGATTGTTTTCCTATTGTCCATTCTTTACATTCTGTTTTTTACATTTTTTCTAAGTCTGTAAGAAGCCAGCTTTCTTGGTGACAGTGTGAAATGCATACATTCTCACTAATTTTGTAGGAAAACATGTCCATTAAGTAAATTCCTTATTTTTCAAGCCACAGTCATTTAGTATGGATGCTATTCGCATACTGCTAAACTCTATTTCTACATTTAAATAAGCTTTATTTTATACCTTATGTACTTTGCAGATTTGTAGTTTCAACCTTAATACCTTGTTGAGCATACTCTAACAGTGGTGGTTGGTAGGGAATTCAGGTTCTTGCTACCTGCACTCAAGATTGAGGGTTTGAACCTGCATTACTCCCTCTAGCCACCAGTTATAATTAATGGGGGATTTTACACACACACCACACACAAACACACACACACACACACACACCTAGTTCAAGCAGTGAAAAAGTACCTGGAGATTGCTCTGTCCCATTCAAATAAGCAGTGAAAGTCCATGTGCTCCAATGCCCAAGCAAGTAGTCCTGTCCTGTTTTCTCCATAAGCCAGTTCCCCAAGCTCTCAGAGCTGGAATGCCAAGCATGCATGTGTGCTCTATGCATTCCAAGCATGCACAGACTGCAGACCTTTCAGTCTGACCCCCTTCCAGTCTATGTGGTTTTAACTGCATAGACTTCTAGGGCATCTGTAGACTGTTTCCTTTTTCTGAATCTGGACTGGTTAAACAGCAGTCCAGATTTGAGTTTCCACACACAAATGCGTGAGTTCCAGGATTTTTTTTTATTTTGGTTTTCTTTTTGTACAGCTGTGGAGGGCTGCAGTCCTGCAGGCCAATAGCACGAGCCGCCACTGAAGTAGACTACCACCTATGTGGTAGTTCATGGGTACAGAGTTTTTATCAAAAGGGATGGCAATGCACCTTTTGGCATTGGGCTTGAGGCCATGGCTTTGACACCAGGCATCTGTCTCAGTGAGGCCCTTTTGTAGGAAGTCCACATCATTAAGAGTTTTGATTATGGCTCCTAGTTTACAGTCATCTGAAAACTTTGTTAGCCAAAGACCTTCTGTGTTAGCCTGTACTTCAGAGAAGTAGATACCAAACAGGAGAGGACCCAGGACTGAAACCTGTGGTACTCCACTTGTTACTGGTCTGAAGTTGGATTTAGAGTCTGCTGCTTTCACAGTGTGGGCTCTGTCAGTGAGCCAGTTGGCAACCCATCTTGTGACATAGGGATTTATATCTAGTTTAGTGAGCTTATCTATAATTCCAGAGTGGGGGATGGTGTCAAAAGCCTTGGAGAGATCTAGATAGGCTGTGTGAACCACTTTACCTTCATTTACGGCTTTGGTGACTGCTTCAAAGAAGCCTATCAGGTTTAAGAGACATGATCTGCCTTTTACAAACCCGAACTGGCTAGGGCCCAGAGTTTGGAGATTACCAATGTCATTGTTTATAAGTTGCAGACCAGGCTCATCAGGCTAATGGGGCAGTAGTTCCCAGGGTCGATGGTGGCTCCCCCTTTGTGGAGTGGGATAACCATTGCTGTGCTCCATTCAGTGGGCACAAAGCCTGAGGTGAGGCTATGATTGAACATGGTACTACAGTGGGATGCCAGTTCGTTCTGTAGTTCATGTAGAATGCAGCCTGGGATGTTGACAGGTCTCATGGATGCTGTGTTCTTGGCTTTGGAGAGTGTGTTTTTACCTGTGCAGCTGGAATTACAGGAACTTTGCATTCTTCCAGTATAGAGATGGGCCCTTTAGGGGGTGAGAGAGGGGTAAAGTTAACACTGAACCTATCTGCCAGGATGTTGGCAATATCAGTTGGTTCTGTATATTTATTGCCATTGTGCTGTAACTCAGAGCAGATCTGAATGTTGCCATTGAGATTCTTGACATAGCTATAGAATGCTTTGTATTTGTCTTTAGAATCAGTGGTGATTTTATTTTTGTAACTAGCTTTGGAGGATTTTATGAGGGATCTCAGCTTCTTACTGAGGCTGACCAGGGAGTTTTTCCAATCATGGGATTTTACTGTTTTCTACAACAGTTTCTTTCTTCTGTTGTAGAGTTTGTTTATGGCAGGGGACCACCAAATTGGCTTCCTTTTTTTGGAGGATAGCATCTTGGTTCTGTTAGGGATTGCACTATCCATGTACTCGTGTAAGTGCTTATAAAGTGCATTTGTACAGGATTCAGCAGTCGTACCTCTATTGTCCGTCAGAATGGGTTTCATGAAGTTTGCCACTACTGTCTTAAGAAACGTGAAGTTGGCTTTGGAGAAATTCTTTACGGTGGTTTCCATAATGGGGGGTGGGGGTGGGATGTGGATGTCAAGGGTGATTAGCTTGTGGTCGGATCTGACCAAAGAGGAATTGCCCTCTGGTGTGGATCACCGGTTGCCCGTGTTGGTAATGACCAGGTCTAGAATATTACTGCCCTTGGTGGGGGGTATGGATATATTGATCCAAGGAGTTGGAAGTTATGAATTCCAGAAAATGTTGAGCATAAGAGTTGGTACATGAGTAGTTTTCCCAGTTAATGGTGGGGTAGTTGAAATTGCCCATTATTAGGGTGTTAGGTTGTACCCTAATATTTTCCAGTATATCAAGAAATGAGGAGTGGGAATCCTGAGGCATGGTGGGGGATCTGTAGCAAGCTACAATTTGGATTGTGGTCTTGCCCAGAGTTAGTTGCACTTGGATAATCTTGGATGCATTATGCTGAGCAACTAGCCTGGAGGCGTGGATATCCTTAATGAATATGAACATGCCACTGCCTTTAGTGTTTCGGTTCAGGTTAGGTGGCCGAAAGGTGTGTTATGAATTATAGCCTGGTAATGCAGGGGTGCTCTCTGAAGCCTTGAGGCAGGTCTCTGTCACTGCACAGATGTCGATGTTCTCCATTTAAAGGAGTGCGTCAAGTGAGTGCATTTTGAGGTTTAGACTTCTAGCATTGAGTAGCATTACCCTCAGATTTTGTTTGCTTGTACCTGTTATGGTGGTGAATTTGTCATTTGAACCTTGCCTAAAAAAGGCACTATAGGGGTGACAAGAGCCTTAGCCAGTATCCAGAATCCCAAAGGTGACAGGTAGGCCATCACTGGCAAAGCATCGTGGTTTGTTGATCATGTCATCCCAGGCAGACAGATACTGGATCCCCTTAGAATGGCACCAGAAGCTTAGCCAATTGTTGAAGTCAGTCATTTTGTCCTTGTACTGTGGTATCATTCTGGGTGATGGCAGGATGGTACTCAGGGCTAGGCTCATACCTGCCTGGGCTACGAGATCGGACAGATCCTCCATGTCTCTTTTCATGTAGTCCAGGGAGGTACATCTCAGATCATTCACACAAACATGGATAATGACGGAGTCACATTTGTACTTGTTATGGAGTGATCTGAGTGTGTGCATTATGTGGTGGATCCTGGCACCCGACAGGCAGCTGACAGTAACTTTCTCCTTGTTTAGCCTGGTGAGTGGAACATCAGTGTGCCTGACTATAGAGTCACCTATGACTAGAGTGTTGGGTACGTTGTTATGCCTTATGGGCTATGGTTGAGTGGCACACTGAGTTTGTGGGCTATGTGTCATTTGGGTTGTACTGGGGGTGGGGAGGTTGATTGCGTTTCTGCTTTGGAGGTCTCTGTTGCTTGGGTAAATTTTTATTGAGATCCTCCGCAAATGTTGGTGTGTGTTTTGTGTTTCTATGTGTGTGTTTTGGTGGTGTAGGTTTTGAGGGACTATGTGATGAGTGTGGTGTGGTGCAAATGTTTACCTTCTCCTCTTGACTGTCTAGTCCAGTCTTGGGTGAAGAGAGCTTTGCTTTCATTTTGGCTATATAAGTGCATCTCTCCCAGGTTGTAGTGTTGAGTGGTAGGAGGAGAGGGTTGGCTGTGTACATGCGGCAATTGCTGCATTGCCCCAAGATGCTCAGATTCATCAGGTAGACAGGAGAAAACATCAGGAGCTGACCCTTAGACATGCCTGGATAGGTGCTTATTTATTAAGTACTAAAAACTGTTTTCCTCTAGACAAGTGAGGAAAGTTGAGTGCTGTAGTAATTTATAGCTTATTTAGTGCTTACAATGATTTCTGAACAAGTGCTGTGCTCAAAGAAACAGATTTGTGTGCTGAAACTAAAAAACTGGCTAGTTCTAAGAAACAAAATTAAGCTAGAAGGCTTCCCTCCAACACAGAAAGGCTTGGCGGTTCAGAAGCTTACAAACAGTCCTGGACACAGCAAATCTGTATCTGGACTAGATGACTTACAGGAAAGTTGAGTAAAAACACACTGGTTCCGCACGGTTGTATAAATATCAGAAAAGAATTTATTCCAAGGAAAAACAAGTGAGAGCTTTCACGGATACCATATGCTTCATCAGACTGTACTTAGTGAATAATATTAATGTTCCTGTTAGTAGCTATTATTTTAGCTGGAACTATTCCAAACAGACTGATTCTGCTGCATGCTCTTTAACATTTACTAATTAAAAAATTCTGTCCAATTTGGTCTCCTCAGTATGCAGTAAGCTTATTTACTGCATACTGAGGAGACCAAATTGGACAGAATTTTTTAATTAGTAAACTTTAAAAGAGCATGCAGCAGAATCAGTCTGTTTGGAATAGTTCCAGCTAAAATAATAGCTACTAACAAACAGTAATATTATTCACTAAGTACAGTCTGATGAAGCGGATGATATCCATGAAAGCGCTCACTTGTTTTTCCTTGGAATAAATTATTTTCTGATATTTATACAGCCATGTGGAACCAGTGTGTTTTTGCTTAAGTTTGCTCAACTTATCACATTATTTGGTTCCTTTATCAGCTTCAGAGGTTTTTCGTCTTTTTGCGACTTATAAGAAAGGAAGGAAACAAGCTTAGAATTTTTTTTTTTTGTAAAGGGGAAAGAAGGAGCAGAAACTAAGTGGGTTGGCCTTCGCAAATGTTCTCCCTGGATTAGGTAGAATGAGGTAAAGACACTTAAGTGGGAGGAGTATCCCAGATCAAATTTACAATAGGGGTGGGCCACTGTAAAGCCACCAAGTATAAAAACAGGATACCAATAGGGAGGGAGGGTGAGAAATAAAAATCAGAACAAACAAACCCAACCAGATGCTTAACAATTGTAGAACATTTCTAGTTAATATCTCACACACAGTGAAACTAGCTAGAAAAGTACTTGCAGACAATAAAAGTGTTATAAATAACTCATAAAAATAAGCAAAAAAAGGTTACTTAATGTTATATATCACAGATCAGTTTGCTCAGTGCCCTTTCTCCAATTAGCTAAGTGTGAAATGGCAGAAACACTCACACGTTAACTTATTCACATATTATGTCTCAGCTCTGAAGAGGCTAGCTACTTCAGTGCATTATGGGACAGGACGAGAGTGTTTCACAGACTGGAAATGTTTTTACTTGTCAAGTACTGATATTGCCTTTTGCATATCTTAGACACGAATAAGCAATTCAAATATAGGACAAGATCCTAAAACATCAGAAAATCAGACTGCTTCTTTCATAGGTTCATAGGTTCATAGGAGGTTACTAGGCTAGTAGCCTAGAGCCCTTACAAGCCTTGCCATGTTAATCCCAATGACCATGAAACAGTGGCAGACCAGTTTGCAATTAAGCCATGATAAAGGACAACTTATTATTCCAGGGATAGAAATCCAAAGGGGTATATCCCAGGGTGACTCTTTGTCACCACTGCTATTCTGCCTTCCCCTTAATCCACTAAGCTGTCTACTTAACAGCTTAGGTCATGGTTATAATTTGGATCCTAGAAAACAACAAAGTGGAAAGAGTACAACATAAATATACCAATGGCATCCATGGATGTGAAAATTTAAGCTATTATGAAAGATTAAAATATCTGAACTTGGGTCTATGTTCAGTTTTCGAATGAGAAATCCATTGAACATCTGTTAATCAAACTTAAAACATCAAACATTCAGGGAACAGAGTTGGTTAACCAGCATAATGAAATTTGCCCTTTTCTCCACAGTAGTGCAATCTTGGAGTAGGTATATATAAGTATGAGGGTGTGGGTGGCATAGCCCCCCATCTGGGTGGGTTTGATATAGTACGGTGTATTTCTGCTTGCATGTTGGTCCACTGTCTCTTCTCCTGGGTAAAATATTCAATGACTGAACATTCGCTGAAGTGAACATTTGATGTTTTAATTGGGAAGAGTAGAGGTTCGATGGATTTCTCCATGGATGACTGAACATAGACTCTCTAAACTTGCACAGTGTCTCATAGATATTTAACAGGAGATCTTATTCAAGCATACAGGGCATTTAGAAACAACCACTTCTGGGAATGCTTAGCGTTATCAAAAAGTAGTAGAGAATCATCAGACAACCTATGTAGAAGATTCTACAGGAATGAGAAGTATATTAATTGGTTCTCTGAAAAATTAGCTAATGTGTGAAATATACTATCAACTAACATTAAAGCAAGTACCAATTAAGATATTTGTAAGAACAGTCTGGCCACGTATTAAGAAGCTACTGTTTTTATATTGGCATAATGGTTTAGGTGTTTACCTCACAGACAAGAGGTACTGTGTTTAATTCTCACTAAAGGAAATTGGCTGGGCTTAATATGGTCCACGATGGCAGCTAGCCTAGTACTTACCTATGGTATATTGGCTGGCTAGAAGGGCATTATTGCCCATGCTTGAAATATTTTATGAATGTATCCTGCTACTGTTTTTAGATCATGATGGGACTGCATTATCATCTCTTTCTATTAACATGATCTGTGCTGACACATACCATGTAGGTACGTTATGTCTCTGGAGCATGAAGGTTTATAAACTATCTTTTCTTAAGAATTCCCTGTGTAGACTGTCAGGAAGATAAGTAGTACCTGAAGACAGACTGTTGAGTATCAACACCTAAACAGGGTTACTGCTATCATCACACATGCAATTACTGCTGTAAGTAATTAGTTTCCTAGTTTCCATAAGGCAAGCATTACTCTCTGTGTCCAGTTCCACGGGATTTTATTTAGTTCCCATACACAAAGATTCTTAGTACAGGTAACAGTTACATACTAAGTGATTTTCCTCATTTTCTATATCAAATAAAAAGACATCAGATTAAGAATTTCTTGAAAGATATATAAGAAAATTCAGATAATTACATAAAAATTGCTGCTACTAATTATTCTCTGTATGGACAACAGAAACCAAGTACTTTTATGAAGTAAAAACGTTTAGTCTGGCTAGCTGTTCATAAAATCATCTTCAGCTATTTTGTCCTTAGGCATTTTATGCCATACTTTGTACAATTGTTAACTTTAGGTTCTTTAGAGCAAATTGTGATTTGCAACACTTTAGCAACTGATTTGGCCCTCTTTAGGGCACATTGTAGGTTCATATGTGCGTACTAAGCCAATCACTACTGGGGGCCTTTTTAAGCCTAGCTATGCATCCTAAACCTCTGGCAATTTTTGGTAATCTTGAAAAGTGTGCAGGAGCTTGGGAGATGACACATTTAGAAGTAGGGGTAGGGGCCTTGGAGATGAATGATTTAAAGGCTACCGATGTCCATTACAGATATAGGTGTTGAACCAGAAATGAATGTTCTGTTTTCCATCCAGTTTGTCCAAGTTATACTGGAATTGGGTTAAGGAGGAACTCTGCGTCACATGAATGGAGCATCTGGTCCAGGGAAGAGGTAGTCTCTGGATATATTTACCTGTTATTCCAACAGGTCCTATGTATATCACAGGCAAAGTTTAAGTCTTTATAATGAGCAATTATAATGATATTTGTTTTGCAGACATGAAGGAGGTCTACTATGGCGGTATCTGACAATGCCTTGTACTCTAAACATAGATCTCCCCTCAACAGGCTGTAGGAGACAGAATACAAGAATTAGGCTTTGAGATAGTTTTCATAGGACATGTTACTTATGCCATGTATTCTTTCAGTGAGTAAGCTTAGTGGACATTCCATTTGCTGGATGTGCCAGGTTAGGTACATAACAGAGGGGGCATTGTACTCAATGATAGGCCTGATGAATGTTGAATACAGTGGGGCAATGACACCCCTGGACCTAGAAGCTATACTTTTGTTTATGTGTTGCACAAGGAGGAGGTGTACTATGGTGGTATCCGACAATGCCTTGTACTATAGACATAGATCTCCCCTAAGGCTGTAGATCATGCCTGCTCAACTTGGTCGACTTCTTTGAGTCAGTCAGCATAGCTGTGGATGAAGGCAAGGTGGTTCATACAGCTCATCTTGATCTGGCCAAGTCCTTTGATACCATTCCCCACTCAAGAATCATAGAAAAACTCACTAAGCTAGGCATCAACCCCTATATCACTAGGGGGGTTGCAAACTGGCTCACAGATAGAATCCACAGTGTGAAAGTAGCTGACTCCATGTCAGACTACTGACCAGTCACAAGTGGAGTCCCACATGGATCGGTCCTGGGTCCTCTCCTGTTTGGTATCTACTTCTCAGATTTCCAGGCCAACATGAAGGGACTCTGGCTGACAAAGTTCGCAGACGATTGCAAGTTGGGAGCCATTATTATCTCCCCAAGTGATGTTAACATCCTACAGAATGGCCTCACTGAGACCAACGACTGGTGTCAGAACCATGGCATTAAGCTCAATGCCAAAAAATGTGTCATCATCCCCTTTGGGGAAAAAAAAGTAGTTCTCATGAATTACCACATTGATGGTAGTCCACTGAACACAGAAGGTGCTATAAGAGATCTGGGAACACAGGTTGACAGCAACCTCTCTTTTGACCACCACATTGCCACTGTGGTCAGAAAGTCCTTCTATGTGGCACATCTCATTACTTAAGGTTTTACATCCAGAACGAAAGTGGTCATTGTCTCCCTCTACTCTTCCATCATTAGGCCAATCATCAAGTACAATGCCCCATTTGGCATGTACCTCACTAGACATCTGCAACAACTGGAGAGGTTGCAAAAGTCCCTCACAAAAAAAGATTCCTAGGCCTTAAACACTTGTCCTATATGGACAGACTCAAAAAACTCCAACTATTATCTGTCTCAGACCGCCTACTTAGAGCCAATCTCTGCTTGACTTACAAAGCCATGTCTGAACCTGCTCTGTTAGAAATGCTACATCTAAAGAAATCCCAATCCTTCCACACCACATGCTCCAGAGACCTCAACCTCATTACCACAATCAACAGAACATGCTGGAGGGACAGGTTCTTAACCCAGAGACTGCCCATGCTATAGAATAGACTTCCCATACATGTCAAACAGAGCACCTCACTGGCCCTCTTCAAGAAAAATCTTGATGAGTGGATGGGAAATAGAAAATTCACCCTGGGGATCACTCCAGTGGCTCTACTCGACAGAGGCACTGGGAACTAAGGTCGGGTGGCACGATGCCAGGGTAATCCTATGGGCTAGACTTGTAAAGGCTCCAGGGCCATTAGCCAAGTATACACCTATGAACCTATGAACATAGAATGATTTCCTCATTACTGTAGACACATGATGGTCAAAATCTAGATTACTATCTGCATGTGTTGTTGATGCATTAGCTTAGCTATTATGTTTCTTCTCTGCACCAGCTTAAAACTGCTATCATTGTCCCTGCTTTCTCACTGTAGTTGTATTAATTACTATATACTTTTTGTTATGCCTTTTATATTCCTTCTATTGTAATACCAATTCATAATGTTATATACATTTCCTGGTGTCATTCATGGATGTCTTGTTATATCTATTTTTAATGTATTATCTTGCCTGGGTAATGCCTTAGAAAGGCTCATTGTACCAGTCCACCTACCTGATACATGAATAAAAAGATAAATAAGAAAATAAATACAGATTTGTGGGTATATGTCATAAATTAGCTCAACACTGCAGCTGACATAAAGTAATGATGAAACAGCCCAAAGCACTTCTAAATCATGTTTTAAAATATCATACTTAGTTTCTTGCAAATATATTCTATTAAGATTACCAGAGTTATACTGGACTTTAAGAAGGCATTTTGGAGATTCAACAGTATTTAGCTAAGCCAGCCCAGTGGCATAGAGGAATAATAGACTGACTATGGCCTAAGTGACAAGAGGTCAGTTAGCAGCTCAGGCCTCTGCTGGATCTGGCAGGGAGGATGGGCTAGTCGGGGGGGGGGGGGGTGATGGTCCAAGCTGGTATGAGTGGATTATTCTTAAAGTACTGATGTAAGCCAGTACTTAGGTTCATAGGTTCATAGGTTCATACTAGGCTATCTGCCCTAGGGCATTTATAACCCTAGCCAGAGTGTGTTTGGCTTTCGCCACCCATTTTAAATTAATTTTGCTATGCCCTTTTTCGAGGTTAGTATACTGTGCCTCTGTCTAACAGTGACACAGAAGTGATACCCGGGGTAAACCTACGATCTCCCATCCACTCATCAAGATTCCTCTTGAAGAGAGTCGATGAGGGACTCTGCCTAACCTGGACTGGGATTTTATTCCAGAGTGAAGGGAGCCTCTGGGTTATGAATATGTCCCTCCAGCATGTCCTATTTATTTCAGTGCTGAGGTTCAAGTCTCTCGAGCACGTAGCTCGATGGGATTTGGATTTTCTGAGGTGCAGCATGTCCATTAATTCCAGGTTGGACATGGCTTTATACGTCAGGCACAGATCGCCTCTGAGCAGGCGGTATGCCACTGAGTAGATCTGGAGTTCCTTTAACCGGGCAGCATATGGCATCCGTTTGAGCCCTTTGATCCTCTTGGTGAGGTACTTTTGGGGTCTTTCCAGTTGCTGTAGGTGTCTGGTAAGGTACATCCCGAAAGGGGCATTGTACTCAATTATGGGCCTGATGAGGGATGAGTAAATAGGCACGATGACCTCCCCTGATCTAGATGTGAATCCCTTCATGATTAGGTGGGCTATATAAAATGTTTTTCTAACAATTTGGCCATGTGGTTGTCAAATGAGAGATTGCTATCAACTTGTGTCCCCAGGTCCCTAATTACTTCTTCCATACTTAATGGATTACCACCTATGTGGTAATTTGTGGGCACTTTGTTTTTGTCAAAGGGGATGACTATACACTTTTTGGCATTTAGCTTGAGGCCATGGCTCTGGCACCAGTTGTCTGTTTTTATGAGGCCCTTTTGGAGGATGCTTGTGTTGGCTGGAGAGTCGATTATGGCACCCAGTTTGCAGTCATTTGCGAACTTGGTCAGCCACAGTCCTTCCGTGTTGGCCTGTACCTCCGAGAAATATATACCGAACAAGAGAGGTCCCAGGACTGAGCCTTGTGGGACGCCACTTATAACTGGTTTGGAGTCTGACATGGCTTAGCAATTCTAACCATGTGGGTTCTGTCCTTGAGCCAGTTTGCAACCCATCTCGTGACATATATTTAAGCTGGTGAGCTTATCTATAATGCCCGAGTGGGGTATTGTATCAAAGGCTTTTGCGAGGTCCAGGTAGGCTGTGTGGACCACCTTCCCCTCATCAATGGCCTTGGTGACTGTTTCAAAGAAATCAACCAGGTTTAAGAGGCAGGATCTGCTCTTAACAAAGCCGAATTGGGCAGGATCCAGTGTCTGTAGGTCCCCAATATCTTTATTTATGATGTCCATGATGATCCTTTCCATAGCTTTGCAGACCAAGCTAGTCAGGCTTATGGGGTGATAGTTTCCAGGATCCGTTGAGGCACCACCTTTGTGGAGAGGGACCACTGTTGCTGTACTCCACTGTTTGGGTACATATCCTGTAGTAAGGCTGAGACTGAACAGTAGTTTTATGTTTAGGTTTAGCTCTTCTTGGAGTTCATGTAGGATGCAGCCCAGGACACCGTCTGGTCCCATTGATGCTGTGTTTTTTGCTTTGGAGAGGGCGGCTCTTACCTGAGCATCTGAGATGTCAGGGGGATAGCACTCTGCTGGGATAGATATTTGCCCTTTTGGTGGCGAGGGGGGGGGGTTTGTGCTGAACCTCTCAGCTAGGATGTTGGCAATGTCTGTGGGTTCGGTGTATTTTTTGTCATTTTGGACTAATTCTGAGCATATCTGGGAATTCCCACCCAAGTTCCTAACATAACTAAAGAAAGCCTTGTGATTATCCTTAGTGTCCTGTGCAATTTTTCTCTTGAAGCTGGCCTTAGACGATTTTATGAGTGCCCATAGTTTTTTGCCAATACTGATCAGAGATGCCTTCCCTTTTTGGGATTTTGCTCTATCATGTAGTAGCTTCCATCTTCTATTGTATCGTTTGTTTATGGCTGGGGTCCACCAGACAGGATGTCTGCCTTTGGAGGATTGGGTCTTGGTTTTATTTGAGATTGCATGATCCATGCATTCCTGAAGGTGTTCATTGAATGCGTTTATAAAGGATTCTGCAGTCTGAGCCATGTTTTCCACAGGCCTGGGGGCTTTGAAGGATTCCACCTTGGTTTTGAGGAGTGTGAAATTTGAAAAAAACACTAATGAAGCAGTAAGGAGAGAGCTGAAGGCCAAAAAATAGCGTACCAAGGTTTATTGTCCGCTTTCGTCAGAAGACTTCCTCAGAATAATAACAAATCAAAACTTCAAGTTTTGATTTGTTATTATTCTGAGGAAGTCTTCTGATGAAAGCGGACAATAAACCTTGGTACGCTATTCTTTGGCCTTCAGTTCTCCCCTTACTGCCTCATTAGTGTTTTTTTTTTTGTAGTTTTGTTCTTGTTTCTGGCACTTGGTTGGTTTTTGAGTGTGAAATTTGCTTTAGAGAAGTTTTTCACTGTGGTTTTCTGGGCAGGGGCTGGGGTCGGGATGTGAATATCCAGTGAGATTAGTTTATGGTCTGATCTTAACAGTGAGTGATACACTTCTGGTCTGGAGCATAGAGTCCCCATGTTGGTGATGATCAGGTCCAGTATGTTTTCTCCTCTTGTGGGAGTGGTAACAAGTTGTTCCATAGCATTTGAGTTTATAACTTCTAGGAACCTTTGGGCTAGGGCGTTGGAGCTAGAGTAATGCTCCAGGTCTATGTTTGGGTAGTTGAAGTCGCCCAATATAATGGTGTTTGGAGAGACCTTTATATTTTCCAGTGTTCTCAGGAAGGCCGAGTGGGGTTCCTGGGTTTGGGAGGGTGGTCTGTAGCAGGCTATAAACTGGAAGGCAGTTTTACCCATTGTTAGTTGCACATGGATAGTCTCTGATGCTTTGTGCTGTGCCACCAACCTGGAGGTGTGGGTATCTTTGATGAATATTGATAGTCCCCCTCCTTTTGTGGTTTTGTCCAAGTTTTGGGGCCGAAAAGCATGGTATGAGGTATAACTTGGTAGTGCTGGGGTGCTCTCGGGAGCCTTGAACCAGGTTTCTGTTACTGCACAGATATCGATGTTCTCCATGCTAAGGAGAGTTTCGAGTGTGTGCATCTTGAGGTTTAGACTTCTGGCGTTGAGTAGCATCACTCTTAGTTTCTTTGTGTTGAGCATGTGGGATAACTGAGGAGGCCTGGTCACTTTAAAACAAAGGGATAAACAAATCCTAAAAGGGCACTCCTTATCACCAAGAGCAGCCTACCAAGATAGTCAGCACACTGGAGATAGCCCCTGGAAAAAATCCTTGGTGTTTATGATATCATGTGTGATGCAGCTAACTTCTTTCGTTCATCCACCTTCTAAAGCAAAGGCTCCAATTCCACTTTTTACTCCTCCAGTGACTGTGTTTGTCAAAAGTATACTAGTTGACCATCCATTCTCTACCTATTCTGCTCCCTTCAGACAAGGTAGACCCCCCCTGGGGGAGGTAGTATCAAGCATGGACGTCAGTAGCAATAGGAGCAGACTGAGCAACTGACTATCAGTTGGGGATATGAAGGGGATTCAAAAAGTAAATAGCATAGCAGGACCTTTATACAATAATCTCATAAAAATATTTTGCAGAGGCTTGGGATATGATTTTAAACATAGATGTAGGCAAGCAACTGTTATTTATGATTGACAATTTCGAACATTTCTTTCAGTAATTGTGCAAATCTTGTGTATACCTCTAACAATGTCCTTTATAATACTGTACTCACAGCTAGATGACATTAACTTAAAGATAAACAATTTGGGGCAAATCACACATTTTAAAAGTTGGTGTATCTTTAGCATAACTTTTCAACATTTCAAAGAACCTCTATTATTAATTTGACATCATACTTTATTATCTTCACATATAATGCTGTAATATCTAATAAGTTGGAAATAAACTTTGAAAGAAGTTTAGCCACTTATAGGAATCACATGCAAGCAGCTTTACCTTGCTGCTTCTCTATATTGATTGTATCTTTACTTTTTGAACCACATCTATAGTCAGGCCATTTGGTGTTCTTGGCCTGGCACTCCCTCTAGCCACAGTTTAAGACCAAAAAGTATGCTGCAAAAACTGAAAATGAAAATTGTAGCAATGAGCTTATGCAACCCATGTAAGCTACATGCTATACTTAAGTTTTTATACATAATCCTTTCAGAAGCTGTATTAGTTTCTGCTCTTGAAATCAATCCCTGCATATCTTTCATGCCTGATCTGCAGCTCTATAGCATTGTTGATGACACCATCTGACAGCCTGCACCTGAAGCAGATGCCCCTTCACCTCACTCTAGTTATAGTGTTGCTATTAATGGATGATTAGAGATGGTTCGTGTGCATGTGATAGGATGCACATAGTTGGCTTTTGAGTTAAAAATATTTTGGGGTTTCTGCATCAGTTCATCCAACAATTTAATCACTCACACATCGTGTTGTTGTTTAGTTGAATCCCATGCAAGCATATCATTTAAAATGCACAGAATACTGTCTTGGTATTGAATAATTTCAGTTATACTGCAGTTTGGAATACTTCTGGCTCAGATGATATTCTGAAAGGCAATTTTGAGAATCCATATTTGCCCAGACTACACAGGTTTGGGCTAATTTGATTTAGCTTGATTTTTCTCAAATCTTGATTTGAATCCACAACTGAAAAATGATATACATCATTAGACATACCAGACATACCTGAACTACATTCTCAATAGTGTACGAAAAATAATCTTCATAGTCAATATCATCATCACCATCATCATCATTACGTACCCTCTTTTTTTCCATTTACATGGAGGTATTGTGCCAAATGACACCAACTTATAGCCGATCTCCTACCTTCTCCAACAGCCATGCTTGGCTGTCCAAAAACTTCTCTCAAGAAAAACATTCATCTCTTGGTTAGATATCCTCATTTCCTCTTACCTTCTCTCTGTCTCTCCCAAATCTGCTTCACCAGTTCTTCTTTCCTACACATGAAAATGAACCATCGTATCCTCTTATCTTTACACTTGTTAGCAACTGCATCTACTATGGCTTCATCTCTGATATTTTCAGTTTTTCTCTCTCACAATGTACAACATATTACCAATCTCAGTAACTTTATCACCTCAAGCATAGCCGGCGTTAGGCATAGGCCAACTAGGCGGCCTCCTAGGGCGCCGCTCTAGCAGGGGCACTTTTCCAGTATTTATTTGGTGTAAGTTGACCAGGATGGGGGCACTGGGTGGTGTGGGGGGGTGCAGTGGAGCCCTTTTGCCTAGTTGACCCAAGGCCGGTCCTGACCTCAAGTTTCATCAGCTGATCTGCCATCACTACCCATTTTATTTCCCATACAGAAACACTTTCAGACCACTGTCTTGTACACCTTAATTTTCAGCCTCTTTGATATAAGTCTCTTACACACTTCACCCAACATTTTTGTCATATCTAAGAGATACCTTTTATACATGAGTTGGGTCATGCAGCAGTGACCAGAGGTCAGGATGAAGCTCTGGACCCTATGTTTTGGAGAAAAAGATGTTAAACATTATGCCACAATGTTTTTATAGAGAGTAATATTCATTTTCATCTCTTTATTCAAATGTTGCTTATAAATGTGCACATAAATGCATAGTCCTATTTTGTCTGGCTTTGCCACTGTCACTATGATATCATCAAGAAACATCATTCTTTTAAACTCCTACTCAGTTCTTTCTTAATTGTATTTATTTATTTATTTACTTACTGACTGACTATATTTTTGTTTTATTTTGATTACCTGTTAACTGGATAAGCCCACTAGATACAAGTGTTACTTTTTTCTTGGTTATCAGGGCGCACCATCTGAGTAAGTGACTTACTCAAAGTCACAGATTAGGAACATTTAGGCTAAGGTCATGAGAAATCTAGGTGAAGTCTCCGTTGTCAGTTTAACACTCAGTGACCAGATGTCTGCTGTCATAAGGACTTCCTATTTCCAGCTTTATAATATCCCTTGTATCTCCTTCCTCCAATGACCTCTAGGTGGTTGTTCAGTCTATGGTATCTGCTTGGCATGATTACTACAGTTCCCTATACCAAAGGCTTTCAGATGGTGTACCTGATCACTTGCAGCAGGTTCAGACATCCATGGTACCATGGTATGCTTACCTAGTTGTAATTCTTGTTATCATCCTTCTTTCTTGCTGTGGAATCTCACTGACTACCTCTGTAATAACATACTACCTTCGAGTTTAAATAGTAGTACATGCTAGAGGCCCCATACCATAAGGAGCTTTTGGCTCCATAATGTCAATCTGAATTTCTTTGCTCCACCAGTCTGGGACTTGTGGAACGTTTCAAAGGCTCAACTGGAGACTTCTGGAATCCAGCATTTTAGTCATCAGGCCCCTTATCTCTGGACCCAGAGTGGTTATGTGCTGCATTAATTCTCTCAGGTTTTATGATGAATCTGAAAGTACATTTATTTAGGACAGTATATGACGTTTGAAGATTTACTTGACCTTTTGCAACTAAATTTGCAACCATTTTGTTAGGCTAAATTTATTTAACGGTCATTTGATTTTAAATATATATATATATATATATATATATATATATATATATATAAAGTGGTCCTGCCCTGCTACAACTTAAACCTAACAAGGTTATTATTGAAAATTCTCTAAAACTGTAATTATCTGAAAGACCTGGGTCACAGTACTGTGCGGTGTCCCTAGCATTACATAAGAGTAAACCCATGCACCTAAAAATTAGCTAGAAACTGTCGTATAGAAGTCTTACCTTAAATATTAAATCTGGTTAAACACAAACAAGAATTTATATATTCTTTACCTATAGCTACCTTAAATAACAGCATTACACTAATGGAACATACTGGCACATTCTAAAAGAGCATACTGGTAGAGTTAGAGATACAAAGATATCATTTACAACCATCTTTGTACTCACACTCTTTTACAGGCAGTAAAAATCTTGTGTCTGTATTAGCCCTCTTGTGTCTGTATTAGCCCCAGCCCTAGTGACTTCCTAACCCCTCCCCCTTCTCACCCATGCAAGCGAGGTTACTTATCCCTCTACTACAGGTGCCATTTTTCAAATGCCCCAGTGCTCCTGACCCAGAAAGCTGTATTTTTTAAAGTGGTATATAACTTATGTATCCTGCTTTAGTCTTAAAACTTAAATACTTGAGCTGCCTATATATGTTAAGGTGTAAGCAACACTATTATTTGCAGTGTACATAAATCTCATTGTAACATTTATTCTGATTGTTTAATGACTAGTTGTCAGAAATGCTACATGTGCTGTGCTTATCTGCTTTTCCTTTACTGGGCCACTCACAGTCTTATATGTAGAACTTGAAATGTTATCTGATGATGTGGTTAATATGTCTAACTTGTATTAACACTAGAGGCAAAACTTGTAGCAAGTGTCTGTCATTAGGTCTAAATCACTAAGTGTTCACTTATGGGTTAATTGCTAACTTATTCTGAGACATTTAAAAAGACGTAATATATTGGCCCTAGTTATGCACTGGCCTAACCGAAAAACACGGTTATAAGTGGTAACCTGTTATCGTTATCTCCAGATCTCAGAAATATATTTTGAATAAGCTAGCAGAACTGAAAGAAATACAGCGAATGCATATGTTATTACAGTGATTTGTCTTAGTGTGTTGCAAATTGCTATACAGTTCACCAGTATACTAATTAAGTATTCTTTATCAGATGCTAACCCCCTCCATACTGCCAATATCTCTGAAAGGCCTGCAACGGTAGACGAACATCACCCTGCCAAAGTTCTAAAAGGAAAGCTAAAGTGGTCCTGCCCCTCTATAACTTAAATCTAACAAGGTTATTATTGAAAATTCTCTAAACCTGTAATTATCTGAAAGCCCTGGGTCTACAGCACTGTGTGGGTGTCTCTAGCATTACATAAAGTAAACCCATGCACCTAAAAATTGGCTAGAAGTTGTCATATAGAAGGTTTACCTTAAATATTAAATCTGGTTAAGCACAAACAAGAATTTATATATTCCCTACCTATCGCTACCATAAATAACAGCATTACACTAATGGAACATACTGGCACATGCTAAAAGAGCATACCATTAGAGTTAGAGATACAAAGATATAATTTACGACCATCTTTGTACTCACATTCTTTTACAGGCAGTAAAAATCTTGTGTCTGTATTCATAGGTTCATAGGTTCATAGGTAAGTACTAGGCTATCTGCCCATGGGCATTTATAAGCCTAGCCACAGAGTGATGGCTTTCGCTTCCCCATTAGATTAGTAACCTGGGCCTCTGTCAACAGGGCTCCTGAAGTGATCCCAGGGTAGAACTTATGATTACCCATCCACTCATCAAGATTTCTCTTGAAGAGGGTCAGAGAGGAGCTCTGTCGAATATGGATTGGGATTCTATTCCAGAGTGACGGGAGTCGCTGGGACAGGAATCTATCCCTCCAGCATGTCCTGTTTATTGTTGTACATAGGTTCAAGTCGCTAGAACGAGTGGTTCTGAGGAATCTCGTTTTTTTGAGGTGAAGCATGTCCATTAGTTCAGGGCGTGACATGGCCCTATAGGTCAGGCATAGATCATCTCTGAGCAGACGGTAAGCGACTGAGAAGAGCTGGAGATTTTTTAGTCGTGCTTCATAGGGTAATTGTTTAAGGCCCTTAATCCTCTTAGTGAGGTACTTCTGTGGTCTTTATAGTTGTTGCAGGTGTCTAGTGAGGTACATCCCAAATGGGGCATTGTACTCTATTATGGGCCTAATGAATGAGGAGTAAAGGGGCACAATCACCTCCTTGGATTGGGATGAGAAACCCTTTGTGATCAGGTGTGCCACATAGAAGGATTTCCTGACCGTTTTGGCTATGTTGTTATCAAAGGAGAGCATGCTATCTACTTGGGTACCCAGGTCCCTAATTACTTCTTCTGTACTTAGTCGATTTCCATCTATGTGGTAGTTTGTAGGTACTTTGTTTTTCCCAAATGGGATTACTATGCATTTTTTGGCATTTAGCTTGAGGCCGTGACTTTGGCACCAGGAGTTTGTCTCTGTGAAACCCTTTTGCAGGATGTGTGTCAGCTGGAGAGTTAATTATTGCACCCGATTTACAGTCATCTGCGAACTTGGTTAGCCACAGTCCCTCCGCCTTTGCCTGTACTTCGGAGAAATATATACCGAACAGGACGGGTCCCAGGACTGAGCCCTGTGGGACTCCGCTTGTGACTGGTTTAGAGTCAGACATGGCACCTGCCACTCTTACTGTGTGGGTTCTGTCTGAGAGCCAATTGGCAACCCATCTCGTGACATGGGGGGTTGATATTTAAGTTGGTGAGTTTGTCTATGATTCCTGAGTGTCGGATGGTGTTGAACACCTTAGCGAGGTCCAGATATGCTGTGTGGACCACCTTCCCTTCATCTATGGCCTTGGTGACTGTTTTGAAGAAGTGAACCAAGTTCAGGAGGCAAGATCTGCCTTTAACAAAGCCGAAATGGGTGGGGTCCAGTGTCTGGAGGTTCCCAATGTCCCTGTTAATGAGCTCCATGATAATGCGTTCCATGGCTTTGCAGACCAAGCTAGTCAAGTTATAGGGCAATAGTTCCTAGGGTCAGTTGTGGCACCACCTTTGTGGAGTGGTACGACTGTTGCTGTATGCCATTCTTTGGGTACATAGCCTGTAGAGAGGCTGAGTTTGAATAGTGATTTGAGATGGGGGCTTAGTTAATTTTGAAGCTCGTGTAAGACACAACCTGGGATAGCATCTGGTCCTGTTGATGCTGTGTTTTTGGCCTTTGCAAGGGCTGTCTTTACTTGTGTGTCTGAGATATCTGGAATGCCACATTCTTCTGGGATGGGTGCTAGCCCCTTTGGTGGAGAGGGGGGGTAAAGTTTGCACTGAACTTGTTGGCCAGGATGTTGGCAGTGTCGGTTGGTTCAGTGTATTTATGGCCATTATGCACTAGCTCGGAGCATATCTGAGAGTTTGCCCCTAGACTCTTGACATAGTTAAAGAAGGCCTTGTGGTTATCCTTAGAGTCATTGGCTATTTTTCTTTCGAAGTTGGCCTTGGATGACTTAATGAGGAAGCGCAGTTTTTTACTGATGTTAATCAGAGATGCCTTCTTATTTTGGGATTTTGTTCTATCTTGCAGGAGTTTCCTCCTTCTGCTGTAAAGTTTATTTATGGCTGGGGTCCACCAGACTGGCTTCCTCTTTTTTGAGGAGTTGGTCTTGGTTTTACTTGGGATGGCTCGGTCAATGCATTCTTGAAGATGTTCATAGAATGCACTTGTAAATGATTCTGCCATTGGGTCATCATTTTCCATTTGATTGGGAGCTTTGAAACTTCCCACCTCGGTCTTGAGGAGTGTGAAGTTGGCTTTAGAGAAGTTTTTTACCTTGATTTCCTTGACTGGGGGGGGTCGAGACGTGGATGTCCAGTGTGATTAGTTTGTGATCTGATCTTACCAATGACGAGTTTATCTCAGGTGTGGAACATAGGTTCCCCATGTTGGTGATGACCAGGTCCAGTATGTTGTCACCTCTTGTGGGAGTGGTGACCAGATGTTCAAGGGCGTTTGAGTTTATAAACTCAAGGAAGCATTGGGCTAGGGTGTTTGAGCTTGAGTAGTTTTCCCAGTCAATGTTTGGATAGTTGAAGTCACCCAGTAGCATGGTGTTGGGTAGAATCTTCATACTTTCTAATGTTCTCAGGAATGCTGCGTGAGGGTCCTGAGACAAGGTGGGAGATCTGTAGCAAGCTATAAATTGAACAGTCAATTTACCCACTGTCAATTGTACTTGGATGGTCTCCGATTCCACGTGCTGTGCTAATAACCTGGAGGTGTGGGTGTTCTTGATGAATATGGACACACCCCCTCCTTTTGTGTTCTGGTCCTGGTTTTGGGACCTAAAGGTATGGTAGGAGTTATAGCTTGGTAGTGCTGGGGTGCTCTCTGGAGCCTTGAACCAGGTTTCTGTCACTGCACATATGTCAATTTCTTCCATACTAAGGAGAGCCTTGAGTGGGTGCATTTTGAGGTTTAGACTTCTGGCGTTGAGCAGCATTACCCTCAGTTTTTGTTTATTATTGTTGTTTATGGAGGCAGGTTTGTCTTTTGAGCCTTGCCTAAAAGAGGCAGTATTGGGGCAGCAAGAGTCCTGGCCAGTATTCAAAGCCCAGGGGTGACAGGTGCAAGCCATCTCTGGCGAAGCAACGTGGCTTGTCAATCATGTCATCCCAGGCTGACAAGTACTGGATCCCCTTTGAATGACACCAGTAGTTTAACCAATTTTTGAAACTGATAATTTTTTCTTCGTATGCTGGCATCATTTTGGGTGAGGGCAGGATGCTACTCAGAGTCAGAGTCATACCAGCCTGGGCTACATGGTCAGAGATCTCCTCCATGTCTCTTTTCATGTACTCCAGGGAGGTACATCTCAGGTCATTTACGCCTACATGTACAATGACAAAGTCATATTTGTGCTTGTTGTGGAGTGACCTGAGTGAATGTGCTATGTGGCGGATTCTGGCACCCGACAGGCAGCTTATGGTAACCTTCTCCTTGTTTAGTCTAGTGAGTGGGACGTCTGTGTGTCTGATGATAGACTCACAGATTACTAGTGTGTTAGGTGTGTTATTTAGCCTTAGGGGCTGTTTTTGCTTGGCACACTGACGTTGTGGCGTATGTGTTACCTGGTTTCTGTTGTGGGGTGGGGGTTGCTTGGGTGTATGCTTAGGAGGTCTCTGTTGTTTAGGCAGGTTCTTATTTAGAGCCTCCAAGTATGTTTTTGCGTGTTTCTGAGAGTTGTTTTCTGGTGCAGCTATGACTAGTCTATGTGAGTCTGGTAATGTGGTGCTAGTGTTGTCCTTCTCCTTGTGACTGGTTGATCCAGTCATGGGTTGAGAGAGCTTAGCCTCCAGTTTGGCTGTGTAGCTGCATCTCTCATATATGTTTGTGTTGGTTGGGAGGAGGAGGAGGTTGTCTGTGTACATGAGGCAATTGTAACATTGCCTCAGGATGCCCAGATTCACCAGCTGGACTGGAGAGCACACCTGAAGCTGTCCCTTGAACATGCCTGAATAGATGGTTGGGACTGTATTGCTGACTGGATGAGTAAAGAGCCTTATACTTCCTGAGTATAGGGCTGAAGTGCAAGGTGTAAGCTAGTGCTAGTTTTAATGAGTTTTAGTAAGTGCCGGTCTTAAATTGCCTTATTTCTAGTGCTGGGTTGAAGTGTTTCAAGTTTCAAGGGAAAAACTGAAGTGCAGACTTCGTGGAGCTTGGAATAGTTTAACCGCAGCTAAACAACGCTGCGCGGTGCACAAACCCGTGCAAAACCGCGCTAAGCGATTTTTATACCAGGGAGATCAAAAAGGATAGAAATTAGCCCAAAATGGCCAATGAGCTACAAATTGCTGGATTGGGACTACTCCTACAGGGACAGATAGGCTGCTCAGAGTTCCCTCTCTCACAGTGAACAAAGAAGCCACCTAATTATTCAAGTATGATACGGGCAACACAGGAACCTTTACCACAGTCCTGGATTCAGCAAAGCCTGAAAACTGGACTAGACAAGTTCAGAAAGGTGGGAAAACAAGGAATTTTTTTTTTTCAGAAACAACAGAAATGCAGAGCTTAAATTACTTTAAATACACAGAGGAGGCTAGCGCACTTGAGTGTGTAGCCTGCGACTGTGTTACAGGTAACTTAAATGCAAAAACAACAAACAGCAACTTTTTTCAAGTACTACAAAGAAATAAGTACAGTAAGCAATGCAGATATCACTAGGGATCCACAGAAGTGCTGAAAAGCCGTGTTTTAGGTGGAATTAGCGTTTCAGGGAAACAACAAGCAAAAACAATACTTGACACCAACTTATAGCTGATCTCCTACCTTCTCTTTTGTCTCTCGGCCGCTTGTAGGACTCTGCAGGGCACCACGAGGAGCTTGCTGAGCTGTATACAAGTGCAAAACTGCACTAAGCAGTTGTTATACCAGGGGGATCAAAAAGGCTAGAAATTAGCCCAAAATGACCAATGAGCTACAAGTTGCTGGGCTGGGACCACTCCTACAGGGACAGATAGGCTGCTCAGAGTTCCCTCTCTCACAGTGAACAAGGAAGCCACCTAACTATCCAAGTATGATATGAGCAACACAGGAACCTTTACCACAGTCCTGGATTCAGCAAAGCCTGAAAACTGGACTAGACTAGTTCAGAAAGGCGGAAAACAAGGAATTTTTATATATATATATATATATATATATATATATATATATATATATATATATATTTTTAGAAACAACAGAAATGCAGAGCTTAAATTACTTTAAATACACAGAGGAGGCTAGCGCACTTGAGTGTGTAACCTGCGACTGTGTTACCGGTAACTTAAATGCAAAAATGACAAACAGTAACTTTTTTCAAGTGTAACAAAGAAATAAGTACAGTAAGCAATGCAGATATCACTAGGGATCCACAGAAGCACTGAAAAGCCATGTTTTAGATGGAATTAGCATTTCAGGGAAATAACAAGCAAATAAACAACAAGCATACAAACAAAGCTAGATTCAGCAGGCCTGGATCTAGTCTATGCTACAGCAAACGAGGTCTACCAATTTCAGTAAGAAACAGTTCAAATATGCAGGCACTATAAGCCTTTAACCAGAAATTCCCAGCTCAGAGGGGCAGAGTCTGGCCTCTCCTCCCACAAGAGTGCAGACCACGAACCTTCTTAATGTAAAATAACTGGCCTGAAGCCCAAGTGCTTAAACCAGAACTAATACACTTTTAGAATAACAGACACTGAGCCCTCAATCAGCAGTTCCCAACTTAGAAGGATGTAAGCTACCTGTCCTGCCACCACAGTGCAGGCCACAAACCTTCCTAATGTAAAACAACTGGTCTGAAGCCCAAGTGCTTAATCCAAAAGACTTAGAATGATAGCTACACTTTAATCAAGTTACTACCAAGCAGTAATAAATACAATTGAATACTTTAAAGAATGTCTGGATTAGTGCTCAAGTTATACAAACAAAGCTAGATTCAGCAGGCCTGGATCTAGTCTATGCTACAGCAAACAAGGTGTACCAATTTCAGTAAGAAGCAGTTCAAATATGCAGGCACTATAAGCCTTTAGCCAGAAACTCCCAGCTCAGAAGGGCAGAGTTCAGCCTCTCCTCCCACAAGAGTGCAGACCACGAACCCTCTTAATGTAAAATACCTGGCCTGAAGCCCAAGTGCTTAAGCCAGAACTAATACACTTTTAGAATAACAGACACTGAGCCCTCAGTCAGCAGTTCCCAACTTAGAAGGATGTAAGCTACCTGTTCTGCCACTACAGTGCAGACCACAAACCTTCTTAATGTAAAACAACTGGTCTGAAGCCCAAGTGCTTAAACTAAAAAGGCTTAGAATGAGTTACACCAAGCAGTAATAAATACAACTGCGTACTTTTAAGATGACACAAAAGAAAAATAAAGTAGGAAGAAACACAAATACATTAAAAGCAGATAAAAAGAAGAAAAATATATTTTTTTTTGAGTGAGCAAATGAGATGGGCCCAGGAGGAGTATCCAAGTGCAAATTTACAAGAGGGGTGGGCAGTTTCAAAGCCAACAAGATTAACACCAAAACAAAAACAGAGAGGGTGGGTGGGGACCTACTGAAAAAACGGAGTCACAACTTCCAGCTAGATATTGCTCAATGCAACACAAACAAATTAATTTAAATTGTGTATTATTTGAAAAAAGTGCAGATAAAGATTTACTTAACTTCACTTATACGTTCAGTTGATTGCATGCAGGTCTTAGCTGGCCAAAGCTCACAGTTTAAGCAGAAAATAATTCACTGTACCACTTATATAAGACAGAAACTGAATAACAATGAAGAGAACTACCCCCACTTGTCACTGGCTATGCAGGTTTTTTAACAAGCCTTAACTGAAAAAACAGAGTCACAACTTCCAGCTAGATATTGCTCAATGCAATGCAATAAAATTAATTTAAATTGTGTATTATTTGAAAAAAGTGCACATAAAGATTTACTTAACTTCACTTATACGTTCAGTTAATTGCATGCAGGTCTTAGCTTGCCAAAGCTCACAGTTTAAGCAGAAAATAATTCACTGTACCACTTATATAAGACAGATATACAAACACTGAACTCTCCTTGTTAACAAGGAGAAATTAATAGTAGGCACTAAACAGCCTATAATTGCAAAGTACCTTGCTAAGTAAACAGCTCCTATACTTTATAAAGAAAAAAAAAAGCCCCAAACCAAGCATGTCCAAGGGTCAGCTTCCGGTGATTTCTCCTGTCCACCTGGTGAATCTGGGCATACCGGGGTCAATGCAGCAATTGCCTTATGTACACAGACAACCCTCTCCTCCTACCACCCAACACTACAACCTGTGAGAGATGCACTTACATAGCCAAAATGGAAGCAAAGCTCTCTCCACCCAAGATTGTGCTCAACAGTCAAGAGGAGAAGGTTAACACCCACACTACATCTCAAGCAACACATAGCCCTTCTAAACCCGCACCACCAACACCCACATATAGCAACAATAAATCCACATATGCAGAGGCCCTTAACTGTAACCTGCCCAAGCAACAAAGACCTCTGAAGCTGAAATGCAAACAAACACCAATCACAACCAATGTGTCACATAGTTCACAACACCAGTGTGCCACCCAGCAACAGCCCCTAAGGCAAGACAATGTACCTAACACTTTAGTCATAGGGACTCTATAGTCTGGCACACTGATGTCCCTCTCACCAGGTTGAATAAGGAGAAAATTACAGTCAGCTGCCTGTCGGGTGCCAGGATCCACCACATAACGCATGCACTCAAGTCACTCCACAACAAGTACAAATATGACTCTGTCATTGTCCATGTTGGAGTGAATGACTTGAGACGTACCTCCCTGGACTACATGAAAAGAGACATGGAAGAGCTCTCGGATCATGTGGCCCAGGCAGGTATGACCCTAGCCCTGAGTAGCATCCTGCCTTCACCCAGAATGATACCACAATATAAGGATAAAATGATTGACTTCAACAATTGGCTAAGCTTATGGTGTCATTCAAAGGGGATCCAGTATCTGTCTGCCTGGGATGACATGATTGACAGACCACGATGCTTTGCCAAAGATGGTCTGCACCTGTTGCCCCTGGGATTCAGGTTACTGGCTAAGGCTCTTGCCACCCCTAATAGTGCCTTTTTTAGGCAAACTTCAAAGGACAAAACCACCACCGTAACAGGTACAAGCATGCAAAATCTGAAGGTAATGCTACTCAATGCTAGAAGTCTAAACCTCAAAATGCACTCTCTCGAGGCACTCCTAAAAATGGAGAACATCGATATCTGTGCAGTAACTGAGACCTGGTTCAAGGCTCCAGAGTGCACCCCTGCAATACCAGGCTACAACTCTTACCACACTTTTTGGCCACCAAACCAGGACCGAAACACTAAAGGTGGAGGAGTGCCAATATTCACCAAGGATATTCACACCACCAGGCTAGTTGGCCAACACAATGTGTCTGAAATTCTCCAAGTGCAACTAACACTAGGTAAGACTGCGATCCAAATTGTAGCTTGCTACAGATCCCCCACCATACCCCAAGATTTTCACTACACCTTTCTAAACATACTGGAAAATATTAAGATAGAACCAAACACCCTAATACTGGGTGATTTTAACTACCCTGCCATTAACTGGGAAAACTACTCATGTCCCAACACCTTTGCACAACGGTTCTTGGAATTCATAAATTCCAATGCCCTGGATCAACTAATCCATAGTCCCACCAGGGCTCCAATATCCTAGACCTGGTCATTACCAACATGGGAAATCAATGCTCCATACCTATGGTCACCCCGTTAGTCAGGTCTGACCATAAGCTAATCACCCTTAACATCCACATCCCACCCCACCCCCAGTAAAGAAACCACCATAAAAATCTTCTCCAAAGCCAACTTCATGCTACTCAAGTCAGAAGTGACAAACTTCATAACACCCATGCAGACGGGAACTGAAAGTTCAACTGCTGAATCCTACACTAAGGCACTGTACGAGCACATCCACTCATGCATGAATCGTGCCATCCCAAATAGAACCAAAATGCTCTCATCCAAAAAGGAAACCAATCTGGTGGTCCCCTGCCATAAACAAACTTTACAACAAAAGGAAGAAATTTTTGCAGAAAAGAGGAAAATCCCAGGATGCAAAGAACTCCCTTACTGGCCTCAGTAAGAAACTGAGATGCCTCATAAAATCCTCCAAAGCTAGTTACGAAAATAAAATTGCCAAAGATTCCAAAGACAACCACAAAGCATTCTATAACTATGTCAAGAATCTAAATGGCAATGCTCAGATCTGTGCTGAGCTAAAACAGAATGGCATTAAATATACTGATCCAAAGGATATTGCCAATATCCTGGCAGATCGATTCAGTGCCAACTTCACCCCCCTCTCACCCCTAAATGGCCCATCTCAATACCGGAAGATTGCCAAATTCCAGTAATAACGGCCACACAGGTACAAAACGCACTCTCTAAAGCCAAGAATACAGCATCCATGGGACCAGATGACATCCCGGGCTGTGTACTACATGAACTACAATATGAACTGGCACCTCACCTAAGTGTCATGTTTAATCATAGCCTCACCTCAGGCTTCGTGCCCACTGAGTGGCGCAGAGCTACAGTTATCCCAATCCACAAGAGGGGATCCACCTTGGATCCCGGAAACTACCATCCCATCAGTCTGACAAGCCTTATCTGCAAGTCCATCGAGCGTATTATCATGGAACTTATAAACAAAGACATTGGCAACCTTCAAACACTGGACCCCACCCAGTTTGGTTTTGTGAAGGGCCGATCTTGTCTCCTGAACCTGATTGACTTCTTTGAATCAGTCTCCAGAGCCATGGACAAGGGTAAGGTGGTCCACACAGCCTATCTAGACCTTGCCAAGGCCTTTGACACCATCCCCCACTCTGGAATCATAGATAAACTTACTAAGTTGGGCATTAATCCCTATGTCACCCAATGGGTTGCTAAATGGCTTACTGATAATACCCACACTGTAAAAGTAGCCGACTCCAAATCCAGCTCCAGACAAGTGACAAGTGGACTACCTCAGGGTTCAGTCCTGGGGCCGCTCTTGTTTGGCATCTACTTCTCTGAAGTACAGGTCAACACTAAGGGACTCTGGCTAACAAAGTTTGCAGATGACTGCAAACTGGGAGCCATTATTGAATCCCCAAATGATGTGGATACTCTACAAAAGGGCCTTAGAGAAACAGATGCTTGGTGCCAGAGCCATGGGCTCAAGCTCAATGCCAAGAAATGTATTGTTATCCCCTTTGGGAAAAAACATGTATCCATGAATTACCATATAGGTGGCAGTACACTAAACACAGAAAGTGTGATAAGAGACTTAGGGACACAGGTGGACAATGGTCTCTCCTTCGATAACCACATCACCACAACAGTCAGGAAATCCTTCTATGTGGCACACCTCATCACGAAGGGCTTTTCATCCAGAAAAAAGGAGGTCATTGTCCCACTGTACTCATCCCTCATTAGACCCATTATAGAATACAACGCCCCATTTGGTATTTACCTCTCAAGACATCTGCAACAACTGGAAAGGCCTCAGAAATACCTCACTAAAAGAATCACAGGCCTAAAGCAGATGCCCTACGCTGACTGCCTTAAAAAACTCCAGCTATACTCTGTCTCATATCATCTACTCAGAGGCGATCTCTGCTTAACATACAAGGCCATGTCAAACCCAGAGCTGTTGGACATGCTACACTTAAAGAAATCCCAATCCCTCAGAGCTACACGCTCCAGGGATCTAAACCTTGTCATCACAATAAACAAAACATGCTGGAGGGATAGGTTCCTGACCCAGAGACTCCCCAGACTCTGGAATAGATTGCCCATACATGTCAAGCAGAGTGCCTCTTTGGACCTCTTCAAGAGGAACCTTGACGATTGGATGGAAGAAAGGAAATTCACCCCAGGGATCACGTCAGTCACCCTGCTAGACATGAGTCCAGGAAAGTAAATAATGTGGGAAGAAATAGCCAGGGAATTGTTATGGCTAGGCCCTAGGGCTGATAGCCTAGTACCAACCTATGAACCTATGAACCTATTAACCTATGAAACTGAATAACAATGAAGTGAACTACCCCCACTTATCACTGGCTATGCAGGTTTTTTAACAAGCCTTAACTATAAAAAACAGAGTCACAACTTCCATCTAGATATTGCTCAATGCAACACAAACAAATTAATTTAAATTGTGTATTATTTGAAAAAAGTGCACATAAAGATTTATTTAACTTCACTTATACGTTCAATTGAATGCATGCTGGTCTTAGCTGGTGAAAGCTCACAGTTTAAGCAGAAAATAATTTACTGTACCACTTATATAAGACAGAAACTGAATAACAATGAAGTGAACTACCCCCACTTATCACTGGCTATGCAGGTTTTTTAACAACCCTTAACTGAAAAAACAGAGTCACAACTTCCAGCTTGATATTGCTCAATGCAACACAAACAAATAATTTAAATAATGTATTATATGAAAAAAGTGCAGATAAAGATTTACTTAACTTCACTTATAAGTTCAGTTGATTGCATGCAGGTCTTAGCTGGCCAAAGCTCACAGTTTAAGCAGAAAATAATTCACTGTACCACTTATATAAGACAGAAACTGAATAACAATGAAGTGAACTACCCCCGCTTATCACTGGCTATGCAGGTTTTTTAACAAGCCTTAAATGAAAAAACAGAGTCACAACTTCCAGCTAGATATTGCTCAATGCGACAAAAAAAAAATAATTTAAATTGTGTATTATTTGAAAAAAGTGCACATAAAGATTTACTTAACTTCACTTATACATTCAGTTGATTGCATGCAGGTCTTAGCTGGCCAATGCTCACAGTTTAAGCAGAAAATAATTCACTGTACCACTTATATAAGACAGAAACTGAATAACAATGAAGTGAACTACCGCCACTTATCACTGGCTATGCTGGTTTTTTAACAAGCCTTAACTGAAAAAACAGAGTCACAACTTCCAGCTAGATATTGCTCAATGCAACACAAACAAATGAATTTAAATTGTGTATTATTTGAAAAAAGTGCAGATAAAGATTTACTTAACTTCACTTATTCAGTTGATTGCATGCAGGTCGCAGCTGGCCAAAGCTCCCAGTTTAAGCAGAAAATAATTCACTGTACCACTTATATAAGACAGAAACTGAATAACAATGAAGTGAACTACCCCCACTTATCACTGGCTATGCAGGCTTTTTAACAATCCTTAACTGAAAAAACAGAGTCACAACTTCCAGCTAGATATTGCTCAATGCAACACAAACAAATTAATTTAAATTGTGTATTATTTGAAAAAAGTGCACATAAAGATTTACTTAACTTCACTTATACGTTCAATTGATTGCATGCAGGTCTTAGCTTGCCAAAGCTCACAGTTTAAGCAGAAAATAATTCTCTGTACCACTTATATAAGACAGAAACTGAATAACAATGAAGTGAACTACCCCCACTTATCACTGGCTATGCAGTTTTTTTAGCCCCGTTCCACTTGCCCTCACTGCGCTCAAGCTTGCTACGCGCTCCACCCTGCCCCGTTTTCCCACCCACCCTTAGTACTGCTAAATTTATTGCACCAAAACCACACCCCCACTTTTTACAACCAATCAACAAAAACAAATCTTTATAGAGGCTTTCTCTTATTTACCATACCTTACTTACCTTACTATAACTTAGGCATTTATCAAGATCTTCATAATGCCACTGCTAGTTGCATCAGCTCCTTTTAAATTAATACTATTATATTCCCTCTCACCTCTTATGCTTATCCCATATCTTGTCACTGCCTATGAACATCAGAACTACCTAGAGTTCCACTACACAAGAGGCCAAACCTCTACTCCAATAGTGCCAAATATGCAAGATCACTTAGACAAATCCTTCTTACCTAATGACTTATATACTAAATACCACCAACCCATTAGATCTACATGCATCATACCCAAAACCAAAAGATGCCAAAGTCTAATAATCAAATTCCTAAAACTCATAATTAGATTACAATATAAACTCATAATTGATGGAGACATCCAACGAAACCCTGGCCCAACCAGAACTGTTGACCCTAGCTATAACACTACTATTCCTACTAACTTATAGACTTTAAACAGACCTCCAACTCACTCTTAGTCAGTCACCTGAACATTAGAAGCATAAATAATAAAGTCCACAACATTCATGCTCTCTTAGATGTTTATTCTCAGACATATTATGTCTCACCGAAACCTGGCTAAAACCATCAACTAGAGACAATAAGATAATACTTCCAGGCTATAATATACTAAGACTTGACCACAAAGCTAGAAAGGGTTGGTAGCTGTTTTATATAAATCTATGCTGCAGGTGACCACTGACTCTTCACAACCACCCCAAGCTGATAATGCTGAATTCTTATTACTAAGCTACATATCAATAAATGCAAATATAGAAATATCATCTGTGTTTATATTCCCCCAGGAAATAACATAAACGTCCTACAGAATATCCTATATTGGTTGTCAACTAACTACCCCCAAGAAACCATTATCTTTGGTGACTTCAACATCAACTGGAACACCTGTTCCTCAGAACGCCCTTCTATCCATGTAAACCTATATGGGTTTACTCAGATCATATCTTCCCCCACTAGGATCAGTAAACTCAACAACAAAGAAAGTACCTTAGACTGGATACTCATTAATAGTCACCCCCATATGTACAAGGCTGGGTCCCTGCCTGATAATATAAGTGATCACTTTTTTACCTTTATAAGTAGGCATAAGGCTGACATTCTCAACCAACCTACTTATAAAACAATAAGGAATAATAAAAACTTTAACCCCACTAATTTTCAAAATGAACTCAAATTATGTGACTAGTCAGTCCTAAAACACCTTCCACTAGAGGAAACAGTAAAATATTTTTACACCAATTTCCTAGCCATCCTTGACTACCATGCACCATCACTTTCTATTAAAACTAAAACAAAAGCTGCTCCATGGATTTCAAAAGAAACCAGACAAAAAAAATCTTACTTAGAAACAAAGCTTGGGCCACCTGGTGTGCCACAAAAATCCCCATCGATCAACTTAAATATAGAGAACTAAGGAATGACACAAAAAGATCCATTATATTAGACAAAAAATGTTTACTGACATCTACAACAGGCACACCAAAATCAGCCTCAAAAGTTTTGGGCAGGTATTAATAAACTTCTTCACCCAGGACAATCCACCACTCCTGCCCCCTCAGATACCAGCCAAAAATGTTTAGAAGAAGTTGCCAATACCTTTAATAGCTTCTTTACTGAGACCATCCAATCTGTAGCCAGCCAGCTATCTCCTGGTGGGCCAAATCCAGTTGTTACTATACCCAGCTCCCAACTCTCCTTTCACCTTCAACCAGTCTCCACATCACTAATTCATTCCCTAATCAAGAAATTAAAACCAACCACCCTCTCAGCTGATCTCCTACCTAAAGTGTATCTACAAAAAGCTGCAGATGCCATAGCATACCCCATCTCCATCCTGATTAATTGAACTATTTCAGAAGCTTCCATCCCTTCTATCTGGAAGATATCCCATATTATCCCACTCCATAAAGGTGGCAACTCTATTGAATTATCAAATTACAGACCCATAGCTATTCTATCACCCCTGGCTAAAATTATGGAGAAATGTATTCATAAACAATTATGGAGCTATCTTATCCAAAACAATCTACTCGCCAATTCTCAGCATGGCTTTAGACCATTTCACAGCACCACCTTGGCCCTCCTCTCCTTCTCTAACATCATAAAACAAAACTGTAACAATAACATACTTTCTCCAATCCTCTTTATTGATCTTTCTAAAGCATGTGACATGGTAAACCACCAACTACTCATAAACACACTGACATCCTTTTTCCTAGACAACCAGGCTATCCACTGGTTCCAATCTTACCTGAGTGGTACACAACATGCTGTCCTATGGCAGGATAAATTGTCCACCCTTCTACCTATCACCCTTGGAGTCCCCATGGGCTCCATATTAGGACCACTTCTTTTTTCTGTCTTTATTAATTACCTGTGCACAGTCATCCCAAATGCAACCCGCATCCAATATGCAGACAATTCCACTTTAATTTTCTCAGCCACCCCCCCCTCTGATCTGCAGACTTTAACCCAATATGTTTTTAATGCAGTTGAAAACTGCCTCCTTAATTGTCAACTCATATTAAATCCTAACAAAATGAAGGTGCTGCTGTTCTCTCCCACCCACAGGTCCCCCTTACCAACCTTTACTATAAAATTTAACAATGGCACCATTTTTTCACCTGATCCCTCTACTAAACTTTTAGGTGTAACAGTAGACAATAACCTCAAGTTTGATATCCACATTAATCAAACTATTAAAACAGTCAATAAAAAACTTGGCTCACTATACAGGATTAAACCCTTCCTAACCCCACTAGCCAGAACTGTTACTGCCCGGACATACCTACTCTCAACCCTCCTTTATGCCTCCCCTTTATTTACAAACCTGAGTAAAACTGACCTTAACAAACTAGCAAGCTGCTATAATAATATTTCTAGATTTGCCACTGGAGCACCATACAGAGCACACCACTGTCATAACTTAAATCAACTAGGGTAGTTTGAATTGCCTAACCTACTTCAATACAACCAAATAATAATTGCCCATAAGATTCTTTACCAACCTGAAAACACACCAATACTTAAAAACCTTATAATCCCCTACAATAACCTCAAGTCTCTATGCTCATCCAACAGGCTACTAGTTCAAACAGTCAAAACCAACAACTCAGCTGGTGACTCTTTGTTCACCAACTCCATTGGCAAAACTTGGAATTCTCTTCCTACTGATGTTACTTCGATTCCCTCTATAACCCAATTCAAAAATAGCCTTAAACAGTACTTTAAAACAGATTGGTTATGGCCTTGCCCTAACCCTGTCTAACGCATATCCTATAACCATATGTTATAAGAAGACTTTTACTTTACTTAGACTGTGTGTTACTGTTAGTCTATGAACTGGTTAGGCTATAACATGGGAGAGTATATTTCTTTTTACCTTTTCATTGTACTGTATTACTGAGATGAATTTGTAAACTGTGCTTATCATGTATAAATGAAATAATTTTCTGTATGTAGGTTTGGTGTTTTTCTCCCCAGGCCTCTGCTGAAAATGGACATATATCCAGTTGGACTATCCCAGTCAACAAATGTAAAATAATAATAATAAAAAAAAAAAAAATATATATATATATATATATATATATATATATATATATATACACACACACACACACACACACACACACACACACACACACACACACACACACACACACACACACACACACACACACACACAGTGGATATGAAAAGTTTACACACTGATAAATACCAGGTTTATGTGATATAAAAAAAATGAGACCACAATAGATCATTTCAAAACTTTTCCCACCTTTAATGTGACCTGTGATCTGTACTATTCAATTGAAAAACAAACAAATCTGTTAGGGGAGAAAATATAAAAAATAAAAATGTACAATATGCTGGTTGCATAAGTGTGCACACCCTTAAACTAATACTTTGCTTAAGCACCTTTTGATTTAATTACAGTATTCAGTCTTCTTGGGTACACACCTGCCATCAATTAAAGAGACTCTGATTAACCCCAAATAAAGTTCAGCTGTCCTAATAGGATTTTCCTGACATTTACTCAGTTGCCTGCTACAGCAAAAGCCATGGTTCGCAGAGGGCTTACAAAGCATCAAAGGCTCTCATTGTTGAAAGGTATCAGTCAGGAGAAGGGTACAAAAAAATTTCCACAGCATTGGACATACCATGGAACACAGTGAAGACAGTCATCAAAAAGTGGGACAACAGTGACGTTGTAAAGAACTGGACATTCCTCCAAAATTGATTAAAAGACAAGATGAAAACAGGACGGGGAGGCTCCCAAGAGACCTAGAGCAACACTGAAGGAGCTGCAGGAATTTCTGGCAAGTATTGGTTGTGTACTACATGTGATAACAATCTCCCATATTCTCCATATGTCTGGACTATGGGGTATGGTTGCAAGATGGAAGTCTTTTCTTACACAGAAAAACATCCAGGCCTAAAATTTGCAAAACAACACATCAAGTCTCCAAAAAGCATGTGGAAAATTTGTTATGGTCTGATGAGACCAAGGTTGAACTTTTTGGACACAATTCCAAAAGGTACATTTGGCACAAAAACAACACTTCACATCACCAAAAGAACACCATCCCCATGGTGAATCATGGTGGTGGCAGTATCATGCTTTGGGATTGCTTTTCTTCAGCTGGAACTAGGGCTTTAGCTAAGAGGGAGGGAATTATGACCAGTTAAAAATACCAGTCACTTTTGGCCCAAAACCTTCAGGTGTCTGCTAGAAAGCTGAAGACAAGGAGGAATTTCACATTTCAACACAACAATGACCCCAAGCATACATCCAAATCAACAAAAGAATGGCTTCACTAGAAGAAAATTAATGTTTTGGAATGGCCCAGCCAGAGCCCAGACCTAAATCCAATAGAAAGTCTGTGGGGTGACCTAAAGAGGGCTGTGCAAAAGAGATACCCTCTCAATTTGACAGATTTGGAGCATTTTTGCAAGGAAGAGTGGGCAAATATTGTCAAGCCAAGATGTGCCATGCTGATAGACTCCTACCCAAGAAGACTGAATATTGGAATCAAATCAATCAACAAAGGATTAGTTTAAGGGTGTGCACACAACAATGTATAAGTTTAAGGGTGTGCACACTTATGCAACCAGCGTATTGAATGTTTTTTATTTCCCTAACAGATTTGTTTGTTTTTCAATTGAATTGTACAGGTTATAGGTCACATTAAAGGTGGGAAAGGTTTTGAAATGATTTACTGTGGTCTCATCTTTTTATATCACAAAAGACTGGAATTTTAACAGCAGGAAGGGGAGTGTAAACTTTTTATATCCACTCTATATATATATATATATATATATATATATATATATATATATATATATACACATATTGGTCTGTTTTTTTTTACCTCTGCTTTTTTATGTTTGCTCTAATAAAATATTTTTCTTAAAGTTTTTATTTCTGTTGTTTTGCACCTTTTAAATGTTATAGTGCTTGGTGGACTAACACCTAAGTAAACAACAATTTGAACTTGAACTTGGATTAAAGGAAGTAACTTCTTAATGGATCATATTCTTAATTCTCTGTACTAATTGCCAAAGAGAAACATGTAAGCACCAGAGGTACTCTTCTAGGTGCATGTATACCAGCTGTTATATTTGGAGAAATCTTAATATGATATTCACTTGTTGAACTGCCCTGATAATCAAATTAATCTGTGTTCTTCTGTATAATGTTATCATAGTTGATCAGGGTGAATTTCATCTTTCTTATATTTTCTCTGCTTAACTTTCAAAAGTGGCACTCATAACAGTATTCTAGCTATTGGTAGCAATTTAATTAATTTTGCTATTTCCACTTAAGCTACTATTGTTGAATCTAACCTGAACATTTTTTTGGAAATTATTTATCATGCATTTTGCATGTAACCCTTTGTGATAATCATCCTTACCAAGAGTCAGGGCAGAATTAGAAGCTCTCATAATACTTGTTATTAAAACATTTGTGCTGTTTGCTTTATAAGTGAGTGCAGTACTTTATATTTGTTCACTGCAAATTCCCTTAATTATTCCAAGCCTCTCTAAAGCCAGGCATATCAGAAAGCTGTCTGGCTAACTGTGCTTTACAATGATAGTGATTGGCATACAAGCGTATGTTTTCAGTGACTGTATTTACAAGTATGCAAAATCTGACTGAGCTGTTTTAGCTTATGAGTTCCATAAGTCAGTGGAATACATCTCTATGTATATGCTGTACTGTACAGATTTAGTATTTTAAATAACATGTCTTGTATAATATAGCATGCTGCATTAGCATCAAGTTTAAAGTAAAATCTTCCCTTGAATATTCAGATTTTCTGATCAAAATACACTTTCAGTGATTGCTATGCTCTGCTTATGCATTTGTACTGCATTCACAAATACTTGATCCTTTACTTTATAATTAAATTCAATCGAAAGTAAATCTTGTTGAATAATTTTATCCTTTGGTAACATACTTTTACAAAGTGAACTAGTCTACTGCAAAAGCCTACAAATCTGGCTATGAGATTTGCATTGCTTCCTCTTACAATCAAACCTTGTATCATTTTGGATTGCTATGTGGAATCACTGGGGTAACTTATGGGTGGATGAAGATTGAAATTTTGAATATCATTTTCCTGAAGTTCAAGCTATCAAGGGTCGTAGCTCCTCCATAGGAAATCACTATTGGCAAGTTGCACTGGCAAGGCCCTATTAGGGGGTAATTCCCCCTTCTTCAAGTTAGTGTAAAGATGGGTTTGTAATATACAAGTTTGAGGGGGGTTGCTCCTCACATGGGGGCAGGGTGGCTTGCCCCCTGCATAAAAACTTAAAAAATGTTTTTGGAGCCATTTTTATGCGGGTGGGATACAGTTTGAGGAGTCCAGTTCTCAGCAAGTTGGAATTCATCCACTCATAGTGGAAGTGTGCCATTATTATAACTAAAAATGCAAAAACCAAATGGCTGCAGGTACACTGAGGTGCCCAAAACACACAACAACAGCAAAAGTAAATTAAGGCACCAAAGTTACACACTGGAAATCAGTCACTGTACTTTATTGCAGAAAACAAACGGTAAGCACTTTCACAACTTAATGTTGCTTCATCAGACCACATCACTACAACTGATGCTTGGTTAAATACTTGGACAATTAATATGACATCACAATTTAAAGAGATATTACTCCACTAACATAAGAACATATATCGATATCCATAAGAAAAATGCATAAAATATATAGAAAGGTGTGTATTTACACACAATAATATTTAAAAAAGGGGGAATGTCATCCCTGATGGTTATTAAAATATAAAGCACAAAATCCACAAACAGGTGTCCGAAGGTCCAACAAGCCACTCCGTAGTAGGTCTATCAGTAGAAGTAGGAAAGTCCTCTCGACTTGAATGTGCACAAGTAGCAGACCTAAGTTCAAGACTGGGATAGGCTTTATTTTGCTGGTAAGCTAGCCTATCCCTAATTAATTTCTTGTTTTTGTTGTTTTTAAGCTTCACCATTAAGGCATAGTTGTTATATAGTTCTTAGAGACACAGAAATGTTTTTACAGCGGTTGCAAAATAGAATGGAAACCATTGATAATGATGAAGAATTTGTATTTCTTACCATGGACATTGAATCTCTTTTTACTAGTTTTCCAAATGTTTGGGGTATTGATAGAATAAGAGAATTCCTCAATATGAATAAGAAGCTGACTACTAATAAGATTATGCTAGTCTGTGCACTATTGGAGATTATACTTGAAAATAACATTGTAACTTTTCAGGATCAATTTTTTCTACAGAAGATTGGCGTGGCTATGGGCACTTCGTGTGCAAATAGCTACGCCAATCTATCATTAGTACGATGGGAAGAACAATATGTTTTGTCAGATGTTAACCCATTTTTTGGCTACATTCTTTGGTACGTCCATTTCGTGGATGATGTTTTTGTCTTGTGGAAAGGGCATGGTGAAAATATCAGTAATTTCATTGATTACCTGCATAGTACTACAGACTTTTTGAGGTTTACTTTTACTTTTTCTGATACATGTGTTGATTTCTTGGATGTGAGTGTCACCCTTACTGATTTAAAGCAGATAAGAACCAGTATTTATCACAAACCCACAAGAACCAATGCCTGTCTTCACAAGTCAAGCATGCACCCGAGACACATACCTAGAAATGTCCTCAAAGGGCAAGTCTATAGAACCCTACGCCTACATAATAATGATGAAGAGGCAGTAGTTGCTTTAAATAAATTACAAGATGAATTTCAAACAAGAGGCTATTCTAGCTCAGAAATCACTAGAGTGATAGCAGATGCATGGAAATTGAGATCTACAAGATGTAAACCATACATGAGCTCTTATAGTGCTGATACAAGTATACCTTATGATACAAGCATTGATAGAAATAAGTTTAGAATAGTGTTTAGATTTGCAAGTGACATCAATAAGTATACGGAAATTATTAAAAAGAATTGGCACTTATTACATGAAATACCAGGTCTGGTTTCCACAGTTGGTGACACCCCAAACTTCAGTTTTAGAAATAATGTGTCTTTAAGGCAGCAGCTCTGTAATAGAGAACATCAGTCTTTTAGAAAAAATCTCTCAAACAGACAGGGCACCTTCCCGTGCAGGAATTGTGCTGCTTGTCAGCATGTCTACACTAAAAATGAGTACATTCATCCTGTGAAATGTTTTAAACTTTATACGAAGAAGTACTATGATTGTAAAAGTGTCGATGTTGTTTATTTTTGTTTTTGCCAAGCATGCCATGCCTATTATGTAGGCAAAACAAATAGGAGCTTTAAAGAAAGAATGTTAGAACATATAAGGGACATACGGAACCAGAAGCAATCAAATGCTCTACCCAGTCATGTCCTGAATACAGACAGTAGTCAATGTTTTAAATTTTTAATCTTACAACAAATAGTAAGGACAAGCAGAGGTGGTGATGTAGAAAACCACACTGAAGAATTAGAACAACAATGGATCACTAAATTACAAGCAGATAGATATCCTGGTTTGAATGGCTGCACCTCATTAGTTCCTTACCTTAAGGCAAGGCGCCTTAAACACTAAATATGAGTTTTTTTATATATATTTTTTATTTTACTATTATGGTTATATGTGCACAAAATGTGTGTGTATATGTATATATATATATATATATATATATATATATATATATATATATATATATATATATATATATAGTAATAACCATCAGGGATGACATTCCCCCTTTTTTAAATATTATTGTGTGTAAATACACACCTTTCTATATATTTTATGCATTTTTCTTACGGATATCGATATATGTTCTTATGTTAGTGGAGTAATATCTCTTTAAATTGTGATGTCATATTAATTTTCCTAGTATTTAACCAAGCATCAGTTGTAGTGATGTGGTCTGATGAAGCAACATTAAGTTGTGAAAGCGCTTACCGTTTGTTTTCTGCAATAAAGTACAGTGACTGATTTCCAGTGTGCAACTTTGGTGCATTATTATAACTAGTATATTTATATTGTTTGTTTGCATTTCCTGTATTTCCAGGAATAGTCTGCATGTTGGTTTCTAGGTGAAATTTTGGATTGCTGAGCAGTATTATTTCTAGTTCTGTTTTTTAGAAACTTTTGTTTTTATTTTATTTGTGTTGTCTGTATCTGCCTTTATTTTTCACAGTTCTAGATCTTCATGAAACTCTTTTAACTGAATATTCATAATTTCAACAACCTTACACATACCTAGTTCTTTACCCACTGCTAAATCTGATGCTAGTCTGTCTACACCTGATGATTTATAATGCAGCAGATGATTATTTGTCTTATGAGAGAATCATGCAAGGTAATGAACTCAGGGATGCTCAGATTAGTTTTGACCTCATCCTCATTTACATAATTATTGCCAATTCCGTGAGTCCCTGAGTTCTTGTAAAAAGACTTGTTCATAGGTTCGTAGTTGTGTACTAGGCTAATGAACACAGGATTCTTCTTAAGCTTAGTCATGCATCCCAAATCTCTGATAAATTCTCATATCCTTGATAAGTGTAAGTAAGGGCCTAGGAGATGAACCATTTACAGGCTGTCAGTATCCATTAGAGATATTGGTGCCAAACCATGAATGAATGTTGTGTTCTTCATCCAGTTCTTCAAGTTACACTTAAATTAGGTTGGAGGAAACTCAGCTTCACATGTATATGGAGCCTGTTTCAGAGAAAAGGTAGTCTCTGGTATACATACCTCTCTCTCCAGGAGGTCCTGTTTACATCATAGGCAAGATTTAAGCCTTTAGAATGAGTAATTCTGGTGCTGTCTGCATTGCAAATATGCAGGAGGTCCATCAGGGAGGGGATCTGACAATGCCTTGTATGCCAGAAATAGATCTCACCTCAGCAGCCTGTAGGATACTGAATACAGGGATAAGGCCTTGAGACAGTCTTCAAAGGACATGTTACTTACTCCCTGTATTCTGCAAAACCTCTGTAGACATTCCAATTGTTTGATGTGCTGGGTTAGGTACTTATCAAAGGGGGCATTGCACTCAGTGATAGGTCTCAATGATAGGTCTGATGAATGCCAAATACAGTGGAACAATGACCTCTTTGGACCTAGATGCCATACCTTTGTTTATAACTTGCACAACATGGAAATATTTCCTCACAACTTTGACACATGATGGTCAAAGTTTAAATTACTGTTTATCCATTGGGTGACATAAGGGTTTATACCTGATCTCCTGACTTTGTCAACAATGCCAGAGAAGGGCACTGTGCCAAATGTCATGGCCAGGTCAAGGCAGGCAGTGTGAACTGTTTTGTCCTCATCATTTGCTTTGATGACTTTCACAAAGAAGTCCACCAGGTTGAATGGGCATGGCCTGTCCTTTATGAAACCAAATTGGGTTAGGTCCAGTGCCTCGAGGTTTCCTACATCATTATTAATCATTTCAATGATCATTCTTTCAATAGCTTTACGCATGAGAATAGTGAGGCTTATGGGTCTATAGTTTCCATGGACTTTGTGAACCAATGTGTAAATAGTCCACTATCATGGGCTGGCAATAATAGCCTTTCATCTTTTGGTTTAAATTCACTTCTCCTTAATCATTTCTGCACTCGATCCTGATCAACAAGAGGTTGTTCCAAGAGTTTTCTATACTTGCAACTATATTTATGACTTTTCCACATTTCTTGTCTTCTCATCTAATCCTTCACCTTATATTCTTTCTTTTGTTTTTTGGCACATTCACTAGCTTCCTGATTTTTTTTTATTTACTTCTGATGTGAATTCCATTCCCACTTGACGCCAATTTGCTTCTGCTAAACTAAGCAGGGAAGTCATTTTAGACCTATTTCACTCACATTTCAAAACTTTCACTATGTTTGCATCTTGTGAGTTCAGCAGATATATACTCAGTCCTGCAATTACAGATCTATACATGTAATCAATTTTGAGTAGGCCCATAACTCTTCAGAATGGGGAATATATAGTTTTGGTATACACTGATTTTTATAAATCATTGGATGAGCATGAAGCATCCCATTTGTTTTCCTGTCCAACATCTTTTAGGGCTAGTCACTGACTCCAAAGCTGTAAGTTAGGACAGGAAGAGCAAATTAGTTTATAGCTTGGACTTTGTTCCTAGATGTCAACACTGTTTTCAATATTAATTTTAGCTTTTTAAAATACTCCTTAGTAAGTTTTATTTGCATTTGTTCATGTTTTATTGTTGATCCTTCATCATTTCCCAAATATTTACACAGAACAAAAACAAAAAACAGAAAGGCAGCCATGACAGAAATACACTTTACCGTGGATAAAAATAACAAAACAATTGATAAGTGCTGTTGCATACTATACACTTCTTCAGATCTTTGTACAATGTTGAAACAAAGCCATTTTAAACAACAAATCACCCTATCACAGTACAACATATAAAATAAGAACCACCTGTCATTAAGTATTAAGTCTATGCCCACTAAGGGCAGGTTTTATACTGACGTTTGCATTAATATCTGGATATTCGTCAGCTTGTAATCTCAGAATCCAATGTAGTTCTGCTTGTTCTAAGCTGTTATTAATGTCTCCCCTTCTAATGCTACCAGTGATATGTTGTAGTACTGTAAAACTGAATCTATGATCAGATTCTGCATAATGCATTCTTAATGTTCTTTGTCCTGATATCATATGAATGCCTGCTTACCCTGTCTCTCAGTCTCTTGACAGATTTCCCCACATAAAAACAAGAACAGGAATTAAAAGTGGTAAAATAGACCACCTATGTGGTAGTACAATCTGTATAAAATCTAGGTGTAACTGTATATCTCAAGTTGGGGTGAGGAAACTCTTCTAGTTTAGTTAGAGCCATACAGACCCTGCACATTCTACAGAGAAAAGTACCTAGTCTATCGCCTTTAGGCATTATATGATAATTTCAATTACATAATAATTTTTTCAAAGTCTTGCTATTTCTGTAAGTAAATTTAGGTGACTCCCCACTATATCAGCCATCTGTTAGTCAATAGTTAGGAGATGCCAATAATTTTGTATGATGTCTCATACAACATTTATATCATCAGTGAGATTCACCCTGCCCCTACCATAAACCCTTGGGAGCGTGGCGCTAGCCTGAATCTTGTTGCTTCTAATCCATGGTAAACCCTCTCTCATTGCCGATACTTCGCCTTTGGTGTTATTCACGAGTGTTTCATTGTACCCCTATCCAGAAATAACCCTGAGAGTGTTAGTAGCTCTTTCTTTAAATCATCCTCTCTGGTACATTGCTCCTCCTTTGTGGAGATGGATGACTGTAGCAGTGCACCATCTGGTAGGAGAAAAGCCTGAGGTGAGGCTGTGAATGAAAACGGCACACAGGTGAGGTCCAGCTCAGTCTGTAGTTCATGTAGTGTGATATATCCGGTGATATTGTCAGGTCCCATAGAAGCTGTATTCTTGGCCTTGGACAGTGCTGTTTTAACCTGTGCAGTAGTAGTACTGGGTGCCTGGCAATCTGCTGGTATTGTGATTGGTCCTTTGGGTGGGAAGAGGAGTAAAGCTGGCACTAAATCTGTTGGTCAGTATATTGGCAATATCTGTTAGCTCAGTATAGGAGGTACCATTGTGCAGTAGCTCACAGCAAATTTGGATATTGCCATGGAGATTCTTTACATAACTATAGAAGGCCTTGTTGTTGTCTTTACTATATGCTGCAATTCTGTTTTCATAGCTAGCTTTAGAGGAAATGATGAGGGATCTCAACATTTTCCAGTCTTGGGACTTTACCTTATTCCACAAGTACAGTTTGTTTATGGCAGGGGACCACCATATTGGCTTCCTTTTTTTGGAGGAAAGCATCTTGGCTCTATTGTGTATGGTGAGAGCCATGCATTTTTGTAAGTGTTCATATAGTGCATTGCCGTATGATTCGGCGGTCATGCAACTATTCTCCATTTGCATGGGTACAGTGAAGTTAGCCACCTCTGTTTTTAGGAGCCCAAAGTTAGGTTTGGAGATGTTTTTCATTATGGTTACCTTTGTGGGGGTGGGGGTGGGAGGGACGTGGATTTTCAAGATGATTAGTTTGTGATCGGATCTAACCAGGGAGGAGTTGATTATTGGTGTAGAGCAACGATCGCCCATGTTAATAATGACCAGGTCAAGGATGTTGCTGGCCTCTAGTAGGGGTAAGAACGAGATGGTCCAGGGCATTGGAATTAATGAATTCTAGGAAATGTTGGGCAAGTGCATCAGTACATGAGTAGTTTTCCCAGTTATTGGAGGGGTAGTTGAAGTCGCCCAGTATGTGAGTGTTAGGTTGAACCCTAATATTCTCCAGGGTGCTTAGGAATGTGGAGTGTGAGTCTTGGAACATGGTTGGGTACCTATAGCAGGCTACAACCTGAATCACTGTCTTACCCAATGTTAACTGCACCCGAAGTATCTCAGATGCATTAAGATGGGCTACCAGTCTAGAGGTATGCGCATCCTTTATGAATATGGAAACACATCTGCCTTTGGAGCTTCGGTCCCAGGTTCTGGGGCCAAAAGGTGTGGAATGAGTTATAGCCTGGTAGTATAGGGGTGCTTTCTGCTGGCTTGAACCAGGTCTTTGTTACAGCACAAATGTTGATGTTCTCCATTTTAAGGAGTGCTTCGAGTGACTGCATTTTGAGATTTCAACTTCTAGCGTTGAGCAGCATGACCCTCATATTGCATTTGTTTGTAGCTGTTATGGTGGTAATTTGTTCTTTGGAACACCAACTAAAAAGGCATTATAGGGGTGGAAAGAGCCTTAACCAGTATCCAGAAGCCCGGGGTGACAGATACAGGCCATCTCTGGAAAAATATTGAGGTCTGTCAGTCATGTCATCCCAGGCAGACAGATACTGGATCCCCTTAGAATGACACCAGAAACTTAGCCAATTGTTGAAATCAAAATTTTCTGCTTGTACTGTGGTATCATTCTGGGTGATGGTAGGATGCTGCTTAGGGCTAGGGTTATACCTGCCTGGGCTACATATTCCGAGAGCTCCTCCTTGTCTCTTTCCATGTAGTCCAGGGAGGTATGTCTCAGGTCATTCACACCCGCATGTACAATGACAGAGTCATATTTGCACCTGTTGTTGAGGGACCTGAGTGCATGTGTTATGTGGTGGATCCTGGCGCCTGACCGGCAGCTGACTGTTACTTTCTCCTTATTCAACCTAGTGAGTGAGATATCAGTGTGTCTCACTATTGAGTCATGTATGACTAGTGTATTGGGCATGCTGTTTTGTGTTAGGGGCTTTGGTTGAGTGGCACACTATTTAAGAGAGTTATGTGTTTCATGATTAGTGTTGTGTTGTGATGGTTAAGTGCATTTCTGCCTTGGAGGTCTCTGCTGTTTGGGTACATTTTTATTGAAAGCCTCCGTGAAGGTGGGTGTTTGATTTGTGTTTTTATGTGAAGGAAGTGCTGGTGTGTGCTCTGGAGGGCTATGTGTTCCATGTGGTGTGGTGCAAGTGTTGACATTCTCCTCTTGACCAGCTATTCTGGTCTTGACTGGAGAGTGCATTCCAGTTTGGATATATAAGTGCATCTCTCACAAGTTAGAGTGTTGGGAGGTATGAGGAGAGGGTTGTCAGTGTACATGAGGCAGTTGCTACATTGCCTCAGGATGCTCAAGTTCACCAGGTTAATAAGAGAAAGCACAGGGTACTGACCTTTATACATGCCTGGAGGGGTGGGCATTAATAATAAGTAATGGAGCTATTTCCTTGTAGAACATTTAGTGCTGGTAGCACTTTTGTGTACTACAACAACTGCTACAAGAAGTCTGGTAAAGTGCTAAACTAGTAAGCTAGTAAAAGTGTAGGAGAGGAGAGAACTAGCAGATCTATGGGAAAAATTAAAGAGCAGACTATGGCACCACTCAGAAGCATACAAACAGTCCTGGATACAGCAAATTTGTATCTGGACTAGACTAGTTACAGGAAAGGCAGAATACAAGTGCAAATGTGGGCTTTTAAACCCGAAAGTTGAAAGAGATGGAAAAACTGCCCAAACTGCCAATAAACTACTATTTCTGGGCCACAAACCACTCCTCTTGTGCTGGATAGGCTACCTAATGCTTATCACTCCCACTGATAAGCTAGAAGGCTTTCCTCCAACACAGAAAGGCTTGGGGGGGGCTCAGAAGCTTGCATACAGTCCTGTATACAGCACATCTGTATCTGGACTAGACTAGTTACAGGAAATGTGGGAAAAGTGCAAACCTGGCATTTAAACTAGAAAGTTGAAAGAGATGGAAAAACTGCTGTAACTGCCAATAAACTACAATTTCTGGGCTAGAACCCACACCTCTTGTAGTAGATAGGCTACCTAGTGCTTAACCACTCCCACTGACAAGCTAGAGGGATTCCCACCAACACAGAAAGGCTTGGGGGCTCAGCAACTTACAAACAGCCCTGGATACAGCAAATCTGTATCTGGACTAGACTAGTTACAGGAAAGCTGGGAAAAGTGCAAATGCGGCGTTTAAATCAGAAAGTATAAAGAGATGGAAAAACTGCTCAAACGGCCAATAAACTACAATTTCTGGGCTAGAAACCAGACCTCTTATGGTAGATAGGCTACCTAGTGCTTACCACTCCCACTGACAAGCTAGAAGGATTCCCACCAGCACAGAAAGGCTTGGGGGGCTCAGAAGCTTACAAACAGTCCTGGATACAGCAAATCTGTATCTGGACTATACTAGTTACTGGAAAGGTGGCGACATCCCATTTCTGCAGATATAACTGTTGACCAAAAATAAAAACATTGTTCTCTAAAATCAAACCTAAGAACATACAAATCAAATTAACAGATCAATGATGAATTAAGTGAGACCTCTTGGACTATGGAAATTACCTTGACAGATTACTCAACTCCAGTCTTGAATCAGGAAGTGCTTAATTTTGAGAAAATAGGGGCAAGACCTAAGGTGTTTCCTTCTCATAATATGGATTTTTTTACCCTTACCTGTCAAACAGAGAATGGACGGGAATGTGTGATACACCAGCAGAGGACGGTAGAAGAGGAAACACTCATCAGAGAGATTCCGACAACAGGAGAACCCAACGCTTGATGGATTAGTGGTCAACCTATCCAATTATGCACTAAGTACTGTAGAACTTACAATATTAAATAAAGAATTATCCTATATTCTGGCCATTTCCATAAACATAAGTGATGTTTTGTTAGATTTACATATGTTTGCCCATACTGTAGTATTAAGGCTACTGTTTGGCACACATTCTGCTACCACCACTCAAACTCTCAGGAGACCCAGTACATTTAATCCCCAACTGCCACACCATGTAGAATCATTTGTACATGCTTGTGAAAGAGACATATGTCATGCTTGGAGCCACCTACATAAAAATAATTTTTATAATTTGGATTCCTCTGGAAAACAGGAACTGAGTTATCTGATGTGTAAACTGTATATTTGTATAAGACCAGCAGACAAAGGAGGTGCAGTTGCCATGATCATGACTGATTATTCAGCAGCTACATTAATATTGTTGAATGATGAGGATACCTATTTGAAGGTGGGCCATCTCTTTGTACAAAAATGTTAAGACATATAAGGGACAACCTATATGACTTACTCATGTGTAGACTTATAGATGAATCCTTATATCATTTTCTGAATGTGATACATCCAGTTATACCTATTATGAAAGGTTTACTGAAATTTCATAAGGATTCCTCCAACCCTCTCATGAGACCTATTGCTGTAGGTGGTGGTTGGGCTACTGAACCTCCATCTATATATGTAGAAGGGAAATTGAAACAACTTGTGGTCCAGTTGCCTACAGTTTTAAAAGACACCCCTCTTAAAAGACTTGGCAGATTTTCTACAGAATGTTGATGTTGTTCCATGTTTGATGGTAACATTAGATGTCAAGTATCTCTTTACATATATTCCTTATACTTACAGTGTTGAAGCCATTAGGGAGATTTTATCTGCTAGATGTCATTTTACTACTAATACTGTTAATTTGATTTGTACATTCTTAGATTTGATTTTAGAGAACAATGTTTTTATTTTTCGTCAACAGTTATGTCTGCAGAAATGTGGTGTGACCATAGGAACCCCATGTGCAAACTCTTATACCAATCTTATCATGCATTTTTGGAAAGACAAGCATCTTTTTTAATGATGAACTTTCAGGACATATTAAGTTCTATTGACGATTCATGGATGATGTCTTTTTATTATAGTCAAAAAACACACAATACTGAATAATCTAGAAAAACAGAAAAATATTAGCCACCACAATACAGGACCCACAGAAAACTGGTCACAGAAAGTTTATTCTGGAACCCCGGCCTTTCACCTTCGTAGAATAATTTATGACTAAAAAACACATCCATTTATACACCAAATACTCAGCCAGATCCAATTAAATCATTAACCAATTAATTAATTAATTATGCTAAATATCTCATCAGGGAAAAAACAGGAATTAGAAAAAGCACAAAATACACTTTAAAGAGAAAAATGTCAAAATGTTAACAAATACCCTACTAATGCATACATTTAGAAAAACATTTATGTTAGTTGAAAATGAATAAATACAGCTTCATAATTATAACAATTATACAAAACATGTTAGAAAAAGGCATCATTTGTAAAATGATATTACTATCCAAATTCATGCTTCTAGGGTATAAGGTATGATAGCTGTGAAGGTTGGGGGAAGATGGGCAAAGACTGCCAGCCTAGTCAAATAGAATTTGATACATAATTCTGTCTTTGGTAAATATAAATGTAAAATAAAACAGTGTAAGAAATTTCTCTGTGTGGGAGATTTTCAGTCCATATATTTCTAGTTAATCACTGTATATTAATCAGACAATAGTAGTAGAAGTAGCGGATGTAAACTTGTCTTAAGTCAAAACAAAACAAAACAAAAAGTAATAATAGAAAATATATAATTGTACATTAAATCTGTGATTTTATCCAAGACAATATACTACATGGCTGGAAATATATCAACCTTAGTTCATTTGGCAATCAAAAAATATATATATAAATATATACATATACATTTTGCATGTAAAAATCAATTTCTATTTTCATAACCTATTGTTAACAAAGATCACTTTCGTCCTTTTAGACTTCTTCAGGTCTGTGTGCAAGAACCCTAAAAACCTATATAATTGTATAATTAGTATTGTTATTACACATCATTTTGAATAAAGTGGATAAAATCACAGACTTAATAGTCTACTTAATAATTTGGTTAAATAAGAGGTACCACAACATTATATAATTTTATTTAAAGTACATAAGGGTTATATATTATTATGACAGCTACTAAGTAGGGCAGGACCAGCTTGAATGTCACACTGATGGGAGAAGGGATGTGAATTTAACATGTGTACCAATAACACTTTGTTTTACAGCACAATAAACCACTCCCATGCCTGATAAAAAGTATATATATATTTAGAAAGCTTGTGAGGAAATTATTACTCTATTTTTGTTTTACTTGGATCGCTTGTCTGTGTACTTAATAAAGGATTTTCAACTGGAAACAGACTGCCTGCCTTGCTTGGATTAATTTCAAATACTTAGTAATGCTGTACAACTATATATTTTCTATTATTACTTTTTGTTTTGTTTTGTTTTGACTTAAGATGAGTTTACATTCGCTACTTCTACTACTATTGTCTGATCTGATTAATATACAGCGATTAACAAGAAATATATGGACTGAAAATCTTCCACACAGAGAAGTTTCTTACAATGTTTTGTTTTTGGACCCACTACACTCTAATGGGTTGTTTGGAGACTTTGGGGATACCACAGAGATTACTTGTTTTTTTTTTATAAATGTAAAATACAGCCTTGTTTCTTAAATGAAAGAAAACACTGTAAAATTTGAACTTCAAGATTGTTGCAACATTACCATCTGCTGTAAGAAAAAACTAAGCCAAGCATTTCAAATGTTCTTAAAAGTTAAAATTATTTAAATAATGGTGCCAAAGTGGCTGGCTGAACACATTCTTTCTATTGTCTTAACGTAAGGAATAATTGCTAGAGTGTACATGTGAAATGTTTTTTATAGTTGTAGTTTCTTGAGCAGGTGTTAGATTGCTAAATTATGCCATTTGTTGGCTTGGGAAATCCAAACTAAGTGTCAAAATGATGTAATGTGTATACTGGGAAAACCTAAGAGTCAAAATAATAATCTGGGAGGGCCTAGAAAAGATGTTTGGTAGTGAGTTTAAAAACTATTGTTGAGAGAGAGACGGTGAGCATTTTGATCTTGATATCCCACTTATCAGCACTCTGCCTGTTGTCTTATGTAAGTAGTGTCTTAGAAGTATGTTTTCTTCTAGTAATAGCTAGCAACTTAGAAGAAAGTTAGGCAAGTGTTTTTTCTATTATATCACAACTTTCTTACTGCATTGTTTTAAGTGTCTGTGTGATCTCTGAACTCTTAGATATCACTGTGGTGTAGTAGTATTGTCTTGTGTTTTAAATTATTTATTATTAAATATTTTAAAAACCTTTACCTGTGGCTGGTTTGTGTAGAAATAAGTAAGCTCTATTGTACATTGCATATTTATAGAGTTTATTGTAATAAGCCACTCTAATAAGCCTTAGACTGAATAGTCACATTACCAATTGGATAATAATATTGCACAGTAATAATTGGACACCCTTTTAAGGGCCTTAGGGTAGCTGATAATTATTAGCTGGTGGTGGCAGAAATTACAACCATATAGTCTGGGTAAATGGGCACAGCTGGAGAATCTGTGTCAGCCTTTCCCAGAAGTGTCTGTGAAGTTGTATAAATACTTATCTAAAAGTGTGTGTGGTTTGTCAGCTAACTGAGCAGGGACACAAAGCACTGGTGGGACAGAGAGGGTACTGGAGGTTAGCTTGCCAGCTAGGCTGAGATCTGGACCCTATAGCTGTGCCAGTGGGGAGTCTTATTGGGGACCTGGAGAGCAAGGGTGCAACCAGCCCCAGACTGACTGTGATCTCTGTGTGCACTTAAGGGAAATTGTACTTTACTGTGTGTATCAGTTATCCTTTCCTCTTATATGAAACACCCTCCCTGGTGTTAGTGTTGAGGATTGAGGCTCCTTGATTGCTGGGCCAGGGCACAGTCGCCACATATCTGGTGGTAGTGGTTGGGATAAGATATCCTCACATACGTGATTCACAGTGGTTGGGATAAGATATCCTCACTTGTGGTTTGCAGTGGTGTGGGTAGAGTGAATCCTGTAGCTTATGTACAAGTGATCTCTGAAGGTGTTTTGTACTCTAAATCAGCCACACAGTGTATACTCAGAGTTCAGATCACAATTATTGTATTTCTTTTGTTAGCTTAGTTAGTAAGGGTGAGCAGGCAGCATGTCAGCACATGAGTATGGAAACCTGACAAGGAGCCAGCTGGTGGATATGTGCCAGGCTAGGGGACTGGTGCATGGAAACCTGATTAAGGAAGGCCTGATTGCAGCCTTGGTTACTGCTGCATCATAAAACAGCATCCAGGAGGACAATCAGACTGGCAGTGGAGATACAATATAATCGGAGAATGGACAGATCAATCTTTCTGTGAAGGACAATCAGACTGGCAGTGGAGATACAATATCCTTGGAGAATGGACAGCTCAACCTTTCTGCAGTGGACTTAAAAATCCAGCTGGAGTTAATGAGACTTGAGTTGGAGGCCAGGCATTTGGAGGTAGAAGTCGAAGAAAAGGAGCATCAGAGGGAAATGCTGACTCTTTGCCAGAGGCATGGAGGTAATGGGGAAGGGTGTAATTGGACACTAGAAGCACAACAGGTCAGTACATTTTTTCCACAATTTATAGAGCGGGATAATTTTGATAGTTTCATTCACATATTTTAAAGGGTATGCAAACAGTATAGTGTTGACCAAAGGCTCTGGGTTTGGTTCCTGACCCCCATACTCCATGGAAAAGCTATGACTTGTATATCCCAAATCCCTGACTCTGTTTTGATTACACTGCTGTAAAAAATGTCTGTTAGAATGTTTTAAGCTAACACCTGAAATGTATAGGAAAATTTTTTGTGAGCATAGATGCAAGGCAGATGAAAATGTATGTGAATATGTTGCTGAACTGAGCACTTATTTGTATAGCTGGATGAGTGGATGACAGGTCACTACTTTTGAAGGACTGGCAGACCTTTTGGTGAGGGAACAAGCCCTTAGCACTTTGCCTGAGGACATGAGGATCTGGTTAGCTGATAGACAATGTGTTACTTCAGATGATTTGGGGAAGAAGGGAGACCTATACCTGGCATGCAGGGCAGCCCTGCACAGGAAGGGGACCTCAGTACTGCTCATGGGTCTAAAGGAACACATGGTAGGCAGCATAGACTGCCCCAACAGAATCTGTCAGTAGCAGGGGAAGCCACTGGTCCATGTACACTTCTAGGAGCTAGGGTTAAATGTTTTGAATGCAACCAGTGGGGCCATGTGGCATATAGGTGTCCACAGAAACAAGGTGGGGAACCAAAGGTGAGGGTGCCAGTAAGTGGGAAAGACAAAATGCCAATTGTCAGTTGTCTTAAGTCAAAAGGGGTATGGAACTACCACCCTGCAGATATCCTGAGAGGGAAGGATTTGGATGAGGCAGTACCATGTACTTGTGCAGTTATATGCAGTGAGGCTAGGAGACAAGCATGTGGGTCCAGCAGCCTGGGGGAGACCCAGACAGACTACATACTTGCAGCCAGGACTGTTGAGGTGGTTACTTCAGGGAGGGAGCTACTTTGTAGCAGTGAGATTGAATGTGAGCCACAGCTGCTTTTGGGTACTGATGTTCCCTTGGACAGGGTAACTGTAAAGGTAGATGTGAGTAGTAGTTCCCAGGCTGACAGTGAGGTACCACTGTCAGAGGATGCCAGACTTCCTGTTGAAGGGTATCTGGGAAGGGTTACAAGGAGAGATTTGAGACAGGCTCAGCTCTCAGACCCTACATTGCAAGGCCTGAGGCAGGTAGCTAGGGAGGCACCTGATTCTCAAGGGAAGGGGGAATCTGTATACTGGGACAAAGGGTTACTATACAGAGAGTGGACCCCTGAGGGAGGGCTAGAAGGTGAGAGAGTACAGCAGTTGGTAGTGCCTAGAGTCTACCATCTGGTGCTTCTAGCCATAGTCCATGGTATTCCCTTTGCAGGTCATATGGGCATAAAACATACAAAGAGGCATTTTATGCAGAACTTCTATTGGTCTGGAATTTCCATGATGTAACAAGGTACTGCAGGAACTGTGACCAGTGCCAAAAGGTAGGCAAGGCAGGAGACAAGGTGAGAGCTCCTTTGATGCCTCTGCCTTTGACTGAGGAGCCATTTTAAAGGGTAGCTATGGATATTGTGATTGACTGATGGGCCAGGGCATGGTCGTCATGTAAGCTAATAATCATTCTACTTTCTAAGTTGTGTAATTCCTTTCTAAAATTTCCACCATTAACTGAAGGTCATGCTAAAACGCTAATGAATAAACCATTCACTGACCCATCATGTTTGGACACAAAATGAGCAATCACCAGCCTATCCATTTTACATCTCTTGATATCCCCCATGTGCTCCAAAATACATACCTTAACTTTCCTAGTAGTTTGCTCAATATACCAAGTGTTCCTGCAATCACAACCAATAATATAAACTACTCCACATAAATTACAATTGTAATACTCTCTAGCTAAGTATAACTTCCCACTGATCCTGAAGCCATCCAGATTCTTAACTCAACTACACACTGAACAATTACCACACAAGTAAATTCCCACTTTACCCCCCCCCCCGGTACTATTTTAGATATTTCTCCACTAAGTAACTTTTTTAAATTATTATATCTCCCATAAGAGAGGGCAATGTGTCTTGGAAAAAGAAAACCTACAGATGCATCTTCAGTAACAACATCCCATACATGTTTAACTATGTCTTCAACAATGGGAGAAAAGTCAGAAAATCTCGTAAGAAAAGTAATTTCTCCTTATGCCCATCTATTGTTAAACCATGCTTTATAGCCTTTCTCACATTACATCCCACTCCTTGAATTTTATGTCTCGCCTTGGAGAGGACAAGATCTGAGTATCCTCACAAAATCAATCTATCATGCATTTGCTCCAAGTGTGCATCCCTAAACCTCTCTTCAGAAGTATCATAAAAAATTCTTCTGAATTCCACATAAGGCAAGGGGTTAATTAAATGGGGGGATGCATGGTGTCAGCATGTAAAAATTGTTAACCGAAGTAGGCTTCCTATAAGGTTTGTGATGAACTCTATTCTGAGCATCTATATAAAATTCAGCATCCAAAAGGGAAATGTTATGAGAACTCAAGTTCCAAGTGAACTTCAAACCGTGGGGGTTATTATTCACTTGTTGCATAAACTCTGAAATTTTTTCTTGATTGCCCCTACAAACAAAGATCAAATCATCAATGTACCTTTTGTAATAAATAACATTGTTAACAAAGAACTCATTCAAGAGCATGACCTGCTTCTCAAAATCCCCCATATAAACAATAGCATAGGAGGAGGCAAAAGTTGCTCCCATAGCTGTCCCTCTCAACTGCAAATAACAATCATACTTCCATTTAAAGTAATTATGGGCCAAGCCAAACTCCAAAATGGACCACAGAACAGCAGTGTGGGATCCTTCCTCCATGATTCTAGCCATAGCTTCCAATCCTCATCTTTTTTCTATGTAAGTATATAAAGCACTGACATCAACCGTTGCCCAAAAATAGTCATGCTTCCACTCCAGATTACATAAATCTTTACATACATCACTAGCATTTTTAATATGAGAGGGAACAGCTATCAAATAGTTCTTAAAATGGAGGTCCAAAAACAAGTTTACATGCTGTAAATAAGAACCAATGCCTGAAATAATGGGTCTGCTGGGGGGGGGGGTTAGTTAAGCATTTATGAACTTTAGGAATAGCATAAAAATAGAGTTTCTTGGTTCCTTGACAAGCAGCTTTTTAACATCACTAGGTTTCAAGAAACCCAATCCCCCCTCCAAAAGTTCACCTAATTCCTGACTAAATTGCTTAACTAGGTTATTGTGCAATTTGCCATAATTAATCCACTAATGAGACCAATAGCGGCAGGACAAGGATGGTGCACAGAGCCACTATTGTTCTATGTAGAAGACCTCTTGAAACCTGTGTTAGCAAGAAACAATTATATCCTTATAGATGCTAATTTTTTAACAAATTTACATGCATTCACCAGTAATTCCCCACCAATTATGAATTGCCTAATGGTTACATTGGATTTGCAATCACTTTTTACTGTTATTCCCAATGGGTTAGGTTTAGAGTTTTTGCACCAGTATTTAAAAGAAAATGAAATGTATGACCCTCAAACTGTTGACCTTCTTTGTTTTTTGGTAGAAACCATTTTGGAGAATAACATTTTTATGTTTGAACAATACATTTATAGAGAATTGGGTGGTGTGGCTATGGGCACTTCGTGTGCCAATAGCTATGCCAACCTTGTCGTGGATAATTGGGAAAGACAGAATATCCTTGTAGGAGCATGGTCTGAAAAAGTAGTCTTCTATTGAAGGTTTGTAGATGACCTCTTCCTATTATGGGAAGGAGGTGCATCAAACCTACAACAGTTCCTCAGGGACATAAATAATAGTACACATTTCCTGAAGTTTGCAGCCCATAGCTCAGATAAATGTGTTGAATTTCTTGATGTCAGTATAACTAGAAGAGATACAGGTGAATTCTGTACTGAAATTTTTCAGAAATAATGCTACAAAAATACTTATGGTGCATAGACAAAACATGCATCCTCAGCATGTGTTTAAAAATGTGATCAAAGGGCAAGTACTAAGGACATCTAGATTAACAGCGGAGGATGATAAATGTGTTTGGAAATTACATCAACTGGAAGAGAGATTTATAGAGAGAGGATATAAGAGAAAGGAGATCACGTCCATTACTTCCAATATAGCTTCCATTAGGAATAATGTGGGCAAACCATATTTTTCTAGTCATAGTCAAATATATGAGCTAAGGGTTATGAAATGTAACCCTATAAGGATTTCAGTAACATACGCTAATAACATTAGATTGCTACAGAACATTTATTTTAGGAATTGGAATATATTACGTTCTGATGACAGGGTGAGAACACTGGTAGGAGAAACTCCTAAGTATGCCTATAAAAATAAGAAATCCCTTAAGAGGCTCTTATGCGGACCCCAATATGGCCATGAGATGAGTATCAAGCCCACAACATGTGTCCATGGAACTAAACCTTGTAATTCTTGTAATTACTGTTCATATATTGACAGGAAAGGATTTTTTAAACATCCAGTTGCAGGAAAAACTGTGTATTTCAAACTTTCATCTGATTGTAACACTACAAATATTGTGTATTTAGCCCACTGTATTTCATCTGATTGTAACACTACAAATATTGTGTATTTAGCCCACTGTATTTCATCTGATTGCAACACTACAAATATTGTGTATTTAGCCCACTGTATTTCATCTGATTGTAACACTACAAATATTGTGTATTTAGCCCACTGTATTTCATCTGATTGTAACACTACAAATATTGTATATTTAGTCCACTGTATTTCATCTGATTGTAACACTACAAATATTGTGTATTTAGCCCACTGTATTTCATCTGATTGTAACACTACAAATATTGTGTATTTAGCCCACTGTGTTTCAACTGATTGTAATACTACAAATATTGTGTATTTAGCCCGCTGAGTTTCATCTGATTGTAACTTTACAAATATTGTGTATTTAGCCCGCTGTGTTTCAGCTGATTGTAACACTACAAATATTGTGTATTTAACCCGCTGTGTTTCAGCTGATTGTAACACTAGAAATATAGTGTATTTAGCCCGCAGTGTTTCAGCTGATTGTAACACTACAAATATTGTGTATTTAGCCCGCTGTGTTTCAGCTGATTGTAACACTACAAATATTGTGTATTTAGCCCACTGTATTTCATCTGATTGTTACACTACAAATATTGTGTATTTAGCCCGCTGTGTTTCAGCTGATTGTAACACTACAAATATTGTGTATTTAGCCCACTGTATTTCATGCTACTCATTCTATGTGGGTATGACCACACGTAGGTTTCATGATAGAATTAGAGAGCATGTATTTGATATACATAGGAGGGCAGAGACCAGTGCCCTAGCTAGACATGTTATGGCATCAGATGTATCACATACTTTCAAATTTATGGTAATAAAGAAAGTTAAAATAGGATATAGAGGTGGTGCAATTAAGACCTTGGTAGAGACCTAAGAACGTGACTGGATCATCAGGATGCGGGCTAATATGGGCAGAGGCCTAAATGACAACATTTCCATTAAACCTGTACTAACTAATAAATCATTATGTAGATAAAAAATTTTTAGCTATATATATATAATTTTTTTAGATTTATTTTTAGATACTTTTTAGTACCATAGACAAGGTTTTGATACCAAACATAATTGTTTTATTGTTCATCATCTTGTAGACTACTAGCACTTAAGTCAATTGTTTTTAATTGAATTCTGTCTCTGATTGGTTGCTGGTATTTTAACAATCAATGAGTAATGATTTTAGTTGTCTGATGTTGTAGCTTTGGCTATGAAAACGCTCACCATTGTTTGTCTCTTCATTGTGGATTAAAGTTGGAATTTTTATTTTTTATCTTCCTTGGTCTGGTACCTCCTATTCTTTCTTCATTTGTTGCTAATTTGCCATAATTGTTTACTTCAAACAAAATTTGATGAACCATGCCTTCATACTGTCCTCTATTCACGATAACCCAATTACCCCCTTATCAGCTTGCTTAAAAACAAATTTTTCCAACTGGAAATGCAAGTTTTGTAAAGCTGACCATTCATTCTTTCTGAGGGTATAAGAATTAAACTGTTTTAGAAAATACCCAAAATGACGTTCAACCATTTTACATACTGTATACTTAAACACATTAATGGCATTTGAGCATTTAGGAGGCATGAAAGTACTATCAGAACGCCAAGTGGGCATAGTTAAACACCCATAACCAGTAGAAAAGAAAGCTTCACTAACAGAACTATCATGCATATTATCAAATACAAAATCTTCTCCCATGAGTTGTAGGAACACATCTGTTTCATGAATACTTAAATTCAACAAATCATCAGCATGCACAGATCACTCAAGATTATTCATCTTTGAGCTATTATGAACATGATAAAAACCTTTAAGATGTAATTTACGACAAAATCTTTTTACATCCAGAATAATGTCTGCCAACGAGGGAATTCTTGTGGGAACGAGCTTGGCCCCTTTCAAAAATACATTTTCAGTGTTTTCATGAATGTCCAGACTAGATAAATTAATAATTTTTAACTGTTGATTGTTCCCATTTATTACACTAGCAGAGTCTAAATCAAGAATCTGTGCATTTTCAGTCTCAGTCACTAAAGGAGGTAAATTAGCAGAGAGTCTTACTTTTAATTGCTGTTGTTGCTGTTTTGTTTGCCACATGTTCTATTGGACCATGTTTGGGCTTGTTGAGAAAACTGCATTGTTTTTGGCATGTTTTTTGCAGCTCTAGGAATCTTCACAACATATTTCTTCAAACGACACCTTGTTTTTTTCCATGATGAGATATTTAGCATAATTAATTAATTTGTTAATGATGTAATTGGTTCTGGCTGAGTATTTGGTATATAAATGGATGTGGATTTTAGTCATAAATTATTCCATGAATGCGAAAGGCCGAGGTACCAGAATAAACTTTATGTGACTAATTTTCCTTGATGTCAGTGTGGTTCCTGTATCGTGGTAGCTGATATTTTGTTCGTTTTCTGGGAGGACTTACTATGCAGGTTTGTCTCCTACCTTGAGTCTACTACCAATTTTTTTTAAATTTACTTCGAAGTTCTCTTATTTGAGATTGATTTTTTGGATGTTTTACTTAAGAAGGAATTGAATGGTGACATCTCCACTACTTGGAGAAATGGGTTATTAGTTAATGATAGCATGCATTGGAGACATGTCTTTCCCAATATTGTCAAGGGTCAGTTCACTAGGATATCCAGACTATGTACCAGATAGGATGATTTAAAGAAAGAGCTACTAATGCTCTCAGGGTTCTTTCTGGATAGGGGTACAATGAAACACTTGTGAACAACACCAAAGGCGAAGTATAAGCAATGAGAGAGGGTTTACCATGGATTAGAAACAATAAGATTCAGACTAGAGCCACACTCCCAAGGGTTCATGGCAGGAGCAGAGTGACCTTCACCACTAAGTACAAGGATGATGTAAATGTGGTACGAGACATCATACAGAATAATTGGCGTCTCCTAACTATTGACCAACAGACAGCTGATATGGTTGGGGAGTCACCTAAATTTACTTACAGAAATAGCAAGAATTTGAAAGAATTATGTGATTGAAATTATCACATGATGCCTAAAGGCAATACACTAGATATTTTTTCTTGTAGAAGGTGCAGGGTCTGTACGGCTATAACTAAATAACAAGAGTTTCATCACCCCCAACATGAGATTTACATTTACACCTAGATTTTATGCAGATTGCACTACCACTCAAGTGATCTATTTAGCCACTTTCAAATCCTGTTCTTGTTTATATGTGGGGAAAACCATCAAGAGAGTGAGAGGCAGGGTAACCAGGCATTTATATGATATCAGGACAAAGAACATTAAGAATGCGTTATGCAGAATCTGATCATAGATTCAGTTTTAGAGTACTACAGCATATTACTGGTACCATTAGAGGTGGATACATTAATAACAGCTTAGAACAAGCAGAACTTTGTTAGAGTCTGAAATTACAAGCTGACAAATATCCAGAAATCAATGCAAACATCAGTATAAAACCTGACCTTAGTGGGCACAGACAATGCTTAATGAGAGGTGGTTCTTATTTTATGTGTTGTTCTGAGATAGGATGATTTGTTGTTTAAAATGGCTTTGTGTCAACATTGTACAAGTATCTGAAGAAGCGTATAGTATGCAAAAGCGCTTATCCATTGTTTTATTATTTTTATCCACATTAAAGGGTATTTCTGTCGTGGCTGCCTTTCTAGTTTTTATTTTTGTTTTCTATGTTCTATTTTCTGGTTTTGGCACTTGGGTGCTGCTAGGTTGTCTTATTTTACTGTGTTTCCAAATACTTACACACTACGTCTTGCTCAAGTTCTTTTATATCACATTCTTGTCTCAAACTGATGTTTTCTAGGTGGTGCAGCTTTCCTGCTTTAAAAGTTGCTTTTACACATTTATCAAGACCAAATGACATTCTTATATCATCTGAAAAAGTTTTGACCACTTGCAATTGTGCATTCAGTTCCTCATCTGATGAAGTATACAGTTTTAAATCATCCACAAAAAAGAAGATGAGAAGTCTTTATACTTTGTTGTTTTCTGAGAGCCAAATTATAGCTATGACCTAATCTGTTAATTAAACAGCTTAATGGGTTGAGGGCAAGACAAAAGAGCAGCGGTGACAAAGAGTCACACTGGAACATCCCTCTTTGAATTTTTATCTCTGGAATAATAATTTGTCCTTTATCATGGCTTAACTGCACAGTGGTTTGCCACTGTTACATGGTCAATATATTGTAATCGGTCAGTGTAGAGTGTATCTTTTACACTTTTAAGCACTCTTTTATCCATGAATGTGGGATACTGCCAAATGCTTTTTTGTAGTCTATCCATGCCATACTCGGATTCTTCCCCCTTTTCCATTTCTCCATTGTGACTTTATTTAACAACAAACAATCCATTGTTCCATATGACTTTCTTGTATTACCCTTTTTGTTCTATTGCCATAATTGAGTTTTCTTCTAAATGACTATAAACTCTATCGGCATCAATTACAGTGTATAATTTATATGTTGTTGGAAGGCATGTTATTGGTCTATAGTTTTTAGGATAGCTTGCAGATTCACTCTTCAACTGGAATATTGGTTTTGCTATTGTTAACCGGCTGGTGTCTGTTCGGGGTGCACATATAAATAGTTCTTACTCATGGCTAAATCCTTATGTAAAGATGTTAATATTTTTAGCCAGAAGTTAGTTACTGCATCTGGGCCTGGGGTTTTCCAATTAGGAGCTCAGTAAGTTTGCACTGTAACTTCCAATGGGTGAGCCTAAGCCTTTTCACAGAATCAAATTATGTACTCACATTTCAAACAAATGTTCATATCTCTGAAACCACAGGGATTATGAAAAAAGTATAAATGGCAAACTCTCCAGCCCAAACTATTTTTATAGTGGTAGTATTTATTAGGCTCTAGGTCTTAAACTGAATTTTATATGTCACAGTAAACACCATAACGTGTATACTTGTAATATTTTGTAAACAACTTAAAATATCTCAGCAAACTCTCAAGTTACCCATACACTCTCAGCATCATTTTATTTATCTTGGTTGTCAAGATATTTAGACAAATCTGAAAATTATATCTATATAAATTAATATCATAAAAACAAGAGTTGATATCTATTTATCTGCACTAGACAGAGGTCAAATATTAATGCAGTTGAGTTTGCTATTGTGTAAGTTTTAAGATGAAATCTTCTAAAACCTTATACATAGCTTGATTTTGGAATTATTGATGCAAATATGAACAGGCAGTATTTGATACCTACAGGTGTCAGTAGGATTTAACTGCAGATGCACCTGGAGGCATCACTCAGTTGTAATGAACAAGCAGCTCTTCTCTTAGGTCATTTTCTTCTAAACTGAGTGCACATTCTTTTTTCTCCATTTCTACAGGCATTCTATAAAACATTCCAGAGCATCTTCCTGTGCCACATTCTCTTCATTTTCATCCTGTGTCATCCATTGTTCTTCCATATGGGAACTCACTGGCCTATCACACCACAACATCGACTGTGTCAGAGATGCCACAATTTCCTGTTCCTTCCCTTGCTGTGCAACTCCAATTGAACATTTCTACTGATTCCCTATGGAAGGCTCCAAAGTATCTTCATATGGCAACTGATCAATGTTTCCACTCCACTGGTTTCTCCTTAATTTGGGGATCCATTACTCTAGCCTGCTGTGATGTTATCAAAGTTAGATTTTCTACACTAAATATTTTACTTTGCAGGTAATCTATAACCTCACTTTCTGTTTATTTAACTTCTCCATTACTAATCCTATTTTCTACTTTTCCTCTTTGTTTTCTTATTTTTTGTATTGTAAAATGTTCTGTATCTGGATGCCTTTGCCTGTATTTCTCTTCAAATATCTTTGATGCTGCTTTTTGTATTGCTTAGTTTTGCTTTCTCCTTTGCATAAACATTGCATTATATTAATCCTCTTTCCCATGTCCATATATTAAGATCAAGAAACCAGCACCTCATCCAAATTCATAAACCCAAACTACCTGCTGGCAACAACTCTACTCTTGGGCTATAGCTAAAACCTGGAACAGCCTTCCACTAACCATTCACACCACCCAGAGCACTGTTTTCTTCAAAACAGCGTTGTGTAACCACCTCCCCTCTATCTGGATCTGTAGTTGTACTAAGCCTCTTCCTTCCATAACCTTGTCCTTCTGTACCCATCTACTAATTGTCATTGTCTCCTATTTAACTAACATCCCACTCTCTATTCATTTCAAAGTTTCCACCTTAACTAACATCTCACTCCATGTTCATTTCAACATTATTAGCTTACTACACACTCTCTTTCTTTCCCATGACTGTTTTTAGCTACTTTCTCTCCTGTCCCTCATGCTCCCTTATATTTTCCACCCTTCTCTTCTTATACTATATATTTCCTCTAATTTGACTACTAGTAATGTCTTAATGTACTTGAAACTAGAACCTCTGCTATAATATGTGTCCTAAACATTTAATATAATGTTTTACCCTTACTACTCTGTAAACTACTCTTGAACTACTTTGTACTAGGTTTATCCTGTGTACTTTATGTATTCGAAATATGTTTCTTTTGCAGCTTTTCTGCCCAGGCCTCCACTGAAAATGGGCTCTGTTTTGGCACAGTGGACTATCTCAGAAAACAAATACCAATTAATAAATAAATAATAGATACATTTCTTCTTCAGATGCCTCCTGCTCCTGCTGTTTTTCGTTACTTGGGGGGACTTGTTCCACCATGCTGTGACAGAATCTGTGTTAGACTTTCTACAATATATTCTTTATTTCACAGATATTCCATAACTTCAACTTCTATTTTAACTTCTGCTTTGATAATCTTCTGTTCTACATTCCCTCTTTGTGATCTCATTTTTTTGTATTGTGAAATTTTCCATATCTGGATGTGTTTGCCGGCATTTCTCTTCGAATATCTTTGGGGCTGCTTTTTTATATTGATTAATTTTTTATATTGATTGATTTGGCTTTCTCCTTTCCATAAATATTGTATCATATCACATCTGTCTTTCTTTCCCATGTCCATATTTCTTTTTCATACCTTTCAAAAATTTCTAGGTTTTGTTATTTATATTTTCACACTTCCTCAACTGCTTCTCTTTCCAAAAGGCCCACGGTTTCTTGGTCTATATGTTTTTCATAAATCTTGTTGCATTAATGAACACATCTTTTTTTTATTTGAAACTTTTGACAGTTTTTCTTGTGAAATTATTTTTCTTTCTGCTAACTTTCCAAGCTCCATTGGAGTGAATGAGATAATAGAAGCAATATATAATTTATTTCTTATCCTCAATAATCCACTCTATCATCTTTACGGTTCCATTTTTGGCCTATCAATTTTTGTGATTTTTTTGTGGACTGCTACTTCCTTCTGCAACGGGGAGGGGGTGGTCATCCTCCCACTGGGCCTGGCCTAGTCCCAGTGTAGAAATATTTCCATGTCTTGAGGATTCTGCTCTGTCATTTTTTTCCAGTCCTGGCACGAGTGCGCCTATTGGGATTGAGAACTTTTTTATCCTGGGTCTTGTGCACTCAGCTATCTTTTTTATGTTTTAACCCACTTCTGTCCATGATATATGCTATATAAAATACAGTCTATACGTCAGTGTCACCTTGGTGAGATTTTGTGAAAAGCAGGGTCTACCTCATAAAGGTACTCATCAAGACTTGAGGATGAATTCAGTTCCATCAGTACTACTCTCCTTTGCTTGATGACTTATCATCTCTCCATTCAGATGTCTAGCTCAGTATAGGTGGCTCCATTAGCAGCAAGCTCTGCACACTATTGTGAATTGCCTTTGAGGTCACAGACTTAGCTAAAGAATGCCTTGAGGTTGTCCTTGACCTGGGAGGCCAAATTTACCTCATATTTGGCTTTGGTGGACTTTATTTGTCCTCTAAGTTGTTTATTTAGTTTGATGAGACTGCTTTTATCTGGCTTGGTGCTACACTTTTTAATTCTTGCCATGATTTTTTTCCTTCTGCTGTACAGCCTACTGATGTTGTGTTTCCACCAGGAAGGCTTCTTTTTGAGTTGGCTCTGTACTTCTTCTTAGTGGGTGCAATTGCATCTATGCAGCTGCCTCATGCTTGTATATGGTTTCTGTGAACAATTCCACATAGGCAGCAGTGCTTTCTGGGTGTAAGAGAGTTTGAAATTTTGCCAGGTTACCCCTTCATAGTAAGAAGTTAGCCTTAGAGTAAGTAGTTCCTGAACTTTCTGGGATTAGCTATGGTTTTGGGTTTTATTTTCATTTCAAAGAAGACCATTTCATGCTCTGACCTTACTGGAGAAGATATTATATTGGGGTATGTAACACTCTCTCATAACAGTGAGGATCAGATCCAGTATGTTTGCACCCCTGGTCAGTGTAATGACAATCTGGTCCAAGGAGTCTGTATTTACAAAATACAGGAATCTCTGTGCCAGCATGTTTGCTGTCATATAAGCTTTCCCAGTTAATAGTGAGTCAGTTAAAGTTGTCCATGAATATGGTATTAGGTTGGACAGTGATTGTTTCCAATAAGTTTAAATACATGTTATGGGTTTCTTGAGTCATAGTGGGGGACTTACAGCTTTCAAGAAAGTGGTATTTGATTTTGCATATGACAATTTGAACATGGAGAAGCTCAAGTGCATTGTCATGTTTGACCAGCCTTGAGGTATATTTATTTTTGATGTAAATTGAGACACCTCCACATTTAGTCCCTGTCTGTGTTGTAGCTGGTCTAAATGTGTGGAAGGCATTATTGCCTTACACTCTCAGTGTGCTCTCCACAGCCTTAAACCACATCTGTGTGACTGCACAGACATCAGCATTCTCTAGAGTGAGAAGAGCTCACAACAAGTGGAGGTTCTTGTTTAGACTCCTGGCATTGAGCAGTAACATCTTTAGATTTTCTTGAGTTTGATTTGCCATGTCAGAAGTGCTTTCACTTTGGCATTGCCTGAAAAAGGTAGTATGGGGAGGGCAATGTTTTAACTAATATTCAAAATCCTAAAGGGTAGAGGTGCTAACCATCCCTGGCAAAGCAGTGTTGTCTGTTTACCATCTCCTTTCATGCTGACTAATACTGTACCCCCTTGGAAAGACACCACAAATTAAGCCAGTTATTAAAGTCAGTCATCTTCTCTTCATATTGCAGCATCATCCTTATAGAAGGTAAAATGCTGTTGAATGCTAGGCTTATACCAGACTTAGAAACACATATTCTGAGAGCTCCATGATGCCTCTCTTCATATAGTCTAGGGAAATAAATCTTAGGTCATTTACACTAACATGGACTATGACTGAGTCATACAGGTACTTGTGGTCTGATGACTAGAGTGTATGTATACTGTGCCAGATCCTGGCCCCTGATAAGCAACTGACTGTGACTTTCTCCTTACTCAGCCTGGTGAGAGACATCAGTATGTTTCACAATGGAGTCTCCAATGAACAGAACGCTGGATTGTGTGGTGGCTTGCCTTATGGACTTAGAAGTAGAGACTCCATGAGATGTGGCTCTACATTTTGATGTGAGTGTTGTTTGGAAAGAGTGTATTAGGGACTGCTGAGGGTGTTTGTTATGTATACTTCATCTAGGAGATGTTTAGGATTTAAGCAGGTTACATTTAAGTGTCTCAGCATATGTGGGTCTATGTGTTTGTTTTGAACTGTGTGTGATGAATGCAATGTGTTTACTACTGACAACCTGATTGACATTAGGAGTGTTTTTATATGAGAGCTTTGCCTCCAGTGACATGAAGATTCTTAGGTAAATAATAGGCAATCAGCCTCAGAATATTACATGCTGAGCAAATAAGCAGTCAGTAACCAAAGGTGAGAAACAAACCCTGTACATTGTATCTGTGAGGTAAATACCTTATCAATTATGTCAACAATATTAGGGTAATGACCTTTGTGGGCCATTTTACGCTTACCCAATTTTCCTTTCAAAGGTGAGAATGAGAAGTAAACTTTGTACCTTTTGTCTATGAGGAAATCAGCTTAACCATTATGCCAACCCGCAACGTTCACATTCGAGTTCTTTCTGTGACTCACGATATCCTTGACATTTATTTTTCAGTGCTGCTGACTTGTCCTTTTTCCTCTCATTTAAGGATAAAGGTGATAAAAACCTTTATCGCTTCCTTGCCTATAGCACATAGCAATATGGATTTTGTGTGTGTCAGTGAGTGCACACACGCCGTGCGTGCGTGCATGCATGTGCGTGCGCATGTGTGTGTGTGTGTGTGTGTGTGTGTGTGTGTGTGTGTGTGTGTGTGTTTGTGTGTGTGTGCTTAGCAGTCTTGTTTATTTAACATATACATATATATCTATATCTCTAGCTGTCTATCTATCTATTGTTTTTATTTTATTTCACTTTGATAATCAAGACAGTGAGTTGGACGGCAGACCAATTTCAGACATGATCCAGGCCCAACGGCAGACAATTAATTAAAGTGACATTAGCAGACAAAATGTATACAGAGATCATAACCATTAATTGTTAAGTAAGTCAATAAGAAGACAGTACTACCTTACAATATATAGTCAACCAGTCTGAGGAAAAAGAAAAGAAACATAGCTGTAAGAGTACAATATGTATTTGCAAAACAATTTGATAAGATGTTTGGTCAGTCAAAACATTACCAAGATGAAAGAAAATGGAGAAATTCAAGGTACAAGCAATTATATACTGCAGGTATATTTTCTGGTGGAGACTAACAATTGGTAAGCAATTATATAAAATATTGGTATGAAGAAGAATAGCAAGGTTGCAATATAAGGTGTAAAAACAGTTTGATAATAAAATTGCAGTTTTAATGTCTGTTATAACTTCCTTCAGTGTTACAGAAATCAATAGTATAACTCATCTGCAAAAAGGTGCATGTGTATCATGCTCTCTGTATCTATCTATCTATCTAGATACACACATATATATTTCCTTTGTTGACCATGTTAGTCCAATATAATTTAGTATCCACTTTTCAGGGGAGATTGACGGTGGTATTTATACTACTACTAGGAGAAGAAATACCACCTTTCTGCCTAGAAATTTGGCCAGGGCATCAGGGAACATCACCTACTCTTTTCAATAGGTGCCATGGAATCTTTTACATCCACGTGAACTGCCACCAACTTAGGTAGATGGTGTGACAAAGGGATATACTGCCAGCAGAGCTATCTGGAATTTTGTAAATAACTATATGTCATTTCTGAATATCAACATGAGTCATATAAGATGTTTGTGTTACAAATGTAGTAGAGCTGTATGTCATATAAGATGGTATGTACAGACGTGTGCTGAAGAGGTATTTTACAAAGTGCTGTTTAAAATGTATCTACAGCGTACGCTGTTGGAAAAGAACAGAAATGTACATGCACCGTTATAACTGTTTAAATGTATATTTTAACAGTGGAAATTGGAATACAGGAAGTTAACTTCAGAAAAATGGCTGATATTAAATTACTTCATGGCTAGGCCATAAAAAGATGTTATCTTTCAGTTTTGGTGCAGCAGAAGACACAATTTCTGTACTAGAGAAGTTTTCTGTATCATCTTTAAATGTGGAGGAATGTAAATAGTTTTATGACTTCCACCATTTACCAAAGATCTGAGGAAAAGCCCTTGTCTATTTATTTTTACAGGTAGATGCTAAATGCTACCAACTGCCATCAATGGTTGTTTTGAGCCTGAGAACCACAAGTCAGGTGACAAGCAATGATGTCATTGCTTGTCACCTGACAAGCAATGATGTCATTCTGCAAGTTATCCCATCAGTAATATTTGAGATATTAATTTAAGAAGTCTCTTTGAGAGATAGCGTTCTGTATTCTGTCTTTATCGTGATAAGATCAAGATCCACTCAACACATTGAACTTGCTCTGAAGTAATTTTCTAGGGGAATAGTAGCTCTCATAGGTATAGTCAGGAACATAGCAATGATTAGTTTAGATATTTTTCTTCATTTATTTGAGACTGTCCTGCAATGTTGTTTTAAATATTACTTAAGTATTTAAATAGATTTTGAACTTTGTCACTGTAAATATATAATTAGTATTGTCTTGTTCTTTTATTATTTATTATTAAATATATTTAAACATTTCACTGTGGCTGATCTGTTTAGAGATATGTAAGTTCTGAGAGTACTTGCATATTTATTTGGTGACCACTGTAGGCCACACCTAATAGCCTTGCTCTTGGTCAAACTACCAATTGTATTAACAGTAACATTACACAGTAAGATTGGACAGCCTAGCCCTGAGCAGTTTTCTACCATCACCCAGAATGATAACACAGTATGAGCAGAAAATGATTGACTTCAATAATTGGCTATGTTTCTGGTGTCATTCTAAGGGGATCCAGTATCTGTCTGCCTGGGATGACATGATTGATAGACCTCTATGCTTTGCCAGAGACGGCCTACATCTGTCAACCCTGGGATTCTGGCTACTGGCTAAGGCTCTTGCCACCTCTATAGTACCTTTTTTAGGCAGTGTTCCAAAGACCAAAATTCTGCCATAACAGCTACAAACAAATGCAATCTGAGGGTCATGCTGTTCAGTGCTAGAAGGCTAAATCTCAAGATGCACTCACTCAAAGTTCTCCTCAAAATGGAGAATGTAGACATCTGTGCTGCAACAGAGACCTAATTTAAAGAGGCAGAAAGCACCCCTGCGCTCCCAGACTACAACTCATTCCATAGCTTTCGGCCCCAGAATACAGCCAGAAGCTCCAAAGGTGGTGGTGTCTCCATATTTATAAAGGATACACACACTTCTAGACTGGTAGCCCAGCATAATGCATTTGAGATACTTCAGATACAACTAACACTGGTAACATAGCATTACAAGTCATAGCCTGCTACAGAATCCAAACCATGTCCCTAGACTCTCACTCCAAGTTCCTAAGCATCCTGGAACCTATCAAGGTCCTGCCCAATACTCTCATACTGGGTGACTTCAACTGCCTTCCATCAACTGGGATAACTATTCAACTACCAATGTACAGTTCCAACACTTCCTGGATTTTATCAGTTCCAATGCCCTGGACCAGTTCATTCTGACCCCCACTAGAGGAAGCAGCATCCTCAACCTGGTTATCACCAACATTGAAAAGCATTGCTCTTCACCTATAGTCAATTCCTCCCTGGTTAAATCTGACCACAAATTGATCACCATGGAAATCTCCATTTCACCTACAGCCTCTGTTAAGGTGACCACCCTGAAAAACTTCTCCAAAGCTGACTCTGGGCTCCTAAAAACAGAGGTGGCTAACTTCTCGGCACCCATGCCAATGGAAAATAACTGCATGAATGCCGAATCATACACCAATGCACTGTACAAGCACATACATAAATGTATGGATCTTGCCATACCAAACAGAACCAAGATGCTCTCCTCCAAAAAAGGAAGCCAATCTGATGGTTCACAGCCACCAGTAAACTCTTCAACAGAAGGAAGAACTGCTGCAGAAAAAAAATGAAATCACAAGACTGAAAAAAACTCCTGTATTAGACTCAACAAAAATTGAGATCCCTTATCAAATCCTCTAAAGCTAGCTATGAAGGCAGAATTGTGGCTGACACAAAAAACAACCACAAAGCCTTCTATACTTATATCGAGAACCTCCAAGGCAATACACAGATTTGCTCTGAGTTATTGCACAATGGTACCTCCTATACTGAGCCAACAGATATAGCCAACATACTGGCCAACAGAATCAGTGCCAACTTTACCCCTCTTCCCCCCAAAGGCCCTATCACAATACCAGTAGAAAGCTGGGTACCCACCATTTCTGTGGTACAGGTAAAAGCTGCATTGTCCAAAGCCAAGAATACAGCATCCATGGGACCTGATAATATCCCTGGCTGCATCCTACATGAGCTACAAAATGAACTGGCACCACACCTGTGTGCTCTGTTCAATTACAGCCATGCCTCAGGCTTTGTCCCTAACAAATGGTGCACTGCTACAGTCATCCCTCTCCATAAAGGGAGAGCAACTACAGTCCCTGGGAACTATTGCCCCATTAGCCTGACAAGTCTGGTATACAAAGCCAAGGAGTGCATCATTATGGACCTGCTTAACAAAGATACAGGCAATCTCCAAACTCTTGACATTACACAGTTTGGCTTTTTCAAAGGGAGATCCTGCATGCCGAACCTGGTTGACTTCTTCGAGGCATTCAACAAGGCTGTGGATGAGGCTAAGGAAGTGCATAGAGCCTAACTCGACCTTGCCAAGGCCTTTGATACCAGTCCCCACTTGGGTATCCTTAATAAACTTACCAACCTTGGCATCAATTCTTATATCACTAGGTGGGTTGCAAATTAGCTCACAGACAGGACTCACAGAGTGAAAGTTGTGGATTCCAAGTCAGACTGTTGACCAGTCATGAGTGGAGTCCCACAGGACTCGGTCCTGGGCCCTTTCTTGTTTGGCATCTACTTCTCAGAAGTCCAGGGCAACACAGAGGGACTCTGGCTGACCAAGTTCACTGATAACTGCAAGCTAGGAGTCATTATCAACTCTCCAAGTGATGCAGACATCCTACTAAAGGGCCTCTCTGAGACCAATGTCTGGTGTTGGAACCATGGCCTTAAGGTTAATACCAAAAAATGTGTTATAATTCCCTTTGGAAAAAACTCAATTCCCATGATTTACCACATTGATGGGAGCCCATTAAATACAGAAGGGGCCATAAGAGATCTTGGGCACCCAGGTCAGCAGCCATCTCACCTTCGACCACCACATTACCACTGTAGTCAAAAAGTCCTTCTATGTGGCACATCTTATAACCAAAGGTTTCACATCCAGAAAGAAAGAGGTCATCATCCCTCTCTACTCATCCCTCATTAGACCAATCATCAAATGTAATGCCCTGTTTGGCATGTACCTGACCAGACAACAGCTGGAGAAGCCACAAAAGTACCTCACAAAAAGGATCCTAGGCCTTAAACACATGTCCTACATGGACAGACTTAAGAAACTTCAGCTGTTCTCAGACTCTTATTGTCTGCTTAGAGATGATCTCTGCTTGACTTACAAAGCCACATCCAACCCAGCCCTACTTGAAATGCTACAGCTAAAGAAATTCCAATCCCTCCACACCACACACTCCAGAGATCACAACCTCATTACCGCAATCAACAGAACATGTTGAAGGGGCAAGTTCATCTCCCAAAGACTGCCCATACTCTGGAATAAGCTTCCCATTCATGTCAAGCAGAGCATCTCACTGGCCGTCTTCAAGAGAAATCTCGATGAGTGGATGGGTAACAGAAAGATCACCTCAGGGATCACTCCAGTTGCCCTACTGGATAGAGGCACTGTGAATTAACATCATAGTGGCACAGTGCCAGGGCAAATGTTTGGGCTAGGCTTGTAAAGGCTCTAGGGCTATGTGCCTAGTACATACCTGTGTACCTATGAACTCTTTGTTAAGGGCCTTAAAGTAGCAGATAAGAAGCTGTCTGGTGGAAGTGATAACTACCTTATAGTCTGGGCAAAAGTAGGCATAGCTAGTAAACATGTGCCAGCCTTTCCCAAGTGTGTGTGTGTGTGTGTGTGTGTGTGTGTGTGTGTGTGTGTGTAAATCAAACCTCAAAGAATGTGTTTTTCAGCTATTTGGGTAGGGACACAAAGAACTGGTTGGACAGAGAGAGTGCTGGAGGTCTTGGCTTGGTCACTCAGCTGAGATCTCAACTCTTTAGCTGTGCCAGTGGGGAGTCTTATTGGGGATCTGGAAAAAGAGGGAGAAACCAGACTGACTGTGGCCTCTGTGTGCTCTTAAGTGCAATTGCACTTGTTGCAGGGGGCTGCATCTGAAAATGGTGTGTGTGTACTTGTCAACCTCCCAATGTATGCCCCCCCAATGGTGCCAGTAGTTAGAATTGAGGCTCCTTGATTACCAGTCCAGTGGTGGGGTGTCACATTTATTGGCTGGAAATGGTGGCATATCCACATATTAGGATTTAGTGGTGTGGATATTGAACTCCTGCAGCCTGTAAACAGTGGTCACTAAAGGTGTTTTTACTCTCAATCAGCCACACAGTTAACACTCAGAATTTCATATCACAATAGTTTATTTTTTGTTACCTTAGTTAGTCATGGAGAGCATGCAAGGATATCAGCAGAGCAGTATGGCAAGCTGACAAGGAGCCAGTTGGCTGAGATGTGCCAAGCCAAAGGACTGGGAAATGACAACCTGAGTAAAGCAGAAATGATTGCATCCTTAGCCACAGCTTCATCACAGACCAGCAACCAGGAGGACAACCAAACTGGCCTTGGGGATGTACAACTCTCAGAAAATGGACAGTTCAACTTTGCCTCAGAGGACTTAAAAATCCATCAGGAGTTAAAGAGACTTTGACTGGAGGCCAAACAATTGGAATTAGAATCAGCAGAGAGACTGTAGCATTTGGAAGATGAAGAAAAGGAGAAACAGATAGCATTAGAATCAGCAGAGAAACAGAGATGTCTGGAAGCTGAAGAAAATGAGAGCCAGAGGCAACATGAAAGGGAGATGCTGACTCTTCATCAGGGTCATGGAGGTAATGGGGAATGGAGCAACCAAACCCCAGAAGCAACAAAGGTCAGTAACTTTCTTCTACAATTTACAAAGGGTGATAATTTTTATAGTTTTATTCTTATGTTTGAAAGGGTATGTAAACAGTATAATGTTGACCAAGGGCTCTGTGTACTGTTCCTAACCCCCTTACTCCATGGTAAAGCTGTAACTGCTATTTCTAAATTGATACCGATTGCTTAAATTATAATACTTTTAAAATTTGTTTATTAGAGTGTTTTAATTTAACACCCAAAGCTTACAGAAAAAAGTTTCATGAGCATAGATGCAAAGTAGATGAAAGTGTGTGTGTGAATATATTGCTGAATTAAGCACTTATTTTCATAGATGGGTGAGTGGGTATTAGGTCATCACTTCTGAAGGGCTGGCAGCCATTTGGTGAGGGAACAAACCTTTAGCATTTTGCCTGAGGACATGGGAATCTGGTTAGCAGATAGGGAATGTAATACTGCAAGTGAGCTGAGGAAACAGGGAAACCTATACCTAGCAAGCAGGACATCACTGCACAGGAAAGGGATACCCAGTACTGCTCATTGGTCTAAGGGAACCCATAGTGAGTAGCCTAAACCATGCCAATAGATTCTGCCAGTAGCAGGGGAGGCCACTAGTTCAGGTACATGGCCAGGATCAAGGGTTAAATGTTTTACATTTAACAAGTGGGCCATGTAGGCAAGGTGAGGAACAAAAGGTGGGAGAGCCAGTAAGTGGGAATGAGTCTGAAGACAACAAGGGTACCAAACTACTACAAGAAGTTATATCCTATCTTAGTAGACGCAAAACAGGCCACTGCTAAGAGAGAGACAGCCTCTGACTTAACCATTGTGAGGCCTGCAATGATTAAACAGGAGCACTACTTGCTTGGGCAGTCTACACCAGTCAGAGCTGTAGGAGGGACCCCATTCCAAATACCTTTGGCTAGGGTTCACCTTGACTGGAAGGGTGGATAAGGAAGCAAGCAAGTAGGTGTGTTTGAGGATATCTTTGCAGATGTCCTGATAGGGAATGATTTGATAATGCAGTACCTCATGTGCATGCAGTTACACATAGTCAGGATTGGAGACAAGCATGTAGGTCTGGTACCCTGGGAGGACCCAGATAGATGGCACACTTGAAGCCAGGACCGGTGAGGTGGCTACTTCAGGGATGGAGCTACCATGTAGCAGTGAGACTGAAGGTGAGAAAGGTGAGCCACAGCTGCTTGTTGGTACTGATGCTGTCTTGGACAGAGTGACTGAAAGGGCAGAGGTGAGTAGTAGTAGTAGTAGTAGTACCCAGGCTGACAGTGAGGCACTACCATTAGAGAATACCAGACTTCCTGTGGAATTGAAGCTGGGAAGGGTTACCAAGAGAGAGAGTTGAGACAGGCTCAGCTCTCAGACCCTGCATTACAAGGCCTGAAGAAGGTAGCCAGTGAAGCACCTGACTGTCAAGTTAAAGGAGAATATGTATACTGGGACAAAGGTTTACTGTATAGAGAGTGGACCCTGAGGCAGGGCTAGAGGGTGAGAGTACAGCAGTTGGTAGTTCCCAGAGCCAACAATCTGGCACCTCTAGCCATAGCCCATAACATTCCCTTTGCAGATCATATGGGCATAAAGCATACAAAGAGACATATTATGCAGAACTTTTATTGGCCTGGGATTTCCAAGGATGTAACAGGGTACTGCAGGACCTGTGAGCAGTGTCAAATGGTAGGCAAGGCAGGAGACAAGGTAAAAGCTCCTTTGATGCCTTTGCCTGTGATTGAGGAGCCATTTTAGAGGGTAGCTATGGATATTGTGGGGCTTCTGAGTACCCCAAGTTCCACAGGGAAGACATATATCCTAGTGGCAGTAGATTATGCTACTAGATACCCTGAGACGATGGCTTTGTCCTCCATCAAGGCAGAAAAGGTGGCAAATGCTTTTTTAGAGATTTTCATCAGGGTAGGTTTCCCAAAACAAAATACTGACTGACAGAGGTGCTAATTTCATGTCAGACCTGTTGGCTTGTCTGTGAAAGCACTGTGGAGTGAAGCACCTAAAGACCACTCCCTACCATTCCCAAACTAATGGTCTGGTAGAGAGATTAAACTCTACACTAAAGATCATACTACAGGCATTTACAGAGGGAGTGGGACTAATATCAGCCCCATCTGTTTGATTACAGACAGATGCCCCAGGAATCCACAGGTTTTTCATCATTTGAGTTGCTGTCTGGGCACAGGGTGAGAGGAACTCTAGATTTGATTCATGATGAGTGGGAGCATGAGTGTGAATCCCACAAGGAATCTGTTGTGGCATATCTCCTAAACCTTAGAAGCAGGCTCATGGATCTCATGGGCTTGGCCCTGGAGACCTGGGCAGAAGCCCAACAGCAGAAAAAGGTCTGGAATTATAGAAATGCTTGAGGTAGAGAGTATGCTGTGGGGCAGCAGGTTATGGTTCTCATTTGTGTCAGACACAACAAGCTGAAGGCAGCTTGAAAGGGACCCTTCAAAGTGGTAAGGAAGGTCACTGATGTTAACTATATGGTAGAAATGTTAGGCAGGAGGCAGTGGCACAAACTGTATCATGTTAACATGATGAAACCTTATCATGATAGAGAGGCCCTTGTTTTGAGTATTTGCAGTGGATATCAAGAGGAGTCCGAGGGGGATCTGGTGACTCATCTCCTCAGTGAGGCTCAGATTTACACCTCAGTGGAAGGGCTAGCAATGTCCCAGCAGCTATCCCCTACCAAGGTTTGAGAAATACGAGCAGTGTTACAGGAGTTTGGGGCATGTTCACTGGGAAACCAGGGTGAACCCAACTGATGCAGCACCATGTGGATACAGGACCCCAAAGGCCTATTAAGCAGGCCCCTTATAGGGTGCCTGAAAGATTCAAACAGAATCTGAGGGAGGAGATACAGGAAATGTTGGAACTGGGGGTAATCTAAGAGTTCAGCAGTCCCTGAGCCTCCCCACTGGTGCTAGTACCAAAGAAGGATGGCATCACCAGGTTCTGTGTGGGCTACAGGACACTAAATAGTCACACAGAGTCAGATGCTTGCCTCATGCCTGGGACAGATGAAGCCCTAAAGCAGCTGGGTGGGGTTAAGTATCTTACCAGTATTGATCTTACCAAGGGTTACTGGTAGGTGGCCTTAACTCCCAGCGCTAGAGAGAGATCAGCCTTTGTGACTCCTTTCAGCTTGTATGAGTTTACAAAGATGTCCTTTGGGATGAAAAATGCCCCAGTCACCCTCCAGAGGCTGGTAGATCATATCCTAGCAGGCGCAGGAGATTTTGTCCTTGCTTAGCTGGATGATATTGCCAATTACAGCCATTTCTGGCAAGAGCACCTTCAGCATCTCAGGAAGGTGATGAGCAGACTGCAAAGGACAGGGTTGATCATTAAAACCAGTAAATGTTAGGTGGGTATGGCAGATGTCTCCTACCTGGAAGATAGTGTGGGGAGTGGTAAGATCAGACCAGAACCTGCCAAAGTGGAAGCCACTCAGGCATGGCCTGTTCCTATTACCAAAAAGCAGATGAGGGCATTCCTATGGACAGCAGTGTACTACAGAATGTTTGTCCCCAATTATAGTACCATAGCTGCTCCTCTCACAGATCTGATGAGGAAAAACAGGCCAGATAAGGTAGTGTGGACCCTAGCATGCAAGCAGGCATTCCAGAAGCTTAAAGGAGCTTTGGGAGGACCCCATGTGTTAGCCAGTCCAGATTACACCAAAGAATTTGTTGTGCAGGTGGATGCTTAAAACCATGGGATGGGGCTATACTCAGCCAGGTTCCTTCAGAGGCAGAAAAGCACCCAGTGGTATATCTCTGCTGTAGGCTCTAAACCAGGGAGGAATGCTATGCAGCTGGCAAAATAGAAATGTCTAGCCACAGTGTAGACACTACAGAAACTTCAGTCTTATCTGTATGGAAGGAAATTTATTGTTGTTACATACCACATTCCCTTAGCATGGCTACATCGAGCCAGCCAGCAAAATACCAAGTTACTTAGGTGGAGCCTAGGGATCCAGGCATATGATATGACAGTGCAGCACCTCAGTAGGTTTAGCAATGCCAGTGCCGATGGGCTCTCAAGACAGGAAATTGGGTAAGGTATTCCCAGATAGGCTAATCCCTCTCAAGCAATGTTTCTCAAGGGTCACTTGAAAAACTAGCTTGAGTCTTCGAGGTGGGGGGGAGAAGTGTGAAAAAAGGAGATACTGCCAGCACAGCTATCTGGAATTTTGTAAATAATTATGTCATTTGTGAATAACAACATGATTCATATAAGATGCTTGTGTTACAAATGTAGTAGAGCTGCATGTCATATAAGATGGTTTGTACAGACGTGTACTGAAGATGTATTTTACAAAGTGCTGTTTGAAATGTACCCACAGTGTAGACTACTAGAATAGAACAGAAATGTATATGCACTATTGTAACTGATTCAATGTATATTTTTAACAGTGGAAAGTGGAATACAGGAGGTTAACTTCAGAAAAATAGCTGAAATGAAATTACTTTATGGTTAAGCCATAAAAAGATGTTATTTTTCAGTTTCAGTGCAGCAGGAGACACAGTGTCTGTACTAGAGAATTTTTCTGTATTGTCTTTAAATGTGGAGGAATGTAAATTGTTTTATGACTTCCACCATTTGCCAAAGATCTGAGGAAATGTCCTTGTCTGTGTATTTGTACAGGTAGATGCTAAATGCTACCAGCCTTCATCAATGGTTGTTTTGATACTGGGAACTACAAGTCAGGTGACAAGCAATGATGTCATGCTGCAAGTTATTAAATTCATAAAATAATTAAGTCTGCAGTAGTAGAAATGTTTGATTTATTATACAAGATAAAAGCTTTCGGGAAACACCCTTCCTCAGTTATCATTACAGTTCATTTGAAAGTACGATACATTTTATACCCTTTATTGCATAGTAGTACATGACACAGCCAGCCAATAAAATATCAAATTCAATTAGCAGTCATTAATCAAGTAAAACATTATGTTACTTACAATAAAAGAAATATTCAAACATTTTTAAAAGACATACTCCCATGTCATTTATATTGTATTTGCTTCTCCACTAAATATGGTTTTATAGTTATCATATTATCATATTATTTAAACCGGAAAACTTGTCAGCATCTAATCAATATGATAACTATAAAACCATGCGAGTGTGGAACTCGTATCTTTCAACTGTACAGATTCTCGTGAATATCCAGATTTTTGCCTTACGTTTTTGTTCCGTTTTTCATAAAATTATTTTTTTTTTCTGACAAATTACTCACTGGACTGGGACTGTGCATGAATACTTCATCTAGCACATTATGTTCCTTTTATGTTATGACACTCATGCTTGATTTATGAAGATGCTAGCAGTTGTTTTAGAAATGTATATTTTCAGCCATCCTGGGTTATTTACAGCACTGTTTGTTGTAGATGGGAGGTAGAGGTCTCTGATTCATACAGTCTAATCTCTTCAAGTAAGAAATCAGGACAAAGCCTGAAGTAATGGAGACCTAGAGGTGGGGACAGATTTTGAATATTTCTTTTATAAACTTGGTTTCTAGAATGACGGATTTTTTGTCAGCATACATTTTCTCAAGGATGTGAGGTCTGAGGCTCAGGTTTCTGTCAATATTTAGTGACTTCATCCCTCGGTGATTTGCCAAAAAACCATAGATTTTATGCAGAAGTGACCAAAAATATGAGACAAGAATCTGGACACTTCGGTGGTATATTTTACATCCTGATTAGTTCCTAATTCCCATGGTTTCTATAGATAATTGCTTTCTGTGGGATACAAAAGTAGAGTATTTATTGGCAGGACCAGCCTTTGGTTAACTAGTGCCCTAGGCAGAAGGTCTCCACAGCACCTCCCCAACACCACCCTACACCATCCAGATTACTGGAAAAGCGCCCTTGTTAGAGTGGCGCACTAGGCGGCTGCCTATTTGGCCAATGTATAAGGCCAGTTATGTTTACTGGATGACATTTCAGGTTACTGATATGACCCAAACATTTTTTAATGAGTACTTACATTGGCTTTGGAAGTAGTATGTTTTACTGTGATATTTTTCCAATACTATTGAGGATAGCCCAGTGTTTGAAGCTTGGGGTGTGTAAGTTGCGTTACAAGTTGCATATACAAAGGTAGTGTTTATGATGTGAGTTGTAGATGAGAATGAATAGTGCAGCCTGTACAGAATGTGCAGTGATGTTGTATTTTCTTTATCTTGATAGTATAAATGTTAGTGACTGTAAGAGCTTGGCATTATAGAGTTAAGTATAATCATTTAAAAAGAAAAGTGGATATGAATCTGAGAATAGGTTCTTTTTGTGTGTACTGCTATATGTTGTTTGTTGCAAATTAAGTTTTTTTTTCTTTTAACTGCTGAACCAGCAGTAAGAAATGCACATGTATACTTTTGCATTGTTAGCACAGCACGTTTTGAAGATTTTTAATTGGAGTTCATAATTACTTGAAATTTGATGCAGTTTTAAGTTTGATATGGGGTGCAGTGTACATTTGGTTCCATATGACTGCTGCTCGCATGTTCTGAAGTACAGCAGGATAAGCAGGATAGTTCATTGGCTGTGAAAGGTCCAGTATTGTCCACCCATCTTATTGGATATTATGTTTAGACATTTCTGCATCTGTGAAGCTGTATTACTGTGTTTGTTCACTTGTTTTGATGTAAAACAGTCTTATCTCCTTTCTGTAAAAGCAAGAAGCATTTACACTGGTAGTAGTTCTGCTGTATTAGTTTGTGTCACTTTTAAAATTTCTTTTATTTAAAATTTGTTTACCAGGTAAAACATTGATCACAACTGATCGGTTTCAGACTCGGCTTGAGCATGCAAAGAAAGTCAGAGAATTACATTTAGTGAGAGATAGCGACAGTGAAGTGAAAATACATTTTTGTAAAATATACATATATGTAAAATACTACTATTGTTTAACAAAATGGTATATACACTGTTATAAATATATATTGTATTTACAGTAAAGCAAGACAAATATTTGGAAAGTGAGTTGTCTAAGTGGGAATGATAGAATAGTTATGTGGAGTGAAGGATGTTAAAATTTGTGAATAGTTGAAAATAGAAGTTACGTTAAGCAAAAAAGTATGTGAATAAGATGTATTGGTGCAATAGAATCTCCCATACGAAGAACAGGAAGAATGTTAACAAGAAGCAGAGTGATGTCACTCAGGCTAGGTGATATCATTGGAGGATAGGCAGTGTCATTTAGCTGATGAAAGGAGGACAGTTTTTAATCGAGTCCTAAATGTATGGTAATATGAGATATCTTTTTATTTGCGAGGGAATACTTTCCTAGAGTTTTACCCTTGTATATAAGAACAGTGATTTGTACAATGGAGTTTAGTTTTGGGGATTGCTTTGTGGGGCTTTTGAGACTGTAAGAGGAAGGTTGTCTAGATTAGAAGCTAGGGGAGCGGATATATGGTTGATTTGAAGTCTGAATAGTTAGGATCATAGGAGAAGGTCAAACATTTACTGAACAGGTAGCCATTCTGCTTTTTCAGTGTTTTACAGTGGTGGTCATTTTAGAGGACTGGGTAGTAAGTTTACTTTTTTATTGGTTACTGTTTGTGTGTGGAGTTTTTTATGATGAGGTTACGAGGGGAGGTCTTATTGAACTTTAGAGAGTAGGATGTGTTTGCCAGTGGCTGTTCTGGAGGTTTTAGTAAGGGGGTATTTGCCCCAAAAAGAAAAAGGCTGACCTTCTTCCTTAGGTAATCAGTGTGGAAGTAAAAGGTAAAGGATGAGTCATTGTGGACTGAATAGTGAGACACATGGATGTCTCACTCACCAGGTTGGACAAGGAGAAAGTCACGGTCAGCTGCCTGTCTGGTGCTAGGATTCATCAGACCACTCATGCACTCTGGTCTATCAGCAACAAGTACCTTTATGACTCTGTCATAGTTCATGTTGGTGTGAATGATTTGAGATGTACCTCACTGGCCTATATGAAGAGAGACATGGTTGATCTCTCACACTATGTGTCCCAGGCAGGTATGTCCCTAGCCTTGAGCAGCATACTACCCTTACCTAGAATGATGCCACCGTTTAAACAAAAAATGATTGATTTCAGTAATTGGCTCAATTTTTGGTATCATTCAAAGGGGATCAAGTTCCCATCAGCCTGGGAAGCCATGGTCAACAAACCTCACTACTTTGCAAGAGATGGTTTGTACCTGATACCTCTAGGCTTTCAGCTACTGCAAAGGCTGTTGCATCCAAAACAGTGCATTTTTTAGGCAAGGTCTCGAAAACAATATTACCACCATGAAATTAACCAATCAGAATAAAATATTGTGCACACTTGTAAGACCTAGAAAACAAGGAATACCATAGAAACACATAAGACACAGCACTAGGAGCTCTCATGTATTTGGCAGTTGGCACATGGTCAACAGTCCCTAAATCTATAACCTTTCCCAACATGCTGATATCATGTGGTTCTGCTGAGTGTACAATGAGGAGAGGCCGCAGATTCTTAGACTATAGTATGGTTAGATATTGCCAGAGTTGCACAATAGTAGTATTCTGCAGTGAAGACAGGATTTGTGTAAGCATTTAATTTTGGTGATTGTGCATACCTCAACATTCTACTGAAGGGGTTTCTTGGGTGAAGTGTTCATGCTGGTGGTTGCACATACTAGGAAATGTTACTGAAGGGTTGTTTGGGGGAAACATTTCATTTATGTGCATGTATACCTGGACATAGTAATGAGGATGTTGCTTGGAAAAATAATTCATTGTGTATCAGGGAAGTGCTTGTGTATACATATGACTGCTGAAGTGACCGCTGGGCAAAATAGTTTATTGTGCCATTTTGGTGCTTGTGCATACACAATGCAAACAAATGGATTGGTTACTGGGGAAACTGAGAATTTAAGTCTGAAAATTACATATGGTTACATTACTTAGAATACAGCACAGAAATGTAATTATAGTATAATATGCCAGCATATAAGACATCAGATACACCATTGACTAATTAATAGTATAATGTAAAATAAGCAGACAAGAAATAACTTCTGCTTGTATTATTCTATTTGTGATTAGTTCTTGCATGAGTGAGATAAAGGTTATGACTTGTTGACTACTGCCAGCATGGAGCTACCATTTTTTTTTTTTTTTTTTTTTTTTTTTGCATTTTTCCTGGCTTTGTCAGTCATGTGTGGAATTTAGGTGGGAGGAAGGGCTCAGTAATATGTAAGTGTTATACTATTTTACTGAATTACTCAGGTGTTCTCCTTACTGATAATGAGTCTGTGTTACACAACAGCTGCACAAGGTAATATAATGAATGCCTAGTGAACAGGTTATGTGCAGCAATTATCACCTTTGTCTGATCGTGCATAACTTTGCAGTACTGAAAGTAAGGTCATTATCACATTAGCAATAAGTGCAGTTACAATACAGCAGTGAGTCATTATCACTTTTCTGGTAAAAGTCTCAGCTGCTGTAACTGTTATTCACATAAGTAGAAGTCATTATCACTTTGATGAATGCATGAGCCAAATTGTATTTTTTCTCTGCTTGTAGTCATTGCAAGCCACTCCCTCATTCTTCATCAGCTAGCTATCCTCCAAACCCCCTGATGTTTTTTCCTGTATATATATATATATATATATATATATATATATATATATATATATATGTGTGCATATATGTGTGTATATCGATATATATGTATGTACATAATGTACTTGCACATATATACATATACACATGGATATCAGTATGACAGTGGCTACTCTTGCAGCTGCATACATTGTCTGTAGTTCCTTTAGAGGGGATTTACATGTGCCCCTTCTATGCGTACATTGTCTGTAGTTCATTTAGAGGGGATTTACATGTGTCCTTTTGTGCATACATTGTCTGTAGTTCATTTAGAGGGGATTTACATGTGTCCTTTTGTGCATACATTGTCTGTAGTTCATTTAGAGGGGATTTACATGTGCCCTTTCTGTGCCCCCTTGTCAGGTACTGGCCAAGCACTTATGCACCAAGATCAGGAAGGTTCCTCTTCAGAGATTTCTGCCAACTTCTCTTGTGTTGGTGGGTGCATCACGGGGGGCATACCCAGCCATCCATGGATCTTGTGATTGACCTGGATTGCAGTTGGGAACTTGGAGACTCTTCAGCTCAGTCCCATAGTGCTGCTGTCCTAGGTAAGCATCGCCTCAGGGCTGCCACTGTGATGCAGTGTTTCCCTCCGGGAAAGGACACATGCAAAAAGACAAAGCCTGGGGCAGTCTAAGTCTTTTCACATGTTGTCTGGGGCAGTCTTAGTCTTTTCACGTGTTGCCTGGGGCAGTCTTAGTCTTTTCACATGTTGTCTGGGGAAGTCTTAGTGTTTTCAACTGTTGCCTGGGGCAGTCTTAGTCTTTTCACATGTTGTCTTGGTTGAGCTCTCCACTCAGTCTTCCTCCCTTCAGGTGTAGTAAATGTATGTAGGTCAGGGCAAGACCCTTTACATTAGCTCCCCCTTTGAGTCCTTATGACCATTGCCGAAAGGACATGTGTAAATGGAAAAGGCAGAGGTAAGGCAGAGTGCTGGCACTGCATGTATTCAGGAGTCATTGCTGCTTCTAGCAGTCTGAGTGGGTAGCCAGCACAGGTATGGGACACTTCAGACACCCACGGCCTGAAATCCTGTGCCTGTCCTAGGCATATTAGTGGAGTGGCGGTCCTTACCCTGCTTTTTATCTTTACATGTGCCCTTTATGAGCCCCCTTGTCAGCCATTGTGTGTAATTTTGTGTTTTCATGGGTGGTAGATATGTACCTCTGTGGTGTCATCACCACTTATGTATCTAATGCAAAGAATACTGCCCCTGTGGATAGGAGTGAAGATTTGGATGGTCTAACCAGGTAATGCATTATGATATACATATATATGTACTCTTCTAATAGATCTGTCAAACATTGACAAGCATAGGTAAGGCAGACTGCTGACACTGAAGGAGGTTGTGAGACTGCAGTGGTATCAGCTGTCTGCGTGGGTAGCCAGCACAGCTATTGGACAGATCAGATGGCCTTGCCTGCCACTGAAGTCCCATGCCTGTCCTGAGTTCATTAGTAAAGTGGCGATCATTACCTTGCTTTTTCTCTTTACATGTACCCATTCAGCAGTATGTTGACTACACCAAGAATGTGTATATTTACAAACATATGGTCTGCATGGTAAAACAACTGCTTCTGAATGCTGTACACTTGTACATATATCAGTTTTGTTAGGACTCAGGTTATGGAAATTATGATTTTTTCATATTTTGGTAAATAGCTTTGCAAGGGAGCATGTCAGTATGCCATGTAATACCTCATTTTGAAGAAAGTATCGATAGTTACAACATGGTAAAAGAATTGTGCCTGTATGTTGTACACATGTGCAGATATCAAAGTTTGCTTCGGACTTAGGTTATGGAAATTATGATTTTTTTTTCATATTTTGGTAAATAACTTTGCAAGGGAGCATCTGAATGTGTCATGTAATACCTCATTTTGAAGACAGTATTGCTGGTTGTAATATGGTAAAAGAATGGTGCCTGTATGTTGTACTCATTTGCAAATATCAAAGTTTGTTTCAGACTTAGGTTATGGAAATTATAATTTGTTTTCATATTTTGGTAAATAACTTTGCAAGGGAGCATCTGAATGTGCCAAGTAATACCTCAGTTTGAAGACATTATTGCTGGTTCCAACATGGTAAAATAAATGTGCCTGTATATTGTACACATGTGCAGATATCAAAGTTTGTTTCGGACTTAGGTTATGCAAATTATAATTTTTTTCATATGTTGGTAAATAACTTTGCAAGGGAGCATCTGAATGTGCTAAGTAATACCTCATTTTGAAGACAGTATTGATAGTTCCAACATGGTAAAAAATGGTGCCTGTATGTTGTACATGTGCAGATATCAAAGTTTGTTTCAGACTTGGGTTATGGAAATTATGATTTTTTTTCATATTTTGGTAAATAACTTTGCAAGGGAGCATGTCAGTGTGCCAAGTAATTCATCATTTCGAAGACAGTGTTACTCCTTACAACAATGTAAAAGAAATTTGTCTGTGCACTGTACACATATACAGATATCACAGTTTGTTTAGTCTTGTACGATTATGAAAATTATATATTTACAATACTTCCCATTATTATGCCCATATCTTTGCAAGGGAGCATGATGATCACACAAATGATGCATCATTTTGAAGCTGACATTCAGATGCACAACTTCTATGCTGTTATGTAGACTCTGTCTGTTACAGGTGATGAGATATTATACTTTGTTTATTTATGAATTATGAGAAATAATACATTAATCATATTTCTGTGAATATCTCAAGAGATGAGCATCACACAGTAATGGTTAAGGTATCATATTAAAGCTGACATTCATAATAATAAATTCAAATCAAATTGTATGGGTCTGCATGGTACATTGACCAAGATATTGTGCTTTGCTTTTCAAAAAGGTACAAAATATGCACAATATCAACATTCCTTGCCAAATATTTAATAATGACTTTGATATGCACTATCAACATTTACACTGTTGGAAAGGTCAGTGTCTGCTGAACAACTTTCACATTTACATTTTTAGTCTAGCTCTTATAGTTAAAAAGTTATGAACATTTGTTTTCTGTATGGTATTACAAATGGATTTTCTGAAAATGAGTTCAGGCTGCACTGTTGTTCCTATGGTGGAATTAAGCAGGCAGCTTTTTCTGAGCTGCTCTGGAGTGAATGAGTTAAATATATTGTAATGATAACTGAGGAAGGGTGTTTCCCAAAAGCTTTATCATGCACCCACTTCAAAACTTTACTAAAAGCGCACCTAAAAACATGCTGGCTATGCCCTTGCAACTCCCACTCTAATATCACCCACCCCATCCAACCACTATCTTTCTTTCCACTCCACTAACTACCTTGATTATAGCAAGCTCAGATACTCAGAGGCCATTTCACACTGAGCTGATCAAAGGAAGGACACTGAGGAAACTCTATAATATATAACATTAAGTATCCTGTTTTTTGTTTATTTTGTTCTTTATTTCTTTGTTATTTATAGCACTTTGTGTACTGTGTATTTTTCTAGCTAGTTTCACTGTGTGTGAGGTATTAACTGGAAATTGTCCACTTTTATTAAGCATCTGTTGGGTTGTTTGTTTCTGATAACTTGTTGCAGTTAAACTCTTTTTTCCAGAGGCTCCTTTAGCTGTTTAAAACTTTAATTTAAAGGCTCACTGCTGCTTTCCAGCTGTGAGAAACATTTCTGCAGTTTGTTTCCCACCCTTCCTCCCTGTTGGTATAGTGTTTTTATAGTTGGTGGCTTTGCAGTTGCCCATCCCTAGTGTAAACTTGATCTGGGGCTGTCCTCCCAGTCTAGTTTCATTACCTCATTCCACCCAGTACAGGGAGAACATTTGACAAGGCCAATCAGCTTAGTTTCTGCTACTCCTTTGTCTCTTTCCTTTCTCTCTTTCCACTTAAAAAAATGTATCTGCTTTTACTGCATTTGTGTTTCTTCCTACTTTATTTTGATTTTGCGTCATCTTAAAAGTACTCAATTGTATTTATTACTGCTTGGTGTAACTCATTCTAAGCCTTTTAGACCAGGCTTAGACTGGGCTTCAGACCAGTTGTTTTACATTAAGAAGGTTTGTGGTCTGCACTGTAGTGGCAGAACAGGTAGCTTACATCCTTCTAAGTTGGGAACTGCTGATTGAGGGCTCAGTGTCTGTTATTATAAAAGTGTATTAATTCTGGTTTAAGCACTTGGGCTTCAGGCCAGTTATTTTACATTAAGAGGGTTCGTGGTCTGCACTCTTGTGGGAGGAGAGGCTGGACTCTGCCCTTCTGAACTGGGAATTTCTGGTTAAAGGCTTATAGTGCCTGCATATTTGAACTGTTTCTTACTGAAATTGGTACACCTTGTTTGCTGTAGCATAGACTAGATCCAGGCCTGCTGAATCTAGCTTTGTTTGTATGTTTGTTGCTTGTTTGCTTGTTATTTCCCTGAAATGCTAATTCCACCTAAAACACGGCTTTTCAGTGCTTCTGTGGATCCCTAGTGATATCTGCATTGCTTACTGTACTTATTTCCTTGTTTCACTTGAAAGAAAGTTACTGTTTGTCGTTTTTGCATTTAAGTTACCTGTAACACATTGCATTTAAGTTACCCGGCACTAGCTCACTAAGTCAGCACTACAAAATTAAAAGCACTACACCCTCACAAACTCCCCTTGAGTACCTTGTTCCCTATTGGCCCTTTTTTTCAATTATAAAGGAATTCCCAATACTATTCTAGCATGTCCAAAGGTCAGTTGTTAATCTCCACCCAGGTCCAGCTGGTGAATCTGGGAATCGTGAGGCAATTTTACAACTGCCTCAAGTAGACAGACAACCCTCCCCCCCTCCCAACAAATTCCAACATGTGAGAGATGCAACCATATAGCCAAACTGGAGGCTAAGCTCTTTCAACTCAGAACTGGCATAACCAGTCAAGAGGAGAAAGGAACCACACTCACTACAATTCCAGTCTCACATAGACTTACCACGACAGCAAACCAAACACATAAACACACAAAAACATACTCGGAGGCTCTAAATAAAAATCTGCCTAAGCAGCAGAGACCTCCAAAGCAGACACCCAAGCAACCGCTACCCCAAAACAAAACACGTGCAACACATAGCTCACAAAGCCAGTGTGCCTAACAGTCACAGCCCTTAAGGCTAAAAACACACCCCTGATACACTTGTAATAGGTGACTCTGTTGTCAGGCACACTGATGTCCCGCTCACCAGGCTGAACAAGGAGAAGGTCACGGTGAGCTGAGTGTCAGGTGCTAGGATCCTTCACATAACACAAGCACTCAGGTCACTCCAAGGCAAGTACAAATATGACTCAGTCATTGTCCATGCTGGTGTGAATGACCTGAGACATACCTCCCTGGACTACATGAAAAGAGACATAGAGGAGCTCTCTGAGCATGTAGCCCAGACCGGTATGACCCTGACCTTGAGTAGCATCTTACCTTCACCAAGAATGATGCCACAATATGAAGACAAGATGATCAATTTCAACAACTGGCTTAAGTATTGGTGTCATTCAAAGGGGATCCAATGCCTGTCAACCTGGGATGACATGGTTGACAAGCCATGATGCTTCGCTAGGGACGGCTTGCACCTGTCACCCCTGGGCTTTCGGATATTGGCAAAGGCTCTTGCTACCCCCATAGTGCCTTTTTTAGGCAAGGCTGAAAAGACAAACCCACCACCATAGGTATCACAAGGGATAAGAAACTAAGAGTAATGCTACTCAATGCCAGAAGTCTAAACCTCAAGATGCACACACTCGAAACTCTCCTTAGCATGGAGAACATCGATATCTGTGCAGTAACAGAAACCTGGTTCAAGGCTCCCGAGAGCACCCCAGCACTACCAGGTTATACCTCATACCATGCTTTTTGGCCCCAAAACTTGGACCGAACCATAAAAGGAGGAGGAGTATCAATATTCATCAAAGATACCCACACCTCCAGGTTGGTGGCACAGCACGAAGCATCAGAGACTATCCATGTGGAACTAACAGTGGGTAAAACTGCCTTCCAGTTTATAGCCTTCTACAGACTACCCTCCCAAACCCAGGAACCCCACTCGGCCTTCCTGAAAACACTGGAAAATATGAAGGTCTCTCCAAACACCATTATATTGGGCGACTTCAAATACCCAAACATAGACTGGGAGCATTACTCTAGCTCCAACACCTTAGCCCAAAGGTTCCTAGAATTTATAAACTCAAATGCTATGGAACAACTTGTTACCACTCCCACAAGAGAGGAAAACATACTGACCTGATCATCACCAACATGGGGACTCTATGCTCCAGACCAGAAGTGTATCCCTCACTGGTAAGACCAGACCATAAACTAATCTCACTGGATATTCACATCCCGACCTCACCCCCTGCCCAGAAAACCACAGTGAAAAACTTCTCTAAAGCAAATTTCACACTCCTCAAAACCGAGGTGGAATCCTTCAAAGCCCCCGGGCCTGTGGAAAATACGGCCCAGACCGCAGAATCCTTTATAAACGTATTCTATGAACACCTTCAGGAATGCATGGATCATACAATCCCAAATAAAACCAATACCCAATCCTCCAAAGGTAGACGTCCTGTCTAGTGGACCCCAGCTATAAACAAACTATACAATAGAAGGAGGAAGCTACTACATGATAGAGCAAAATCCCAAAAAGGGAAGGCATCTCTGATCAGTATTAGCAAAAAACTACGGGCACTCATAAAATCATCTAAGGCCAGCTTCGAGAGAAAAATTGCACAGGACACTAAGGATAATCACAAGGCTTTCCTTAGTTATGTTAGGAACCTGGGTGGGAATTCCGAGATATGCTCAGAATTAGTCCAAAATGACAAAAAATACACCAAACCCACAGACATTGCCAACATCCTAGCTGACAGGTTCAGCCCAAACTCCTCCCCCCTTCCCCACCAAAAGGGCAAACATCTATCCCAGCAGAGTTCTGCCCCCCTGACATCTCAGATGCTCAGGTAAGAGCCGCCCTCTACAAAGCAAAAAACACAGCATCAATGGGACCAGACGGTGTCCCAGGCTGCATCCTACATGAACTCCAAGAAGAGCTAAACCCAAACATAAAACTACTGCTCAGTCTCAGCCTTACTGCAGGATATGTACCCAAAGAGTGGCGTACAGCAACAGTGGTCCCTCACCACAAAGGTGGTGCCTCAACGGATCCTGGAAACTATCGCCCCATAAGCCTGACTAGCTTAGTCTGCAAAGCTATGGAAAGGATCATCATGGACCTCATAAACAAAGATATTGGGGACCTACAGACACTGGATCCTACCCAGTTCGGCTTTGTTAAGGGCAGATCCTGCCTCTTAAACATGGTCGATTTCTTTGAAACAGTCACCAAGGCCATTGACGAGGGGAAGGTGGTCCACACAGCCTACCTGGACCTCGCAAAAGCCTTCAATACAATACCCCACTTGGGCATTATACATAAGCTCACCATCTTAAATATAAAACCCTATGTCACTAGATGGGTTGCAAACTGGCTCAAGGACAGAACCCACATGGTTATAATTGCTGGAGCCATGTCAGACTCCAAACCAGTTACAAGTGGCATCCCACAAGGCTCAGTCCTGGGACCTCTCTTGTTCGGTATATATTTCTCGGAGGTACAGGCCAACACGGAAGGACTGTGGCTGATCAGCTTCGCAGATGACTGCAAACTGGGCACCATAATCAACTCTCCAGCCAACACAAGCATCCTCCAAAAGAGCCTCATAGAAATAGACAACTGGTGCCAGAGCTATGGCCTCAAGCTAAACGCCAAAAAGTGTATAGTCATCCCCTTTGGCAAAATCAAAGTGCCCACAAATTACCACATAGGTGGTGATCCATTACGTACAGAAGAAGTAATTAGGGACCTGGGGTCCCAAGTTGATAGCAGTCTCTCATTTGACAACCACGTGGCCAAAGTGGTTAGAAAAACATTTTATATAGCCCACCTAATCATGAAAGGATTCACATCTAGAACAGGGGAGGTCATCGTGCCTCTTTACTCATCCCTCATCAGGCCCATAATCGAGTACAATGCCCCTTTTGGGATGTACCTTACCAGACACCTGCAGCAACTGGAAAGACCCCAAACGTACCTCACCAAGAAGATCAAAGGACTCGTACAGATGCCATATGCTGCCCGGTTAAAGAAACTCCAGCTCTACTCAGTGGCATACCGCCTGCTCAGAGGTGATCTGTGCCTGACGTATAAAGCCATGTCCAACCTGGAATTAATGGACATGCTGCACCTCAGAAAATCCAAATCCCATCGAGCTACTCGCTCGAGAGACTTGAAACTCAGCACTGAAATAAATAGGACATGCTGGAGGGACAGATTCATAACCCAGAGGCTCCCTTCACTCTGGGATAAAATCCCAGTCCAGGTTAGGCAGAGTCCCTCATTGACTCTCTTCAAGAGACAGAGGCACAGTATACTAACCTCGAAAAATGGCATAGCAAAATTAATTTAAAATGGGTGGCGAAAGCCAAACACACTCTGGCTATGCTTATAAATGCCCTAGGGCAGATAGCCTAGTATGAACCTATGAACCTATCATAAGCCTAGTACTTATTATACAGCAGGAACTTCTTATTGTAACATTTGTTAATGTCTGTTATGTACTTCACAGATAAATATTCTAGTTCTCTACTGATGTACTACATTCTTCATCTGTAAATATGTTGTAAGTAATTGCTATGTTAAATTGTTAAATCACTATGTAATCCAATGTAACTACTGTCTGTTTATTTTAACTGTGGAGGTTTTCTCCCCGGGCCTCCACTGAAAATGGACCTACGTCCAGTCAGACACTCCTGGTTAACAAATGTAAATAAATAAATAATCTTGTATAATAAATCAAGCATTTCTACTACTGTAGACTTATTATTCTATGAATTTACAATCAGTGCTCTTGGTGGTTTACTGCAGTTAAATCGTCTACATTGTATATGCTGCAAGTTATCCCAGCAGTAGTATTTGAGATATTAATTTAAGAAGTCTCTTAGAGCGATAGCATTCTGTATTCTATTTTTGACCTGACGACATCAAGATCCAATCATCACATTGGCCTTGTTCTGAAGTAAGCTTCTAGGGAATAGTAACTCTCTTAGATATAGTCAGGAATATAGCAAAGTTTTGTTTAGATATTTTTCTTCATTTATTTGAGACTGTCCTGCAATGTTGTTTTAAATATTTCCTGTGATTTTGAACTCTGATGTCACTGTAAATATATATTTAGCATTGTCTTGTTCTTGTATTATTTATTATTAAATATATTGAAACATTTCATTGCGGTTGATCTGTCTAGTGATATTTAAGTTCTGAGAGTACTTGCATATTTATTTGGTGACACTGTGGGCCCCTCGTAATAGCCTTGCTCTTGGTCAAACTACCATTTGTATTAATAGTAACATAACACAGAAGATTGGACACCCTTTGTTAAGGGCCTTAAATTAGCTGATAAGGAGCTGGCTGGTGGCAATGATAACTACCTTATAGTCTGGGCAAAAGCAGGCATAGCTAGTAAACCTGTGCCAGCCTTTCCTATGTGTGTGTGTGTGTGTGTGTTTGTGTGTGTGTGTGTGTGTGTGTGTGTGTGTGTGTGTGTGTGTGTGTGTGTGTGTGTGTGTGTAAATCAAACCTCAAAGAGTGTGTGTGTCAGCTACTTGGGTAGGAAAACAAAGCACTGGTTGGACAGAGAGAGTGCTGGAGGCCTTGGCTTGGTCACTCAGCTGATATCTTAACTGTATAGCTATGCCATTGGGGTGTCTTACTGGGGATTTGGAGAAAACTGCACTTGGTACAGTGAGCTGCATCTGGAAATACTGTGTACACTTCTCATCCTCCCAGTGTACATCCCCTAGACCCCCACTGGTGCTAGTTGTGAGGACTGAGGTTCCTTGATTACCAGTCAAGTGGTGGGGTGTCACAGATGGGTCACTGGTTTAGCATCTCATCTAAAGGGTGTCATGCTTAGAAGTACAACATCCCTCTTATGCTGCACAGCAATGCCAAGAATTCACTTCCACACCAAAAACAAATATGTTCTGTGCTGCACCACTGACAGAGCAATGTGCAGTGCAATATACATAAACATTTATGCA
>NC_056730.1:306957945-306977945 GCF_019279795.1 Protopterus annectens
TGTACGTACACATGAATCACAGATACTAAACAAATATGTAACATGTAATGAATGATAAATCAATGCCAAACAGCAAATAGTGTGCACATTTAAAAATAAGCAACGCTAAGCATTGTACACCTCTGCTTACCAGGTGTAAGCAATGCATAGCTCAACTAAATAGATTTGCCCATTGGTATGCCCCTTTAAGCAATGCTAACCTTAGGTAAGCAGGTTTGCCCATAGCTTAGCATTTTCAAAACCATCCAATCACAGCAATGTGTGGGAAATTGGCACTATTTAAACCCCACAGGCAGGAATACATCTCATAACTGGTTGCAGCTTCCTCCTGCAGGTACAATGGCTGGTGTTGGGGAAGGATCGTGCTTCCAAGCACAGTGCTGGGGCATCCAGGAGTCTAAGGTCATGGCAGGACTCCTGGTAAAAGACCATGAAGAGAGACTTTTGCAGGGCCAATACCAGGGTTCCCAATATAAAGCAGAAGCCTGGGACTGTTTCACCCATGACATCACCAGTGCCACTGGCATCCCTCGAACTGGTGAGCAAGTCAGGCATCACTATGCTGACCTGAAACGGAGGAAGAGGGAGCTCTCGGATCAGTGGATTCAATAAGCTAGGCAGAGTGTTGCCCCTGCAGTGTCTAAGTACTCATTCTACTAACTGTTTAATAATTGCCTAGCTCATGTATATTATGGATATGTATGGCTAAATATTCCTCTTATGTCTGACAGCGGCAGTGGACCGGGCTGTGAATCAGGAAGCCCATGCATGTAGGCAGCAAAGGCTGCATTGCAAGGCAGGTTAGTAATAATCTTGCATGTACTGTCATTATAAATAAATATAAAAGTAGTAGAAAGTGAATTGCCAGTATAAAACATGTATTGTGTATGGGATGTACTGAATAAACCAGACAATATGGCAGGAAGAGTCTCATACAGGTTGTATGTAAATAAAAGGGTAACAGCCTAGCAATAAATGTCTAACTCCTGGACTGCTTGTGTTTACTCTGGTATCATATGGTACTGTAGTGTTACATTCTCTTAATAGTACTGTTATATTAAGCACTGTTACCCATGCTGTGCTAAATAAATAAAATGTGTAGGAATGTCTGTATATGACTGTTGTAATCACAAGGTCATATTGTACAAGTGAGGGAGACTTAGACAGAAAACAGTGAAAAAATACACAATGAAATCTAAATAGCACACTCAACTGTGACATAAACTGTTGTATTGTTAGCACACACAGCCATGGTTTGAATCCTGGGACTGGTAGTAAGCTGTATGCATAATCATACCCCTCAACTGTACAGAAAGTTCAGATAATTTGCTTAATTTTTCTGCCTGTCACCCTGTTCCCCTGGCAAATTAGTGGGATGTTCCCAGAAGTTTAGGCAGCAAATAATGACATACAACTGACTGTCAGACATCATAACTGTCAGAAATATATCTATAAGAACAAACCTGTCACTCTAGCAACTCACCAAAATGTTATGAGAGTAATATGCAAATTATGTCCCATGTTGTGAAGCTATGACCAGAGTGTGTGCAGTAACAGAGTGAGACATATGTACATAATAGTAATGTGGAATCTGGTAATCTGTATGGCAACATTCAAGTAGTGTTAACAAACATTCTCTCCACAGGTCTGTCAGATATGAAAACTGTGCCTGGAAATAAAAGATTGACATCCTGGACTGGTACTGTTTAGTCTGGTATTGTATGGCATTGTTAGTGTTGCAGTTTCTCTGAATAATAATTTATTACTCACCACTGTCACCCACACTGTGCTACATAAAAAAACACTATAGGAATCCCTGTATAAGACTGTTGTAATGACAAGGTCAGATTGCAAAACCATGAGAGACTTATAGACAGAAAACAGTGAAGAGATACACAACAATATCTAAATAGCACACTCAACTGTGATGTAAACTATTTTATTTTTAGCAAACACAGCCATGGTTCGATTCCTGGGAGTGGTAGTAAGCTATATGCATAATCATACCTCTCAACTGTACTGATTTGTTCAGAATGTCCGGATAAGTGGCCCATATCCGCTGCCTGTTACCCTGTCCCCCTGGCAAATCAGTGTGATGATCTCTGAAATGTAGGCAGCTTCTAATGATATATAACTGATTGTCAGACCTGCAAATATTCAGTAAATGTATATGAAAACAAACCTGTCATTGTAGCAACTCACCAAAGGTTTATGAGTAGAATTGTCAAAATATGTCCCAGTTCCACCTGCATGTTGTCAAGCCTTGAGCAGAGTGTGTGCAATAAGAGATTGAGAGGTATGTGCATAACATCAATCTGGAATCTGGGAATATGCATAGAAACAGGCACGTAGTGTTAACAAACAATACATTCACAGGTATACCAGGTAAGAGGTGTATACTGTAGGTAAAATGCAGTTCACATATATATAGCTGTCTACAAACATGCCACTGTCCAAACTAAGGCCATAGGGTAGTGTAATAATACCTGTAAGGTACAGATCACAGCAGTGACTAAGAAAGTAGTGAGAACTACAGGGATATACAAGTTGTTAATTGACATCTCTCTCTCCTCCCCACCATATCTGCAACAATAATCTAAATACACAACTCAATGGGTATGTGTACAATTAACTCTACTGTTGGGACATATGTCTTATTGTTTGATAAATATTGAAATGTGTTTCTATGCATGTGCCATGTTGAAATACTCCCACATTGGTGGCATGCTGCCATCAATGTAACCTGCATGCTGTTGTAATGGCCACTGTGGTTCCATATATACATGTGTTCTGTTTGCTATGCAACTGTCCCATATCTGGTGTTTTGGGTTATGGGAATATCTATGCATGCTGCTATACCTAATCTTGGAATGTGTTGACTATTACTAACCCACATGTGTTTTAAAACTGCAATACCATAGCACATTTGGGAAGGCCAGTCCCAACAGACCCACCTCTCCCACCTCATCTGGCTGTGGCACCAGGCACGAGCATGTCTGCGGCCCACCCTGGGACCACCTCGTCCACTTCTCCTGCACCAGCTTCAGGTGGAACTGCCTCAAGGCATGGGGCTCACCCACTTGGAGCGGGCGCAGACAGGAAACTGTCAGCCATCGTCAGGTCCGGGGTCTGGTGCCTAGCGAGCTCTGCAGGGAGTTTGGAAATCAGCTACGCCAGCTTTAGGGCTGCATGGCACATTTAGAGCATCAGCCTGCCCCTCCTTCCCAGCCCCCAGCACAGCCACCTTTGGGGCCATGAAGGTGCAGTGGTGTCTGCCCAAGGGTGGGGACCTCAGTTCCACTGTTTCCATTTGGGGGGGTCATGGGTTTCCAATTTCAAAACATCCCTCCCCATCCAAGGTGTTTACTCCCCACATGTGTCATGTACCTCCCGTGTATGCTGTCTTGTCTGTCTTGTCTATCATCCTATCCAACCTACCTCCCCAAATATACTTACTATCCTTCCCCAACATCCCAAACTCACCTTAAAAAAAAAAAAGAAAAAAAGAGCAATCTGTTCCCATAAAAATATCACGCCCAATACATAGCTGTCCATTATGCACACATGTCCACTGGACACATGTAATCTGGTCTAATTGGCTTCACAACATATTATTGTTGTCCTCACCCCTCTCTCAGTGGTATGAGTGTCCAAATCTACCTCCAAATCAGTGCATATGCACTGTTGTTGCTGTAGAAGAAATGAGCAGCTATGGATCTTCTGTACACCCGTCCTGCCCATCCCTAGCTATTTTCCCTACTGTCTTTCCCTCTTTGTTCCCCTTTTTCACCACTTTCTTATCACCCCTTTTTCTTTTCTTTTAAAGAAATTAGCATAAGGGTAAGCAGGAATAAGCACTTTTTATCAGCATTAAGCAGGTTTAATCCTGCTTGTGTGGGGGTAAGCAATGCCTACACAGGATAAGCAATTTAGAGGCTGAGTGTAAGAAAATTTAACTTGAAGTTAGCATTGCTTACCATCGTGCAAATTGTGCAATCCCACTGACAATTGCTTAAAAGTGCCTTAATCACTCTGTATCCAACAGCTCTTATTCTGCCCAGCCAAAAAAATAATGATCCCTTGCAAGTCTCAAACTCAGGACCCTGAACGCCACACAATTTGCCACTAAGCCATGTCAGATATAAATAAATCTGATGTTTCCTCAAATATATTATCAAGCACAGTCATTCAACAGTAGAGGAAATGTATTTATATGGGTCCCCTTTAGTTGACCGAACCGACGATTCCCCGACACGCGGAAGACGAAGACCAAACGACCGACAGGTAAGTTTACCGAAAGAGTGATTTGCCGACAGCGGAAAGACCGACAAGGGTAATGTGTGAGCGCGACTTGGTAAGTGTGCGACAGTGACGGAGTTAGGAGCGGTCAGGTAAGTGTGCGATATTGTGGGATTTTGGGTTAGGGTGTGGGAAAGGTGAGTGTGTGTTAGTGTCGGAGTTAGGGTTCGGGTAAGGTAAGTGTGTGATAGTGAGGGACTGTAGTTTAGGGGCGGGTTAAGTGAGTTAGGTTTAGGGTGCGAGTGGGGTGAGTGTGCGATAGTGACGGGCTTTATGTTTTTGGGTGGGTTAAGTGAGTTAGGGTGCAGGTAGGTGAAGTGTGCGATAGTGTCGGACCCTGGGGTTAGGGGTGGGTTAAGTGAGTTAGGATTAGGGTGCAGGTAGGGTGAGTGTGCGATAGTGTCAGACCTTAGGGTTAGGGTTTGGGTTAGGGCTAGTGGCTATGCTATGTTGTGTAATGTGTTGTTTACGTTCGGTGTGTCGGTGTAATGGTGTTCGGTGTTTTGCGTTGTCGGTTTTTTGTGTTGTCAGTTATCTGGTCTCGGTGGTTTGTGTGTCGGCGAAGTGGCGTGTCGGTATTTTAAAGTAGACCCATTTATATATGTAGATGTATATATATATATATATATATATATATATACATATATATATATATATATATATATATATATATAAAACGTAGAATGTATATATATATATATATATATATATATATATATATATATATATATATATATGTATATACACACATATATATATATATATATATATATATACATATATATATATATATATATATATATATATATATATATATATATATATATATATATGTTTATATATATATGTATATACTATTTATTTTACATTTGTTGATTGGGAAAGTCCGATTGGGTATATGCCCATTTTCAGCAGAGGCCTGGGGAAAAAAGCTCCATATATTCAGACATATGAGATTTACATAATATGAGTACAATCTAGCATATCAGATGAAAAAAGAAACAGTATAATTATAGTAAAGACACAGTTCAACAGGAGAAATGACCTTTATGTCAGAGTATAATATCACAAGGAAGGCTCCATATAGTCAGACAAGCAAAATTTCACATAATATAAGAGTATATTCTAACATTTCAGAGGAAATAAAAACAGCGTATTTATAGCAAAGACACAGGGCCGGATTCACGATGGCTTGCACGGAGTCTAAGAGTAGAGTAACACTCCATGCAGCCATCATGTCCGACGAGCGATCCAGGAACAGCCTGTAGGGGAGTGTAAGAGAGCTCCTAAAATGGCTCTTACACGGACAGGGCTGGGACATGCAAATCACCTCAATTGCAGGCGAAAGGCATGCAAATGAGGTAGATTTATGATTCAGGAAACCCAAACCTGTCTGAGTAAAAGCAGTGTTATTTGCAGAAATGTACTCAGTTGACAACTGAGTACTATTCTGCAAATAGCAAAACGGAGCCGTGACAGCTCCAAATAAAGGTTGCATCCAGTGCTGGAAGCATGCCAATGGCCAAATATATGGCCATTGGAAATGTTTCCTAATGCAAAATTAAAATAAAAATATTTTTTTACGCCGATTTCCGATGTTTAAGCGTAGCGCAGCACCGCGCAAATGGGCTGCACTCTAAAACACAAAATACTAAAAATTATAACCCACAAATATGGATTTTTATTGAAATTGTTAATGTACAATGTAAGGGAATGGCAGGCTGAAGACAACATGGCCACTGAGTAGAGGTTGCTAAGGGGGGAAGCTCAGTCTAAGACATGTAACCAAGCATTAGTAGACAATCCTATGTAAATGAGTGTTAGGTTAGTGAATCAGTAGTTTACATAGCAAATGAGCACAGTCAGTGGAGTGTAGGAGTAGGATATGGGGAGTAACAGAGTAGAAGAAAGGTGACATCACGAGGGGGGTATGTTCGAAAAAAGTGAAGCTCATTGGAGCAGAGTGGCATGTGTCCGCTGTCAGTTAGACATCATGGAAAAAGGTGTGTCAACAGGTAGGCTAGGGAAAGCCAAGAAATGGAAGGTGTATACCGTGGATAACACCAAAGTTTCTTGCTGAGCATGCATGCGCGTGTGTGCGCGTGTGTAAACACGAGTAAGACAGAGTACACTTGTGTAAGTGTGAGTGCATGCGTTTAAGCCGGAGTAAGCATGTATAAGGCTGTGTAAAGAGTTGTAAGTGCATTTGCGCTGGTGTGTGCACGTTTTAACCCGAATAAGCAACTTTTAGTCCATGTAAGCATGTGTGCGCGCATGTTAGCTGCTGTGAGCGTGTTTGCGCTTGTGTGCGTGGCACTCTCCCCCCCCTGAGGAAACAGAAAGGAAAAAGAAAGCACAACAAATAGTAGGAAGCTGCCAGGGAGTATCAGAATCAGGCAATTACACAGGCAGTACATTAACCCAGCCCAGCCTAGCACTTAAAACTCTGCCAACAACAGTCCATTATGTTTCTTACAACAGACACTGCAGTAAACTAATAGAAGTGAAAACTGAAAAAGCTTTACTGAGACAAAGAAATGTTAGGGGCTGCCATTGCTGTTATAAGGCGACATATGCAACATGCTGAGGGTGGTGACAATGGAAATGCTGCTGGACAACCCACAGTGAGGAGACGGAGAAGAGTGTACAGGCCCAGGGTAACCTACCAGGGGCTACATGAGCTGGAGATAGTGGAGTGCTATAGAGTGGACAGAGACCTCCTGCAGCATATTGTTGAGCTGTGCAGGCCATGCCTCACACACAGAACCAACAGAGGGAAACCCATCCCAGTGGAATCCAAGGTATGTGTTGGCCTAAGGATATTAGCAACAGGTACCTTCCAGAGACCAACTGGTGATATGATGGGGATATCACAGGCATCAGCATCCAGGGTACTACACCAGTTCCTGGATGCCATGTCAGCATATGTCGGTGACCATGTATATTTCCCCAATTCCAGTGAGGTATTGGCCAGCAATATGCATCTCTTCCAGCAAATAGTGGAATACCCTGAGGTAGTGGGTGCAATAGACTGCATGCACATACACATCAAAGCACCAGCTGGCGAGCGGGGTAGGGTCTACTTCAACTGCAAGTGCTTCCCCTCAATCAACTGCCAGGTCATGTGTGATGCCCAGGGCATAATACTGAATGTGTGTGCAGGCTGCTCTGGAAGCTACCATGATTCCCATATCTGGCATCTGACGCAGCTGTACTAGACATTTGCCAATGGGGACATCCCACATGGTCACCTAGTGGGGGATGCTGGCTATGCACTGGAGCAGTGGCTGATGACACCCATCAGAAACGCACACACACCTGAACAGGAACGCCATAATGAGGCACACGCACAAACACGTAATGTAATAGAGCATGAGTTTGGGCTGCTCAAGTCATGGTTCCAGTGCCTGGACACATCTGGTGGAGCCTTGCAGTACTCACTAACTATATGTACCCAAATTGTCGTGGTATGTGCTATGCTACATAATATGATCCTGTGAAAACAGCTGCAGCAGGACCAGCATAGGCCTGGGCCAAACAGCCCCCCATCATTGCCAAGGCCATCACAGGCAGAGCGTGACTCAGAGGAGGAACAACCTGAGCGTGCCCCAGTAGGCAGAAGGAGGCATGCCGAGTATGCTTTGGCCTTGGCAAAGAGGCAACACATAGCACATACACTGGCTCAGTAGGAACTCTGGAAATTATACCCCTCTCCGACTCGCAGATAAAGTAAAAGGGATGCCTAAGTTGACACTACCTGCTTCCAAACATGTGCAGGGAGTGTAGTATGTGCATCCGACATAGGCAGCCCTGCAGTACCACCTAAGGCATGAATGCCATGTGTTAAGCAATATAAAGCAGTGCTAAACAGCAATTACCACCATGTAGTATATGCAAACAAAATCGCACACACCAACTAGCACAACTGTGGTCAATGTTCAGTAATATTGAGCAATGTCCAGCAATGTTGGTGAATACTGAGCAATGTTGGACAAGCCTAGTCTAAGTAGGGCATAGCTGAACAAAAGCCAATATGCTCATATTTGCTTAACAGGCCCTTAAGCAGGCTGGTCTGCTCAGTCTGAAAATATAAAGCAGTAATGGGCCTCAAACCCAGGGTACTTTGCACTATAGCCAAAGTACTGAACCACTATACCATGCCAGTATTGCAGTGGTCCACTTGTATGATGGAATGTTGATAAGTCTATGCAAAGTATTCCATGGAAACACTGCAAGCACAGCATAATCCTTGTTGAGTTATGACACAAAGGTGAGTCTTGCAGTGAGAGCAGAACCTGACTTCCAACACACACAGTATAAATGTTAATATTGGTCATGTACGCACACATCAGCAAATGTAGTGGACCTCAGATAGCAACATACTGAAGGTTCACACTGGGCATGCTCACACTCTTGAATAAATGAGACAAATGTTGGGCAACAAAACATGTAATGTCAGAACTGGGCATGCTCACACACTTAGGCTATGTCTGAGTACAGCAGTGGGCCACGCATATCTGGCAGTTGTATGTGTTAACCCAGGAAGCTGTCACTATACAGCAATCTGCCCTGTGCACACAGTTGTATGACAACAGACACATCTATAATATAGTGGAACCCTGACATAATCAAATATGTTCTGCAGATACTGAAGTTCTTCATGGAAACTGGTAAAGCAAAGATGATAAAGACCTGCAAACAGTATCAGCAATAAACATAGTGAATCTGAACATAAGCATAGGTTCAGAGGTCGCTACTAGGCTATCTGCCCTAGGGCATGTACAAACCTAGCCAGAGTGTGTTTGGCATTCGCAACCCTGTCACATTACTACACTGTGTGTGTGAATAGTAGGTCACACATGATAGCCCATGTACGTTTATGCTAGTGTGCCTCTGTCTAGCAGGGACACAGAGGATATCCCAGGTGTAAATATACAATCACCCATACAGTCATCAAGATGTCTCCAGTAGGTGGTCAGTGGGTGGCTCTGTCTATGTGAAACTGGGATTACATTCTGTAATGAGTGGAGCCTCTGGGATAAGAATCTGTCCCTCCACAATGTCCTATTAACATCTGTGCTGAGGTGTACATCCCTGCAGTGTGTAGCTCCAAGGGAGTTGGATATCCTGAGGTGGAGCATGTCCAGTAATACTGGTTTGGGTATAGCTGTAAACAACACTCACACATCATATTTGAGTAGGTGGTAAGTGACTGAGTAGAGCTGGAGTTACTGCATCTGAACTATACAGGGCATCTGTGTGAGTCCCTAGATCGGCTTGGTGAAGACTGTCCATGGCCAGTACAGTTGCTGCAGGTGTCAGGTAAGGTACACCCCAAATGTGGTATTGTAACCAAGCATGGATGAGATGAGTATAGGGGCACAATGACCTCACTCGATCTAGATGTGAAACCATATGGGATAAGGTGGCACACATAGCAGGTGTGTCCAAACCACTTTGGCAATGTGAATGTTAAAGGCGACAGTACGAACAAGTGATGTCCCCAAACCCCTAACAACTCCTACCATATGTAATGGAGTACTACCTATGTGGTAATGTGTGGGCATGTTGCTACTCCCAAAGGGGATGACTATGCAACTAATGGCATTTAGCTGTAGGCCATGGCTCAGGCACCAGTCATCCATCTTTGTGAGACCCTGATTGAGTATGCATGTCACAGCTGGAGAGTTGATAATGGCACCCAGTCTGCAGTCAAGTGCAAACATGATCAGCCATATTCCCCCTGTGATAGCCTGTACGTAAGACAAATATATACTGAACAAGAGAGATCCCAGGGCCAAGCTGTGTGTGATGCCATGTGTAACTGGTGTATAGTCAGACATGGCACCTGCAATCCTCACCATGTGGGTGCTATCCCTGATCTAGGTATCAATCCATTGTGTGAGATATGTGTCCAAATTGACGCTGGTGAGCCTATGCATAATGGCCCAGTGGGTTATTGTGTTGAATGGTTTTGCAAGGTTCAGGTAGGCTGTGTGGATAGCCGTCCCTATGTCGATGGACCTGTTAGCCATTTAAAGAATGCCTACAGGTTCAAGAGGCACGATCTGCCCACAACGATTCTAAAATGAGTAGGACACAGTGTCTGTAGGTTCCCGATGTCTGTGTGTAGGAGTCCTATGACAATATGCTCCATAGCTTTGAGAACAGGCCACATAGGCTTATAGGGAAATATTGTCTGTGGTCCATTGTGGTGCCAACTCTGTGGAGCAGGACCACTGTCGCAGTACGCCATTCCTTGGGTACATATCCTGTGATAAATCTGATATTGAACAGTGATGTAATGTGAGGGTTGTGTTTGTCATGATGCTCGTGTATGATGCAGGCTGGGACACCATCTGGTCACATTGATACTGTGATGTACGCTGTGGGGAGGGCAGCACTCACCTGTTACTGTGTGATGTCAGGGAGCTTATATTCTGTTGGGATGGATAGTTGCTCCTTAGGGGGGATGGGTGGGAGACATCTGCACTGAACCTGTTTGCCGAGATGTAGGCAATGCCAGTGGGTTCAGGGTAGGTTTAGTCAGTATGCAGTAACTCACAGCATATCAGTGAGTGTCCACCCAGGTTCCTGACATAACTGAAGAAGGCCGTGTGATGGTCCTACGTGTCAGGTGCAATTGTCTGGTAGAAGTGGCCCTTAGAAAAGTCCATGAGTGATTGTAGTTGTCTGCTAGTACAGATCACAGATGCCTTCCCTGTCTGGGATTGGGTTCTATCATGTAGTAGCATCCACTTGATGTTGTACAGCTTATTAATGGCTGGGGTCTACCAGACAGGTCCCCTGCCATTATAGTAGTGGGTCTTGTTGTTATCTGGGAGAGCACAATCCATGCAGTCCACTAGGTGTCCATAGAATGTTTATGTAAAGGATGCAGCAGTGTGAGCCGTATATGCTGCTGCCTCAGGATCTCTGAAGGATACCACCTTGCTTCGGTGAAGTGAGATGTTGGCTCATGAGAAATTCACCAAGATTACCCAGGATGGGTGTGTGGAGGGCATATGTATGTCCTGTGAGATGCATGTATGTTCTGACCTTACCAATGAGGGGTATATCACTGGTGTGGAACATAGAGTCCCCGTGTTGGTGATGAGCAGGTCCAATATGTATTCCCCCTTGTGGCTGTGCTGACTGGTTGTGCCAAAGCATATGAGTACACAAATTGTAGTGACTGTTGGGTGAGGTTGTCGGGGCTTGAGTAGTATCCCCAGTCAATATGTGTGTATATGAAGTCACACAATATAATGGTGTCTGTGGAGACCTGCATATTCTCCATAGTTCCCACAAAAGCCGAGTGTGGTTCCTGAGTTTGGGAGTGTGTTCTGTAGCAGGCAACAAACTGAAAGGCAGTGTTGCACAACGGTAGTTATCTATGTATGATCTGTGATGCTTTGTGCAGTGCTACTAACCTGGAGGTGTGTGTATCTGTGATGTATATGGATACTCCCCCTAGTTGTGTTGTCTGTTCCAAGTCTTGTTGTCAGACAGCATGGTATGGAACATAACCTGGTAGTGCTGGTGTGCATAAGCGAGCCTGAACCAGGTGTTTGTCAGTGCACAGATATTGCTCTCCTCCATACTGAGGAGAGTCCTGAGTGGCCACAATATGAGGTTAACACAACTGTTGTTGAGCAGCATTACCCTTAGTTTCATTTAACCTGTAATGTCTATGGAGGTGGGTTTGTCTTCTGAGCCCTGCTTAAAAAGGCACTCTGGTGGTAGCAAGAGCCTTAGCCAGCATACCAAAGTCCAAGGGTGACAGGTGCAAGCTGTCCATAGTGAAGCTACGTGGCATGTTGAGCATGTCACCATACGCTGACAGACACTGTATCCCCTATGAATGAAACAAATTTGTTAGCCAACTGTTAAATGTGATATGTGTGTCCATATACTGTGACATCCTAACTGGTGGGTGTAAGATGCTAGACAAGGTCAGGGTCATACTGGCCTGGGCTACATGATCAGAGTGTACCTCCATGTATCATGTCATGTGGTCCAGGGAGTAACATCTGAGGTGACACACACCAGCATGGACAATGATGGTGCCAGTCTTGTACTTGCTTTGGAGTGACCTGACTGCCTGTGTTATGCGGCAGATCCTGGCACCCAACAGACAGCTCAAAGTGGTGAGTGGTACGTCAGTGTGTCTGAACATAAGTGTCGCCTATTACAAGTGTATTAGGTGTGTTTTTTAGCCCGAAGGGCAGCGACTGTGTGGCACACTGGCATTGTGAACTTAGTGATATGTGGGTATTGTAGTGGGGTAGCAGGTGTGTGTGTGTGTCTGCTTTGAAGGCCCCTGCTGCTTAGGTAGAGTACATTTACAGCATCCAAGTATGTCAATGTGTGCTAATGTGGTTTGAGTGCTGTTGCTAGAGGATATGTGAGACTGTTATGTGGTGTGTGTGGTTACCTTCACCACCTGATACACTGTGCCAGTCATGGGTCGAGAGACTTCAGCTCCCTGTATGTTTATATAGGTTCATCTCACACATATATCTGAGTTTGTCAGGAGGAGGAGAGGGTTGTCTGTGTACATGAGGCAGATGTGACATTGTGTCAATATCACAATATCCACCAGCTGGACTGAAGAGTACACACAAAACCGACCCCTGGACATGCCAGCATATTATCATGACATACTCTGTATCCTGATCACAAAGGATCAGTAGGGTGTTAAGCATGTAAAAGAGTATAACAAGGATTAGTGCTTATGTTCGTTAGTGTGTTGTAAAGAGGAGCTGAGAAGGAGTCCAGACTGAATCATGGCACCTCCTTCAGCTATGCCATAAATATCAATGTACACACATATATGTCCTGAGTCGGGGCCAACTGTACCTAAGTGTCAATGCCGACATCATGACAGACAGGTCCATATGTACATACCCATACCCCACTGACAATAGTCCACATCATCGTATCAGGAGATATCACATGTAGAATGGATGAGCAGCTACCTCCACTGCCAAAAGCACGGCAGCAGGTGGAATACATTGATTCCCAATATGAGTCATGCACAAACTACAGAACAAACAGATCATGCACCTGAACAGTTAGCTGAGCTGCACCCCCTACACAGGATGTGGAACCGTTGAATGTGTCACAGCTACATATGGCACTCCCCACAAGTGTTGGTGCACAACACACCATGGGATGTCAAGTCCAGTACGCCTATGAGGTCTGATCTGCAAGGTCATGGGGTCCATCATGGTTGCACTCATAAACAGAGCTATTGGAAGCTGACACACACACAACCCTACCAACTGTGGTATGTTCATGTGCGGATCATGGTTCCCAAACATGCTAGACTGTTTGCAAGGCAGCCACCCAGGGCATACATCAATGAACACATCTACACATGTGTCACATAGAATGAATAGCCCTTTATCAACATCCCAGACACATGTAGTATCCACAAAAACAAGAAGCTGTGCATAAATATGTGTTGACATATGACAGAATGTCAATGTGTCCACAGATAGATCACACAAGGTAAGGATACTGAGGTCATGTTCAAGCTGTTGACACCTGCTGACCCACATGGACCATTCCTGGAATGGCATAAAACAAAGTGTACACACATCACCATGTCCAGTCTGATTATGTCACCATCCTATAAATACAGCAGGAGAAGGGAAACTAGCTAATAAAGCAAGTAGCGCACTGTGTTAGTGCATCTTTCTCTAGTATCATAACATATTTAGGTAGGGGTTTGAATCCTGTGGACAGTGAGTGTGTGTATGTGTGCAATTGTCTTTGAAAGGAGTGTCCTTTTTGGAGACTGTGAAAACACACTAAAAGAGGTACATTCCTCTTTGGAAAGTCTGATGATGTCACCATCCTATAAATACAGCAGGGGAAGGGAAACCAGCCAGTAAAGCAAATAGTGCACCGTGTTAAAGCGACACTCTCTAGTATCATAGCATAGCTAGGTAGGGGTTTGAATCCTGCAAACAGTGAGTGTGTGTGTGGGGGGGTGTATGTATGCAATTGTCTTTGAAAGAAGTACCCTTTTTGGAGACTGGGAAAACACACTAGAAGATGTACATTCCTCTTTGCAAAGACTGATGATGTCACCATCCTAGAAATACAGCAGGAGAAGGAAAACCAGCCAATAAAACAAATAGCGTGCTGTGCTAATGTGTTTCTCTCTAGTGTCATAACATAGGTAGGTAGGGGTTTGAATACTGCAAATACTGACGGCGTGTGTATGTGTGCAATTGTCTTTGAAAGGAGTGCCCTTTTTGGAGACTGGGAAAACACACTAGAAGATGTACATTCCTCTTTGGAAAGACTGATGATGTCACCATCCTAGAAATACAGCAGGAGAAGGGAAATCAGCCAGTGAAACAAATAGCACACTGTGCTAATGCGTTTCTCTCTAGTATCATAACATAGGTAGAAAGGGGTTTGAATATTGCAAACGCTGACTGTGGGGATTATGTGTATGTGTGCAATTGTCTTTGAAAGGAGTGCCCTTTTTGGAGACTGGGAAAACACACTAGAAGATGTACATTCCTCTTTGGAAAGACTGATGATATCACCATCCTAGAAATAGCAAGAGAAGGGGGACCAACAAATAAAACAAATAGCGTGCAGTGCTAATGCGTCTCTCTCTGGTATCATAACGTAAGTAGGTAGGGGTTTGAATCCTGTAAACGCTGACTGTGTGTGTGTGGGGCGGGTGTGTGTATGTGCGCAATTGTCTTTGAAAGGAGTTCCTGTTTTGGAGACTGGGAGAACACACTAGAAGATGTACATTCCTCTTTGGAAAGACTGATGATGTCACCATCCTAGAAATACAGCAGGAGAAGGGAAAACAGCCAGTAGAGCAAATAATGCGCTGTGTTAATGCGTCTCTTTCCAGTATCATAACATAGTTAGGTAGGGGTTTGAATACTGCAAAGTGTGTGTGTGAGGTGTGTGTATGTGTGCAGTTTCCTTTGAGAGGTGTTCCTTTTTGGAGAATGGGAAAACCCAGTAAAGGAGGTACATTCCTCTTTGGAAAGTCTGATGATGTCACCATCCTACAAATACAGCAGGAGACGGTAAACCAGCCAGTAAAGTAAATAGCACACCATATTAATGTGTCACTCTCTAGTATCATAACATTCTTAGGTGGGGGTTTGAATCCTGCAAATGCTGACTGTGTGCATGTGTCACTGTTGGTCAACACGGTGTGGATTTTGCTTTTACTATGGTATGACATAGTATGATGACAACAGTAAGTGCATTGCAGACATCAGGTATCTGTGTGGCAAATATATATGTGTACATGTCCCCTCAATCAGTACATAGGTGTGAAGCCTGCATACTACATGAATACATTTGTTTCCATTGACAGGTTGTGCCACTGCTACTCAGATCGTAGGTCACATATGTATGTATGTGACATGGCCATCCACTGTCATGTTATGTGACCAAGGTCATCTGTGGCACACACAGCCATGACAGTTACTTAAGAGTAGTGTGAGTGAGGGTATATGGCTGGGGTATATGTCAGACATGGTCATACACAACAAAGTCTGCCAAGAATGGACAGTCTTTATAGGTGTACGACTGCCTTGTGGATATGCATTCAGGCCTCTAATGTCTGTGATACACCTTGGGACTCCACAATACCTATGGATATGTGGATACAAAGGGACACATGACATAACATGGGTCTGTATGTACACAATGGTACCCGACATACATGCTGAGGGCTACCACTGGTGTGGTACTGATGGGATAGTATATATAGTACATGAGGATGACTATGCCATAGTCGGCTTACTGCTATACAGCATGTATCACACAACAGGTATCTGTCTGTATGATACCCTTGTGTAGGATATGCGTCCCATCCAGGGAATGCATTGTAGGCCATTCCATGCATTCCCAGATTTGGATGGACACATCCCTAGTGTGTCTGCATGTACCTAAAGGGGCTATATAACACACAAAGGTGTGGTCACAGTAATGGGTGGCGGTCATCACCACTGGTTAGTGTTATAGTGTAGCACCGGAAGGATCCAATTGATACTGGGTTCCCTACTACTGTGTGTCATTTGCACAACATCATCCAATGATTGCTTACAGTCATGCTGTTGAGGTTGTGTATACAACCAGACTGCAAATCATTGACTGATATTAACGGTATCACCTACAGCATAGTGTCAACCCATGCCATACACACGTCTACCCATGTTAGTACATAACTGTAGTAGAATGCATACTGGCCATTGAAAGATGCAATGGGATGTTAATAATGTGTATGACAGGGTATGCCACACGTCCCGTGTGTCCACTATGCATGTACATCCAGACAGTGCGCACCCACCATGTTCACAGATGTACACTTGCTAATCTGTACTGCACACATCACACACGTACTGTCCACTCACTAACACATGCTGGCAACACATCACACATCAGCCAAGTGGCACATGGGTGGATAATACATACGCAGACCTAACAGTGGTGTAAACAATGCTACATTGACAAACAGAGCTTTGATGCATAATGTCTGCTCAGATATACCTACAAGGATGTAGTTAGACTTCCTTGTTGACAACTCGCTATTATTGCTACACTGCTATAGTGTCACCCTGTGCATCAGCACCATGTTAGCCTGTCCCTCCGTCGATAATGCAGGTGACAGGAGGTGGCACAGGTATCATCATATGCACAGGGCATTTTGTTGTTTGCCAGAGCCTGACATTGACCCATCCAATCTATATGTCTGTGTGTGTGTGTGTGTGTGTGTGTGTGTGTGTGTGTGTGTGTGTGTGTGTGTGTGAGTGTGTGTGGGACAACAGTACAGCATGGGCCAATGTTGATGTAATGTGTGTGTATGTGTGAGCTCAAGTTGTTTGCTTAATGAGTGTGTGTCTGCATGCACACAGCTCCACCATGTGGCTGCCATATACGGTGGTTTGTGGGACAGCCACAGACTGTACCTGATTGGCTGTACAGATCACTGTCTCTGGCCATGAACACAGTACCTGTGCTTGGCAGGGGTGCTACGGATGGTATTGGGTACCAACCCTGACTGGATACTGTCATCAGAGGCAGAGGTATGATGACTGGACCCATGTCCCTGCTGGGACTGGCCAGAGCCATGTGCACGTGGTCTACTGGGATGGACAATGGGCAGGCCAGCCCCAGCAATGCTGGGGCTGGTACTGCCACTACGAGAGTGGCTGTGAGCTGTGGGCCACCTGCGACCACTGCCAGATGTTGCTGTTGCTGGCATGCATCCGTGTCGCTGTCGCAACTGTCCCACATGGTCCTGGCTTGAGTCTATCAGTGACCTTGGTGTATGTCTGGATGGCACTGGCAAGGTCACGGATGCTGTCATTGATAGCAGTGTTATGTGCCCTCTGCACCCTAAGTCCCTGCCTGGTGTACCATTCCATACGTGCCTAAGCCTGCATTACAACCCAGAACATAGTGGTCACCGTAAGACCAGTGAGGGCATGCCTGCCAGGAGCAATACATCCAGTGGTGCTCCCCCGAGAATCCCTGGACCTCTGCCTATATGGTACCATTGCAGGTCTATGGCTATGGCTGCTGTGAGGGGATGCACATGCCATTTGTACCACAATCTCCTGGTCAATGCCAACTATATGCTGTCCCTCCCCTATTGCCATTGGTGGTGAGGGATGTAATGGCAGTATGAGTGTGCGCATGGATGGGGTTGAATGCTGTATACTGTCGATTGGTGGACCAACAACAGACCCTGTCAAATCTCCCTGTGCCAAAATACATGTTTCATCATCACCACTATCCATGGCAGTGGCTTCAGGTTGCCTGCTGCTTTCGCCAAGCCCTACCTCAGCACCTGTGAGAGGAAGACAGGAAACACACATTACAGTCTGCACATGCACACATGCACACATGCACACATGAACACTTGAACACATGCACACATGCATACAGGCACACAGGAACACATGCACACAGGAACACAGGAACACATGCACACTCCTCACTACAGCAGATACACACACAAAACAGACTTCCAAATCATACTCAATACTGGTTGAAGGTGGGTGACAGTATCACAAGGCAAACAGTCACGCACACGTGTCAGCATGCAGAATAAGTGTTGCTCAAGTCCATGCAGTGTGAGTGTAGACAGCCATAGTTGATGACAGTGTACATGGCTGTGGTGCATGTGTGTACATGTTCAGTGATTGCCTACACCCTGGAACACAATGTGTACAAGGACACGACATTTTCTGTGCAAGTATTATAAGCTCTGCAATGTCCTGTGCACCATCACACACAGATATACATACCATGGCTGCGTGTGTTATCTGTGTGTCACATGGATTTCCATGTCTGATTGCAGTGTCTGTGTCTGTAGCAGATAATTGTGGACACAGGTGTAGCACATGCATGCTATGTACACACATGGGATGGGTGGTGCATGTATACATGATGGGATACCAATCCTGGACATGGCCATTGTAACAGTATGGGGTGTGGTACCATTAGCCATCATCATCATGCATCATGTGGTCACTCAAGGCCACTAAAGTGTGCTAGACCACTGCCTATCAAGCTGTACTTGAACCGCAGTGCTGTGGCTAAGTTCACAATTACACAGCCACGTTGCACAAGGGTGTGTGAGGTGTCCAATAGGGAGCATTGCCTAACATGACTGTGTTATGTGTTGAGGAGTGTTGCACAGCCCCATGCTAGGCCCCTACCCCTCAGGTATGGTATGTGTGGTATCTGGATGACATGCGGGATACTGAAGTGTGACCTGCCAGCATGTATCCGGTTACACTATGTGTAGCATGTTGAGTTGTACTGCACATGACAAACGTGTTATGTTGTGTATATGTGTGTCAACTATGCCTATCCAATGTGCAGTACAGTGTTGCCACATTTGTGTCTGATGCTCTGTACATTGCATGTGAATGAGGCAGCTACTGACATTACTGAGATGTTTCACGTCTCACAGCAAACATGCACAGCATGCATTATGCGTAGGTGTGTTATGTGTACATGGCCTACATCTCACCTATGACATGCACAGTTCAATACCAAGTTTAAAGTGTTAACACACTCACCAGCATGTAACGTCTGCCCTGCTGTCACTCCAGAGGGACCTGCAAGAATATGACACAGTTTGTCAGTGGCCACACCTGTGGCATTGCTACTGTGAGTGTGCTAAACTACAGTAGAACAACAGGCATAAGTGTACAGATACTATTCAAATTATCAGTATTGCACACAATAGGCAGCACAACTGCTAAACACAGTACACATCTCACACATGCATAATCTAATAATACAGGTAACAATAGTCTACAGCTAGGGCATGTTACCTGCACACTCCATGTCACTATGCTGGGTGGCTCCGGCCTCCATGACGACACATGTGTGACATTGTTGTTGCTGTAGGCCAGGGGCCACCACACTTAGCAGCAGTTCCTCCACTCTGGTGAGGGGGGATGTATGGCCACCCCACCACCTGTGGCAAGCTGTTGTCTGTGGATATCAGATGCATGCCGCCGGACATATCTGATTAAATCACTGCAGTGATGGCGTACCTGCTCATATGTTCGGTTATGCATGCCTATGTCATTTACCCGACGAACAAGTTCTTGCCACAGTGCAGTTTGCTCCTGTTGGTGCTGGCTGGCCCTTGAAAATAGCTGGGTATAGTGCTATACCAGGCT
>NC_056730.1:306982945-306992945 GCF_019279795.1 Protopterus annectens
GGATACATGGGAGCATGTACTTTTTTTTGGAATTAGGGAATTAACTGGCATACAACAGTAGTTATTGCAATGTATTCATATGGCTTTCCTATTTTCCCTTTACATTCAGTCCTTGTAATGCATGTCATATTTCTTTATTGCAATGTATTCCTATGGCTTTTCTATTTTCCCTTTACATGCACTCCTTGCAATGCATGTTATATTTCTTTCAGCACCAAGTTATTGTATATATGCTGTGGCTTAGTGGTACATCATGCAGACTGGTGAGTCCAATGTGTTGGGTTTGAGACTGACAAGGGTATTTTATTTTGCTGCTGAGCAATACAAGGCCCTTGTCATACAGAGTGACAAAGGCACTTTGAAGCAGTTGTAAGCGAGTTGGTGCGGGTTTGCACGACACTTAGCAATGCTAAGCAACGCTTAGCTTAGCTTAGTGTATTTTAGCAATACTAAGCTAAGCTTAGCTTAGCTCATTTTATGTTAGCAATAGTAAGCTAAGCTTCATGGAGCTTATCATATCTTAGCAATGCTAAGCTAGGAGCACACATGCGCACACTGATGCAAACCCGCTTACTACTGTTTACAAGTGCTCACTCCCGCTAACCCCCGCGCTCATGTCTTTGACAGAAAAGTAAATGGGGAGATAGGAATGTGATGATAAAGGGTGCTCAAAGAGGGGAAGACAGTAGGGAAAATAGCTTGGGATGTACACAATGGGTGTGGAGAAGGTCCATAGCTGCCCATTTCTTTACCAGCAACAGCTGTGCATATGCAATACATTAGGTTGGATATTTGAAACCTTCCACCCCTGAGAGAGTGGTGAGGACATCTAAGTATGTTGTACTACCAATTATGAATATCAGGCACATGCGCTGTTTGTGAACAGCTATACTGTCATTAGTACGTTACTCACATCTGAACAGCTTGTGGTTTGTGTTGGCATTAGCACAGTCTGCTCAGGACGACTGGACATATTTCTGTACTGTGTATGCCTGCCTACACCCTTGTGCCTCACTACACAGGTATATAGTACCTTTGGGTAGGGGTGCAGAACTGCAGTGTGCATTATTTATTATCGTGTGATGTTTATCTTGCTGAACATGCGGAGTTGCTGTGTACCTGTAAGTCTATGAAGGCTTGTAGTCTATCTGAGTAGCTCCCACCTGTGGACATATCCAGATAGTAGACAGAGATCAGCCTAGTATTCTTTGACTGTGTACCACAACAGTCTTTTCAGCACCTGAACAATGGCATTGTCACAGGTGGTTGCTAGCAGTACATGGCTACATCTTTTGCTATTTCTGTGTTGTACTTCTACATAAGGGCATGCTTGTGGAATTCATTCTACAGCTATTTGCAGAGTGTGTAACAGCAGACAAGCTGATATGCCTGTGTGTTTCTGACGCTTCCAGGCCTCAGATACTCTCACGTATATATTTGAACAGCCTCAGGGAAAGGTACATATAGCTGGGATATACTTGTGATATAGTTCTGACATTTTTCAGTTCAGACTTTGGGTGATTCAGAGCGTTTCTATTACTACACCTTTTCTGACTTGCAAGCGGTGTCTACTTTCACTTATTGACATTTGTTATGAAGTGAGATTCAACACCTTACTGCCTACTGTTAGTACATTTCACAGGGAGTCAGAGGGGCACAGCTAATGTTTGTTTACTAATCAGGGTCATCACTGTAGATCAGTCACTGTTGGGAGGTATAGCCTTTGACCTATGCTAATATACCAGTGTGTATCCTGCTCCGATACTGTGTGGGGTTTGTAAGCTGCTACTGTAACCTTATTCCCTACTAGCATGGCTGAATCTCTTTTCACAGTCATGTCATGCAATTCAACAACACCTGCTGGTTAAGGCCCACAGTACAAGATTTGTGTTATGGCATTCCTATTTTCCCTTTACATTCCCTCATAGTAATGCATGATATATTTATTACAGCACCAAGTTATTGTATATCTGCTTTTGCTCAGTGGTAATTCATGCAGTCTAGTGTGTCCAAGGTCCGGGGTTCGAGACCGACAGGGGTATTTTATTTTGCTGATGAACAGACTACAGGCCTTGTCATACAGTGTGACTAAATCACTTTTAAGCAGTTGTAAGCGGGTTTGCATGAGTTTGTATGATGCTTAGCTAAGTGCACACAAGCGCATACCCGCTGACTACTGCTTAAAAGTGCTTACTCCCGCTAACACCCGCGCTAATTTCTTTTAAAGAAAAGAAAATGGGGAAATAGGAAAGTGATGAAAAAGGGGGCACAAAGAGGGTAGGACAATAGGAAAACAAGCTCGGGATGTGCAGGAAGGATGTAGGGAAGGCCCATAACTGCCCAATTCTTTACCAGCAACAGCTGTGCATATGTTAGAAATTTAGAGTGAGATTTGAAACCTTCCACCCCTGAGAGAGGAATGAGGACAACAAAGTATGTTGTACAGCCAATTGTAATTATCAGTTTACATGTCCAGCAGACATGTGTGCGAAATGGGCAGCTATCTATGGGGCATAATTTTTTTGCGGGTACAGATTGCCCTTTTTTTATTTTTTTTTTCAGGTAAGAGTGGAATGTGAGGAAGTAGGAATATTGAGGGAGGTGGGTTGGGGAGGTTAACAGGCAAGACAAACAAGATGCATACAGGGGCGGAGTATGGCACATGTGGTAGGCACACACAATTGACGGGGATGGATGTTTGGATATCACAAGCCCATGAGCCCACAGATGGCAACAGTGGAACTGAGATCCTCACCCATGTGCAGTTACCACTGTGCCTTCACAGCCCAGGCAGAGGCTGTGCTGGGTGCTGGATAGGAGGGGCAGGCACACCCATGAGTTGCACCACTCTCGCCTCAAGCTGCCGTAGGGGATCAGTCATGGAGCACCTGATCTCACTACGCACCACAGACTGGACCCTTTGGAGGGTGAGTGGAGGCTCTCCTCCAGCCACACTTGCAGAGGGGGGGTGAGCCCCATCCCCTGCAGTGCTTCCACCTGAAGGTGGCACAGGGCCACCGGAGGAGGAGGTCTCGGGCTGGGCACTGGTGCCAGGTGCAATCGCCAGCTGAGGTGGGAGATGTGGGTCCACTGGGACCTGCCTTCCCACTTGTCCTATGTTTAGCAGTATTTCATTTTGGGTTAGTAACAAACAACACCATTCAAAATTAGTTGTAACAACATGCATTAGTATTCCCATTAACCAAGCACACATGAATTCCAAACATTGAACAGCAAGCATAACACATGCATATTTAAAACAACAGTGGACATTCCAACAGATTGCAGAGTTGATTGGTGGCAACAGGGCATCAGGTTTGGATATGTGAACAGGGCACATGCATCAACGTGCATGCAGATATGTATAAACCAACAGGACAAATGTCCATAGGAATTAATTGTGAATACACCTACCCAGTTTGGTGTGGAATGGCATCATTTGTGAACATAAGAAAGGGTGGTAAAATATTACATTAACAACTTAAAATACCTATACGTATACTGTACATTCCTACTAGATGCAGATATATATCCCCTACATGTATTAGTACAGTTCCCTGTATGTAACCTTAGAAATTTTGGTGATGGAGATGTTACTGCTACATTAATATACATTCCATTTGTATTCATATATGTTCATATCTGGCTGTGTTCAGGTAAAGTATCCTGCTACATTTGAGCAGTTACGTACAGTACTAGCAACACACTGACATTTGTGGGATCACAAGTACAAGCTGCTCATGTACCGGATTAACATGTACATACTATACATGAAACAGCTGAGGACTATAAATATTCTTCTGAGATACTGGCATTCCCATCAGCCAGTTTATATGGGCCTAGACAACTGTGGATGTTCAGCATTTCATACATCCATACTATCTTCATAATGCAAGGGTACAACAACATATCTAAAATATGGGACAGACACAGTCCAGGTATTGTACTTTATTAAAAACATTTCACTCTTTGGTTGTGGCTGTCTCATTCATTTCATTATGTAGTGCATGCAGTATACCTTTATTCCAGACTTCTTACACCTTTATTGGTAGCTTCAAACTCTTTCTCACACTCTCTCACTTATTTTTTATTTACATTTCAGGATGGTACTTAATTCCAGGCTTTATTAACATTTATTACTGGGTTACAACAATCCTTTCCAGCTGACTCACTTATTTCATATGACAGTATATACAAGGATGTATTCAAGACTTGTCTGTCCTTTATTGATGGATTAGAACACTCATTTTCAGGCTGAAGCAGTTATCTGATATTACAATACAGGTGGAAACTCTATTTGAGACTTGTTTACTCTTTATTAATGGATTACAATACTCTTTTTCAGGCTGCATCACTTATCTGATCTTAGAATACTAACAGAAGCTTTATTCTAGGCTTATTTGACCTTTATTACTGGCTTACAACACTGAACTCTTTTACAGGCTGTCTCACTTATATTCTATGTTAATACCAGCTGAATAATTACTAACCTGCCTGGTGGTGCAGCCTTAATAGCCTATCAGCATAGGCTTGCCGATTCGGGGAACGGACACCTGCAGCTGTAATATAAATGAAGGGATATTGGAACATACCTATCCATACTATAGGCTAGGATAGCATTTCTTACATACTTAATTACATGGATACTTACTCAGTAGTGGGGCATTGGGCATATGACGGGCCTCCTGGATCCATCGGTTCAGTTGGTCCTCCTTTCGACGCTTCAGGTCCGCATGGTGGTTGGGAATGCCTGTGTTACTGGTAAGATCATGTGCCAACTGGTTCCACGCCTCTGCCTTGTATGCTCCCCATTGAGCCTGGCCCTGCATGAGTCGGCCTTCATGTTGGTGGACTAAGAGCCAAACCATATATTTAGACTTCTCAATGCCCCACCTTTGCATTCTAAAGTGATTACCCTCTCCGACGCCTGCCATCCTGACTGCAAGTGGGTACCACAATCAGTTATGGCGAGTATTCCCGCCTATGGGGCTTAAATATGCCACATTTCCCGCACTTTTTTGTGATTGGTCATTTTTGAGAATTCTAAGCTGACTGCAGACCTGCTTAGTAATGGTTACTCTACCATTTCTATGTATATGTATGCTAATAGTGGCTGTTTCTCCTAAGCTGTCATGGCTTAGTGGTTCTGTGGTTTGATTATGATGCACAGGGTCCTGGGTTCGAACCTTGTCACTCTTTTATTTTAATACTGTCTAGACAGGATAGGGGGTGTGGCTGTGTTTAAGCAACCTAGCTCTACGTTGCTCCCTGGAGCCCTACTTTGCCCTAGTTGGCGTGGCGCACACGTCCGCGCAAACACATTGCACTGGGTAAAGCGCTTTTAACCTTTGGGCAACTCTATTACGCTGGGTAAAGTGCTATTACACTATTAGCAACTCTGTTTAGCTGGGTGAAGTGCTATTAAACTATGGGCAAATCTGTTTAACTGGATAAAGTGCAAGTAAACTATGGGCACCTCTGTTTAGATGGGTATAGAGCTATTAAACTATGGGCACCTCTGTTTAACTGTGTAAAACGTTGCTTAAAGGCAGGCTATTATATATCTGGGTCTTTTAAAAATATATATTTTGTTCGCTGATACATTGGCCATGTCACTGCTTTTAATAACATTTTAATCATATTTGTCTGGTATTATTTCAAATACTGATTTAAAACATAAATAAGAAGGGGAGTGCTGGGACTCGAACCGTGAATGCCTTCGCTTTGTGCATACGCTCTATCATTACGCTATTGCTATTTGGATTTATTTGCATAAGTAGTTCTTATATGCTCTTCAATGTCACAATTGCTAACTGTGGTTAAGCAATGGGCACACCCGCGCAAACAAGCACAAATACGGGCAGCTATATTGTGGATTTAAAAAAATAAATAATTTTTTTCCGTTTTATAACTCTGATGGGGGTTTACAGTGTCAGGGAGTGTGGTGTTGGGTGCATGTACATTTCAGCGGACTCGCTCTTGTCTGTTGACATTATGCTTTTTAAAACCTTGCAGGGGCATGGACTTTTAGACTGCTTGACAGTCAGACATGCCCCCTGCTTGCCTACTCAGTCCATGTAAGAGTTACGGATGAGTCAGCATGCCCTCATGAATATTCATGGCATGATGACGTCATACCGTTCAACTGCAGCCTCCGAGTAAGACATATTAAGTCTTACACGGAGGTTTCATGAATCCGGCCCACAGTCTGACAGGTAATGATATATGTCAGAGTATAATAACAATATAAGGTGCAAGACATTTGCCTAGTAGTATTCATTTCTCACATAGAGAAAAGAGTAAACATCATGCTGCAATCATCTGCTAGTTAAAGGATATGAAATACTGATAACCTATTGACATCTAATAATAGAGCTGGCAGCTAATTAGTGGCACAGGAGAAAGGGGGGGGTTAGTTGGGGTATGGACTAGGACATAGCCAGTGAGATTTTAGGTGTGCTTTAAGAGCATTTTTGAAGAGACTGCTGGAAGGGCGGGTAGTTATGGCAGTGGGAAGTGAGTTCTAAATTTTGGATATGGAGTAGGAGAATAGCGCTTCCCCTGCAGAGTTGTTGGGTTTGATGACTTGGAGTAGATTTTTGTTGCAGGAGTGCAAGGGTCTGGAGGATTGGTAGGGTTGGAGAAGTGTATGAAGTGAAGGAATTTTAAGAGGGTGGTTTACAAGTTTATGAGCAAGGGTAAGTTGGGTTAGGTGTAGGAATTGAGGGAGCTCAAGTCAGTCTAGGTTTCTAAGGGAGACACAGTGGTGACTGTGGTGGGAGTCCCCTGATGCAAATTTTGCAATTTTATTGTAGAAGGCTTCAAGTTTCTTTAGATTTGATTGTCGAAGATTTGTGAGTATGGGTGATGCATAGAGTAGGGTTGAGATTAGTTGGGAAGTTGCGTAGAGATATTGGCTGGTTTGGTTAGGTATTGTTGGTTTCTATACAAGGCACCCATTTTTTGTGGACTTTTTTATTGAGAGTGATATGTGAGTGTCAAATTTGAGTTTGTTGTCAATCTGTACACCGAGTAGCTTAGTGTGGGCAGTTGGTGAGATGGAAGTGTTGTCTTTGGCAAGTATGTTGAAATGGGGGATGTTCGGGGTAGATTTTGAGGGTTGAAAGATGAGGAGTTTGGTCTTATTTGGGTTGAGGAGGAGTTGACCATTTAATAGCCAACTTTCAACAGAAGAGAAATATGCTTGAGTGATCTGTTGTAGTTCTGTTAGAGTTGGAGCTGAGCAGATAAGAGTGGTGTCATCTGCATAATGTATGAGGGAGGCATGTTTGGTGGCGGGGTGCAGGTCATTGGTAAAAAATGGAGAAAGGCAAGGGGCCAATGATGGAGCCTTGGGGAACCCCAAGAGTAACAGGGAAGCGAGGGGATAGATTGTTGTGCCAGACAACTGACTGCTGGCGGCCGTGTAGATAGCTGTGGAACCAACTGATGGCAGATATGGAAAAGGAGAGGTTGGAGAGTGCAGAGAGTAGAAGATCATGTGATACAATATCAAAAGCCTTTGATAGGTCAAAAAATACAGCAGAGGAGCAAAGGCCTAGATTATTGTCTAGGAGATAATTGAAGATCTGTGAGTTGATACATTTTTCAAGTATCTTGGAGAGAGGCAAGAGGATGGCAATGGGGCAATAGTTGGAGATGTCTGTTGAGGGGCTGATGTGGGATATTTTCCATAAGGTTGGCACATAGGACTCAGATATGGAGCAGATGATTAATATGGAGATGGGATCAGCTAAAACATCAGCTGCTATTTTTAGGTATTCTGTGGGCAGGCTGTCAGCTGCTAGTCTTGTGGGTTTAAGTTTTTGTCAGTGTTTTTTTTATTTTGGAGGTGGGTACTGTGGAAAGGAAGAAGGGAGGGAGGGGTGGAGTTGGTTTGGGTGTGGAGGGTGTTGATGTCGGGGAGTGTTTTTTAGTTAGGAATAGAACGGTCTCTGTAAAATGTTTGTTGAAAGAGTCAGCTATGCCACAGGTGGAGAGAGGGGTGGTTGGTGGGGGGGTTACCTTCTCTGGGCAGAGGATAGAGTTAATTGTGGACCAGAATTGCTTTGGGTTGTTTTGGGAGGAGTTTAGGGATGTCTGATAGAAAAGGGCTTTGTCTGCTTTTACTTGCTTTTTTACTTTGTTTTGTAGTTCAAGGAATAGTTGCCTATCTGAGGGGTTTTTGGTTGTGCGCCATTGTTCCCATATTTTATCCCTGGATTTAATAAGGTTTTTGGTGTTTTTTTGTAGCCAGGGGGATTTTTTTTTAGTTTGGGTTTTGGTGCATCTTTGGGGGGCACGTGAGTTAAAGATGTTGAGGAAAGTGCTGTTAAAGTAGTGGACTGCTTCATCTAGATTCAGGTATTTTAGGGGTGACCAGTTTATTTTTTGTAGGGAGTTGGTGAAGGAGCTGGAGTTGAATTTAGCTTTGTAGCGAATGTGTTGGTGGACAATGGGTTTGCTGCTATTTATGTGGTGTTTTCGAAGGAAGGTTGGGGAGTGGTCACTTAGGGAGTCAGGTAAGGAGCCTGCCAGGTAAGAGTGAGGATCTTTGTTTACTAGGGCCCAATCAAGAATAGTGTGATTATTGGGATTTTTATTTATCCTGGTTGGGAATTGTATAAGTTGTGAGAAGCCATGGAGATCTAGGTAGAGTGCTGGGGGTTTACTATTGCAGGATAGCCAGTTGATGTTAAAGTCACCGAGTATGATGGTTTCTTAAGGTAGGGAGAAATTGGCCCAGTTTAACAGGTTTTCAAGGGGGGGGGTATATTTTGGCCTGTAGGGAAGTAGCAACCTATTAAGTTGATTGCTTTCTTAGGATTTAATTTTAGGGTAGCATAGAGGATTTCTTCCTTGTCAAGCTGGGGAGCTGACTGGGTGAGAATTTGGATATTGAGGTGATGTTTATATATCAGTGCCACTCCTCCTCCTTTTCTATATATTCTGTCCTTGCGGAGGATGTTATATCCAGGTGGGAGTATTTCTTCACTTTTGATGTGAGGTTTAAGCCAAGATTTGGTTAGAATAAGGATGTCAGGGGAATACAGGTGTATGTATGCCTGGAGGTCTTGGATTTTGTTACAGATGCTTCTGATGTTAAGAGACATAATGAGGAGGTCTGTTGGCTTTTTATTAAGTGTGATTTGGGTGATAGGAGAACTATTTGGAGGGGGTTTTGTGGAGATGTTGGAGAAATTGGGGCCAGGGTTAGAGTGCACGTCTCCACTGAGAGTAAGTTTAGAGAGAATGCGGAGGATATGTTTTATATATGCAGTGAAATGCTTGTGGTATTTTAAGAATAATTTTCATTCAGATGAGGTGCAGGCTTGGTAATTAGGTAGGTGTGGTGGAAAGAGACATTTTGGGGTTGGAGTAGTGATATTGTGTGGTGGGAATTTGAGAGGGGTAGTTGACAGAGTGCAATGGAAGTGGTTGGGAGAATTGACTGAAATGTCTTCGTAAGATGCAGTAAATGCTAGAATAGTGCAGCAAAGGATTATAATTGTAGTAGTGAAATGATTGTGTTGAGATTAGGATGTATGATAAGTAGGAAGGAGGAGTAGAGGATGGAGATTATGGGAGGTATGAGTTGATTGGTTGGATATTAGTGGTAGCGGTAGATATATAAAAGAACACAACAGATACATATATGACCAAAGGTACTGTTAATGGGGGTGAGGGGGCCCAATTTAAGAACTTCCTGTAATTATTGATATCATCCCCTCCTCCACAGCCAAACAGATCTGCCTTGCAACACAATACCAACACTTGCAAGTCTCATACCCAGGACCCTACACAACATAGTCACAAGAAGTTAACAGTAATCTATCTCACCTGTACGATGTCAGGATGGTTTCACTAAGATATCATGCAAAACAGTCTGTCTACCATAGGGAATGTACAATATGGAAGCAGTAAACATTCCCAATGATATATATACACAGACACACATATATGCAGATGCATAGATATATATATATATATATATATATAT
>NC_056730.1:306997945-307013767 GCF_019279795.1 Protopterus annectens
ATATATATATATATATATATATATATATATATATATATATATATATATATATATACATACACGTGTATGTCTACATATATACAAACACACACACATATTTTAATATATATATAAATGCATGTCCCCTACTGTTGAATGACAGTACTGCCCGATATGTGCGAGAGAACATCACACATATCAATAGACATATATATATATATATATATATATATATATGCAGCAGTGAGTGGGTTTAAAATGGACAGTTATGTCTGGTGTGAAATCCATGTTGGGAACACATTGCCCTTGTTTGTGAAGGTGAGATTGGTATTTTGAGGAAGGATAGTATGTATATTTGGGGAGGTAGGTTGGGTTGGAAGACAGACAAAACAGCATACAGGGGTGGTATATGACACGTGGTGAGTAAACACCTTGGGTGGGGAGTTTTGTTTGGAATGTGGAAGTCTATGAGCCTCCATATGGAAACAATAGGACCAAGGTCCCCACTCATGGGCAGTCACAACAGCATCTTCACGGCTCTGAAGGTGCCTGGGCTGGAGGCTGAGCAGGAGGAGCATGCGGTCCCTGTGATTGTGTACTAAGGGCCTCAAGGTGGTATAGCACATCCCCCAAGTCTCTGTGGTGCTCCCTATGCACCAGGCCCTGGACCTGACTTGGGTGACAGGGTCCCTTCTGTGTGCGCTCCCAGAGGGGATGAACCCCATCCCCTGAGTTGGTTCCACCTGAACGTAGTGCAGGACCAGTAGATGATGAGGTCCTAGTGTGGGTCCCAGATGTAATGTGGCCTGGTAACATGGCCAGATGAAGTGGGAGAGGTGGTACTGCTGGCAATTGTCTTCCCAAACATGCTATTGTGTCACTGCTATAGAACATATGTGGTAGTAATAGTCCACACATTCCAAGATTATGTCTAACAGCATACTTAGATATCCCCACTAACATAAAATGATAGATGTGCAGGAGTCACATAGCAAACAGAACACATGCATATATGGAACTATAGTGGCCCTTACAATGGCATGCAGGTGACATTGTTCATAACAGGCCACCGATGACAGTGTTTCAACATGGAACATGACTACAAACACATTGCACAAATTGTACAATACAATATATGTCCCAACAGTAGGTCTGCTGTAGACATACCTGTTGAGTTGTGTGATCAGATTGTTGTTGCAGATATGGTGAGGGGGAGACAGGGATGTGTATTAACAACTATTATATCCTTGCAGTATGAGGTCCTCAGACCTGTTTTCCTCTTTATGTCTTTCAGGCACAATGTCTCAGGAGAGACTACCGATCTACACACCCCAGGAAAATGATGTCATCATTACATACCTGGTTTAGCACTACCACATCCTGTTTGGATGTACAGCCCATGATCTGGAGGAGAGGACCGCCCTGTGGAATGATCTTGCCCACAGGGTAAACAATGTCAGCCTGCATAACTGCAGTTATGAGCGGGTCCAACATCTGTGCACTGATCTACTCCACCATGCCTGTCGGCAGTGCTGCTGTGGTTAGGAAGGACCTGCTTGCCACAGGGGGGGATCATGCCATCCAGCCCCCGACACATGCTGAGGAGCTCTTGCCAGCCTCGGGGCATTTGCCCACCTGCAAACACAAGATCTGATGGAGATCATAGTGGAGGTGGGTGCTACCCACACAATGGCTAAAGAGCGTGAAGGTAAGGCCACATGGCACATCAGTAGACCATTGTTGCATATCCATCTGCATCTGTAGAGTTTAATTATGCATATGTGAGATGAAATATATATAGTCTGTTGCTGCATTGTAGTAATAAACAGATGTGCATAACCTGTAGTATTGTGGGTTTGTACTGTTGATGTACTGTAATGCTGTTCCCACCCTGTACCAATGCCATAGGTGTTGTTACTGACATCACATCTCTCACACAACTATGTAGGTCCCACTGGTATACCTCTGGGGCAGCAGCCTGTAGCTGGTGAGTATGGTGTTTGTTCAGCTTTGCCAGTACATCAGTCATGTTATGGCCATGTTATATTCCATGCACACATTTAACACACCTACCCATAATGCATGCTGTACATGTTTACTTATTGTTGCTGTTAACTGCACTGCATCACGGTGGTCACCATGGTGGTGTATCTGAAGGGTATGTAAGTGTCCTGCAATATAACTAACAACCTATCATTGCAAGATGTGTGCACAAAGATGAACATAATGGTGGGAAAAATGGCTTACCATAGGGACATGTCTGAAACATCACCCTTATTCAGTGCTACAACAGTGTACATAACACTATTATAATGGCAACTGTTACAGATCTACACTACGGCATATCACAATACTGCATTCCACAACCCTTACAACCTGTAATGTGGTCCTAACATGAGCAATGAATGTGTAGTATGGAATTCTATGTTAGGACAGCAAATATGGGGAATACATACCTTCACAAACACTGAAAGCATATGTGTGCATACACTCCAAATAACATATTGTGGAAGCAGCTTTTGAAGTACTGACAGCATGCACTCTTCATGAGTAATGACCTTCCAGCAAGTACAGGTCCTCAATGTCACACCACAAAATGGTCTGCTGTCCAAGATGTTTGGCCATTAAATGTGCCCACTTACCTGCAACAGAGGCAACCGTGGCTTGCACACATCTTACAAGCCATGGAATGGATCCCATACCCAACAGGTAGCACCCAGGAGTTCGGCATATAGCCTTACCACGCCATTGCATATATCATGGCAAACAGTGCAGACAGCATTGTATGTGGCAATGATGTATGGGATAGGATTAATGTAGAAAATAAACAGATGGCCATCCAAGACAGATGAAGACACATGTTTCAAACTGGTCCTGCAGGCTGCCTAGTAACATGCAATAACACTGAGGGAGTTGCAGGAATGTCTAGCAAGTACTGGTTGTGCAGTACCTGTATCGGCAATTGCCTGGGCTCTGTGTAAGTCTGGCCCATGGGTTAGGGTAACCAGATGGGACAGTTGTACCACAGGAAACATCAGTCAAGGCTCTCTACAGGTAGCATATGCATAACAGCAAATGTCCCCCAAAGGCATGCATTGCCATGTGTACTGGTGTACCAAGACCAAGATGGAAACCTACAGACAGTATCAATTAAGATACATGTGTTGTATAATCAACACCTCACCCCACCTCAGGCCCACCATCCCTATCTCTACCTTGCTGGTGACAGTGTACACCTATATGTTTGCCATTCATTAGCAGGGACTAGGCCGGTACACATGGAGTTCAGAGTTTGGGACACTACAAAATGACACAAATGTGTGAGCCGTAGTTGTCAAGCATCTGCAAAAAGGCTGAGGATGGGGAGGGGGTGCCATCCTGAATCACAACAGTACACTGAAGCAGAGATTCAAAGCTCACTAAGAATGGCTGTATCTGTACACAGTCAATGTCATGAATTGTGGCAGACATAACCCTGACTCCACAGCAATAGTGATGGCACTGTGTGACCTGCAAGGCCTGTGCACATGAGTTGACCTTGCAATCATGCAGAGTTGGGGGACATTTGTGGGGCAGAGTGACCAAATACTGGCAAATGCAGATGGCCCATGCTAGTATACCCCTTCCAGGAATAGTGACTGCTGTAGTACACATAACAGTTGGTGCAACAAACCATCATGATAAGGGTATACACATAACAGTTGGTGCAACAAACCATCATGATAAGGGTATGGACACATATGCACCCACAAATTGTATGTATCTCAATCAGCATCTGCACAACTAACACGTTTGTTTGATACTGCATTTGATTACACAGGTCATATGTCACATATCAGGTTCGTGTAATGTTAACATATGCAGTAATGTGGCCCCATGGCATATCAGGGAAGAGGGTGCCATATCAATAAGGGTGTGTACACTCCCCCATAGCCATGGTAAGGTGTGAAGATTGTCAGTGTAATTGTATTTTATTGGCTATACATGATGAGATCTGTAAATCAGTCATCAGGCATTCACAAATAACATCTGTCTACATATCATCCCAGGTATGTGTCAGACAAACACACAGGGGCTGTGAGCAGCAGAGCAAACATGAGTGAGACACATTTACACATTCAGCAATGGTGTGTTCACCTGTGAGGTATGGTGCACAGCACATGCCAGGGTGCCGAACAGGTGCACAGCAATACTTTGTACATGGGTGCAGTGTGCTCCAGGGGAAGGGGCATCACCTACTAACACAACCCATGTATCACAGAGATGTATAATGGTAACAGGGATTGACTATAGCTGCATTGCATGCTTTTGAGTGCCATATGTCATGCATGTTGACAGATGGGTAATGAGAGGTCTGTGTGTAATATCTTTGTGCAACCTCACCTGTAAGTGTGTGTGCATGGGGGGATTTGTCTGTAAGTGCTTTCTGGTGGAGTGGAGGGGGGTTGATGTATGTAGAATGTGTGTGTATATGTGTGGGTGTCTGTGTCTGTGTCCATGTATGCAAATGTGTGGGTGTGGAGTTGTTCGTACCTCTTACCTTCCCTTAGAAATCATGCAATAGATGGACATAGACAGACACATTAGACACCAGGAATACTTTTCTGAAATGTAATCACAGGAAATCTGATAGAATAATAAAGTCTGCAGCATTAAAGATGTATTGGGTGGGAAAAGTAGACACCAGGATACTATTTTAATTGCAATCAGCAGAAAGGTGAAAGAATACCTAAGTATGCAGCATTAAAGATGTATTGAGGAATTACTAGACAACACCAGCAAGTGTTTCCAAATATTACTGTAGTCCACATAAAAAGTTAATAGAGCAACAGATCTTGCATCTACTGAACAATAGTTAAGTATGAAACTCCAGTGTGTGACATTATTGACTGACTGTAGTAGCCCATAACATATGGGGGCCATGCTCAAGGTGTCTGGACCAAACCAGGGTGAACACTTAATGACATCAGGGAGTCTTTGAAAAAAATGACTCCAATCAAGTTAAAGAGTTAATGGAGTAACAGGTCATGTTTTCTGATCAATTTTCTGAGCAAATAGAAGAATGATACATTAATGATTGGTATTATTGACTGTAATTATTCAAGACTGAAGCAGGGTGGGGAAAATAAGAGAAAAAACTAGGGACATTCTGTAAACTCAGGGACAGGTAAGTAGTATGGTGGAATTTCAGTGTGTGTGTGTGTGTGTGTGTGTGTGTGTGTGTGTGTGTGTGTGTGTGTGTGTGTGTGTGCGTGTGTGTGCGTGTGTGTGCGTGTGTGTGTGTGTACTGTTAAGCAATGATGTACAGGTCTTAAAGTGCGTTTCTTATTTTCCCCTCACAGGTGGCGAGGTGGGTCAAGGTCCCTCCTGTAGGCAATCTGATGTTGGTGCTCATACAGACACTGAAAATGATGATAGGTGTGTTGAGGCACAGACGGGGTTGTCAGGGGATGAAGCTGCGCCATTGTTTGACATCCCACTGTTATCCACCCCATCCCCACACACAGTCACATTCCCTATACATACCCCATCATCAGTGGCCATAGCTGAGGGACAGTTGGTGTTTGGTAGCATGGGACAAGACAGCATGGTATCTATGGCATGCTTGTCTGGACACAGCATCCATAGCTGGATGTCCGGTAGGGTACCACATAGGCAGATGTATAGGGGTTCTCATCAGAGGGCTGCTGTTCATCATGCCCCTGGCAGAAATGCCACATCTGGTGCCACCAGACACATATTTCAGGCCGTCATGGTGGCACAGGCACGTATGGAATGGTACACAAGACAGGCTCTTAGGCTGAAGAGAGCTACTCATTCAGCTGTTACTGACATCTGTGATCTTGCAGATGCCCTCCGTTATTTTTCAGAGGTCATGGATAGACGGTTGGGTGAGATGGTGGGAATCCTCAATCGTGGAATGTCTGTGCTCGAGCATATGGTGGGAGTGGTGTGATGGCCACGTGGACGTAGGCCAGCAACACCAACAGCTGGAGGACATGGACGTGCCAGAACAGAAAAAGCTGAATGGAGTAAATAACCAAGAGCACTGCACCAAAAATAAAAATCCAACAGTTTAATTCCACCATTATAAGAGTTTAGCGCTTTCTTCAAAAGTACATAAAACTGACTTCTTCAGAACTACATGACACACATAATGCTGATTTAAATAGCCTGCCCTACTCAACAATTAGACAAGAAAGATGTCAATTCCTGCTAAAAAATAAATGTCATTTCCTGTTAAAAAAGTATGTCATTTTCTGTTAGAAAAAGATATCATTCCATGCTAAAAAAGTACCACCCCACTAAATTAATACAACTGAATTATTGATCCATTGATCCCCTAAAAATAGAGCTTATGTTAAAAACATTCCATAAAAAAACAGCTTTAAGACAACAGATCTATCAACACAGTTATGATATTAACAAACACAGGGAGAACAATGCCTTATTTAAGCATATTAAATTATATCCCACACACTGTTTCAAGTTTTTTGTATTAGAGCAGGTCGATTTGGGTACAAGGGGTGGACCTGTCCATGATTTTCTTGAATTTTTAGAGCTCAAGTGGCAGATTAGGTTAAATGCATGTGTGCCACCTGGGCTCAATGATAACATTTCTATTAGTTCTATGTTAAAACCAAAAGCTGTTTTTTATGAAATGTTTTTAACATAAGCTCTATTTTTGGGGGATCAATAATTCAGTTTTATTATTTTATTGGGGTGGTACTTTTTTAGCATGAACTGATATAGTTTTCTAACAGGAAGTGACATACATTTTAAACAGGAAATGACATTTTTAGCAGGAAATTACATCTTTCTTGTTTGACTAATTGTTGAGTAGGGCAGGCTATTTAAATCAGCATTATGTGTGCCATGTAGTTCTGAAGAAGTCAATTTTATGTACTTTTGTCAAAAGCGCTAAACTCTTATCGTGGTGGAATAAAACAGTTAGATTTTTATTTTTGGTGCAATGCTCTTGGTTATTTACTCCATTCAGCTTTTTCTGGGTTTGGATATTTTCATTTTTCTTAGATGTGCCAGAACACAGAGCCATTCCCGTAGTGGCAGTACCAGCCCCAGCACTGCTGGGGGGCACTGTCCACACCACACCACAGCAGGCCATTCGCATGTGGCCCTGGCTGGTCCCAAGAGGGACCTGGATCTAGTGGACATATGTCATCATCAGGGGAGAGTACCATATAATGGTTTGTACCTGGTAGTGCCTTTGGAACCCCTGGCAGGCACAGCTCTCATGTCTGTGGCCGGAGACAGTGAACTTCACATCCTGCCAGGTACGGTCTGCAGCTATCCAACAAACCCCTGTATAGGGCAGCCACATGGCAGAACTGTGTGCATGCATACATACATCACAAACACAGCTAGGGCAACCCCATACCTACACATACCACATCACAACAGCCCAATTAATAATTAAACCCCCTCAGTCACACACATGGTGTCAAACGTATGGCTCAGCCTAGGTCTCTGGTAAACCAACGCACCCTGTGCATATGATGATACCTGTGCCACATCCCTGTCATCCATAACATCGATGCAGGGTCAGGCTAATATGGTTCTGATGCACAGGGTGACTGTACTACTGTGTACCAATGTAATGCTATGTAACATGTTGTCAGCAGTAAAGTTTAATGCTTACATGTCAAAAAGTGTAGCTGTCCAGCATGATGCATTATAGCTGTTATTAACACTGAGTGATTGTAGTCTCCATAATGTATTCCATTTGTGTTGTAGGCATTCATGCATCAGCAGGATGATGGTCTGCTGTTGTATCCTACAAGGGGGGTATGGCACTGTGGCGACACCTTGGCTGTGCCATATCCTGGGTACAGGCGAACACATGTCACAGGTCTGTATAGCAGTTACTGCATGTGCCACATGTCTGACAGGTCTGGGGGGTGTATACAGGTGAGTGCATGGTGGCTGATGTCAGCAGCCCTTCTACAGTGGACAATGGTAAGTGTACTGGGTGGTACACACCACATGTTTGTGTATAACACACACAGAGGCTTTGGTGTTGATTCAATACACAGAGAATACTGTACACATGGATGTATGTACCTGTGCAAGGAAACAGTTTTAACCTATGTAATTCCACCAAGACAGAATAGGCAAAAAACACATTGGGAAATAAGCAGTATGCTAGTTTAATGTCTTTGACAATGCTACTGGCAGAGTATATGTCCCCTTCCCCAATGTAGTGCAATCCTCAACTTGGTAAACATAGGTGTGCCAGTGTGGGTGCCACACCCCAACCCTTTGGAGGGTGTGAGGTGCTTTAGAACCACAGATAGTGTGATAGACAACTGCTTAACCTGTTAACATGAACTGTACAGTATTACAGCCAGCTAAGTGGGGGGATACACTCAACAGTAACTGAAAATGATGGTGGCTTTGTCCACAAGAGCCACACCCAGCTATATATACCAACTCTAGTATCACTCTACACCTATACAGTGGGGAAGAGAGCATTTACACATCTACCACTAGTTATGATGGAGTGTATTTCCACAGGATGATATCTGTGAAATGTTAACATTTGCCAGGCAGTTCTCAGACAGATGATCTCCTGGGACATGTATATTCTGCAAACAGAAGTAGATTCCTTCACATACACACACAGTCTTACTTGGCAAATCTGGGACTAGAACCCCTACCTAGGTTTGTAGTGCTACTGATGTGTGTGGCTTTAATTGCACACACCACACAGCTTTTAGAATAGGGTGTGTTCCAGGTTACATGTTACATGAAGAACATTCCCAGGCCTGTACAGTATGGTAATGGGGGATGTACTGATTGTTTATGGACAATTCATAGTGTGACATACTGTCATATACACATTGACAAACACATAACAGTCATGCACACATTTGAGAGACCTGGGCTTATCAGTGCGAACTACCTTGTCAGTGTGTCCATTCTGTTACAGATAAGTTGCACACAGCACATGCATAACTGGGCTGGATAGTGTTATCAGTCATCTGTACGATTGATGGTGACAGTAGTCCCCATACAGTGGAACATGGGACATGTACTGGGGGTACCATGGTGTAAAGACAGTATACCCAGCACGCACAACCCACAGTGGATATTGTATGCACTGAAACCCATGATAATACTCTGACATACTCACCATCACACATTGACCAGGACTGCAATACAACCCCTTGTCTATCCCAAGAGTGCTACTACAAAGATATACATTTATTATTTATTTCTTTTTATTTTACATTTGTTGACCAGGCTAGTCTAACTGGATATATGTCCATTTTCAGTAGAGGCCTGGGGAGATAAGCTCCAAGACATGATAAAATACAAATACAAATTATAAACAACAAAAAGCAAAATTTGTACTAAAAAATAGCAAATATAATAAAAATAATCAAGCAATGGTAACATGTGTTGTAAAGCATAGAGGTTAGCACAGGGTGTGTAAAAAGGACAAGAGTCATAAACAGTGCAAATTGAAAGGTACAGGGACATCATACAAGTAAAATCAATAGTAGAGAAAGGAGGTTAGTTGTGTAGTGATGTTACTAAGAATTTACTTGAAAAAAATGTATGTAAAGAGGAGCAAAATGGTGTAAAATAGGGAGACATGAGAAAAGTATAGTAAGAAGGAAGATGTAACAGTGGATAGTAAGCATAGGATAGGCAAGGTCAAGTTTAAAGAGATAGATGACTAGCCCGGTTTGGTACAGGGGCATAGCCAGTATGATTTGAGGTAAAGTTTAAGTCTGTTTTTGAAGAGTGATAAGGAAGTAATTGAGGAGAGGTCATTAGGGAGAAGATTCCAGGATTTACCTACAGTATTAGAGAAGAGAGAATCCCCAGCCCTGTTATTAAATTTAGAGGAGTGTACAAGAAGTTTGTGTGATTAGCATAAATACTTCAGATTTGTATAGGGGGTGATAAGGCTAGATAAACTAGGAGTATTAGAAGGTTTGTAAAGAATGTTGTGGGCAATGGTTAGTTGGTGAAATTTAATCAGGTGTTGTAGTTCTAACCATCCTAGCTGATTTAGATTTATACAATGGTGGGTTCTAAATGGGTTTCCTGTTGCAAATCTTGCAATGTTATTATAGGACAATTCTAATTTGCTGAAGATAGTCTTGGATAGATTAGTAAGATCTAATGCACATTGCCACAGAGATAGTAGGGTGATGCATTGTCATGGATCTCCTGTGGTCAGCAACATTACTATCCCTAATACTGTGTGGAAAAGTGTATTGTATTAGGAGAATGTGGCCTCAGAATGCTGTATCCTACAAATATACACACATACACACACTTGCCAGAACTCAGAGGGTATCCCATGTATATCAACCCATTTGTACAACAGTGTTGTGCTGGTACTGCAAGCTCCAGGTAGCTCTTAGAGTGAAGAGTGTAACAAGATACATGTAATGTCCGATACACCAGCAGCCACATCTAACTATGGCAATGAAGGGTGAGGTGGGGGTCAAGGGCCTCAGGGTATTATCAACTATAAGTCTACAAACACACATATACTGCTATTCTCAGTAATGTAGATGTACACATTTGTCAGTACTGGGTTCCATCAGTGCAGGTGTTCATAGGTGTGTACCAGGCTATTGTCCATGGAGAGATGGGAAGTGTAGGGGATGTGTGTACACTGGTATCATGCCACCTGCCATGTTCCAGCAGGCCATCTATCAACAACTACCACAGGGGTGATCCTCAGGGTGAGAGTTACATGCAACATCCAATCATCTGGTTGCCTCTTGCAGAGGGCCAATGAGGTGTACCAATTGACATGTATGCAACATGTATTACATAACATGGTCAGTGTCTGTCTGAAGACATGTTCCCAAGCATGTTCTGTTGACTGTGGTAGTGTAGTTGAGGTATCCATGGCATGTGGTGCATTCAGGGTGTGGATTCCTAGCTGAGGCATTCATAACACAGCTGGGCAGACATGTCAGTGTCACTCAAGCATAGATTGCCTGTATGCAGCCAAGATGGAGGCCTGACATCTGCACATCTGTACAGAGGACAGACAGACATCAGCTAGCCAACTGGTTATGCAGTAGTATGACTGTGTTAACAGATGTCTGACACTGTAAGGTATGCCATTACTACATGACAGCAGCCCTCAATGACATGTCCTATACACACAGTAGTCTACAGTTAATATCCACATGCCAGATCAATATCCAGTAGCAAATATTTAATGAAACACAGCTCACACACCAACAACACGATAGTCAAGACTCAGAGTCCATCTTTGCAAGCAGGGTGTTTGGTTCCAAAACTACAATCTGCAATCTACTCTTACTTGGGAATGCACTGTCAACAGTAGTAATGTAATTATATACTAAATGCCAGTGTGACTGCATATAACCTGGGATACTACCCATGTATGAAACACATTCAAATGGAAAAGGGTGTTGTACAAGCCATATATACCCAGGTGACCCAGACAGTAAACTCATACCCCTTGCTACTGTATTGACAGAACATAGATGCATGTTATGTACATGGAATTAAATACATGCATTAGAGATGTCATTGCCCTCCTATTTTATAAAACTGGAATGTGAGCACTGGTTACTAGGGCTGAGCCATGCTTAGCAGGTTTTAGCATTGCTGCAATATGAATGCTAAGCAGATTTGCGCACTGGTAAGCAAAGCTGAAATGGTGTAAGCTCCATTTTTCTTTAACTGTACGTTAGCAGCACTTACCATCAAGCAAACTCATGCAAACCTGCTTAAAGCTGCTCAAAACTGCCTTAACCAGTCTGTATCCAACAGCCCTTGTTCTGCCCAGCAACAAAATAAACAGCCCTTGCAAGACTTGAACCCAGGACCCTGTACACAACACTCACAGACGTTAACAACTAAGCCATCACACTTGTGAAAACAGCTGTTGTTTTTTCCAATATATCTGTCAGTACGCATACTGAATAGTATTGAACAACTGCTATGACTTCTACAATTACGTAGTACTTGTTAGTGATATTAGTGTTGAATCACATATGTTGTTATATCTAAATATACACAGATAAATACGATGTGATACATCTGGGAAGGTATACACAACAGTCATGTATACACATAAGGATATGGATATATATATATATATATATATATATATGTGTGTGTGTGTGCATGTACATACACATATATATTCATATATATGTATATACATCTGTATATTAGGTTATATATATATATGGTCATAAATAGATCTATCTGTATATATATATATATATATATATATATATATATATATATATATATATATATATGTGTGTGTGTGTGTGTGTGTGTGTGTGTGTGTGTATATGTATATATATATATATATATATGTTTGTGTGTGTGTGTGTGTGTGTGTGTGTGTGTGTCTACTTGAAAACACCGACACTCCAAAACACTGACGACGAAAACACCAAGACCGGAAGATTGACAACCGAGATGACCGACAGTTTAAAAACCCGATGCTGAGAACACCGACATGTTAAGGTAAGTGTGCGATAGTGACAGACTTTAGGGGTAGGGGTGGGTTAAGTGAGTTAGGGTTAGGGTGCAGGTAAGGTAAGTGTGCGATAGTGACAGACTTTAGGGTCAGGGGAAGGTTGAATTAGGGTTAGGGTGCAGGTAAGGTAAGTGTGTGATAGTGACAGACTTTAGGGTTAGGGGTGGGTTAAGTGAGTTAGGGTTAAGGCGCAGGTTAGGTGAGTGTGTGATAGTGGCGAACCTTAGGGTTATGGTTTGGGTTAAGGTTAGTGCATAGATAGTTGTATATGTAAGGTTTAGTGTAGGTTTGTAAGGTTTTTGGTGTGCTTATGTTTTGTGTGTGCTTTTCGAAAAAGGTATTTGTTTTGTTTTGTTGACTGTCGGGATTGTGGTTTGTTGGGCATGTGAAGTTTCGTGCTTTTAAACAGTCGGTCATCTCAGTTGTCGATCTTCCGGTCTCGGTGTTCTCGTCGTCAGTTTTTCAAGTAGACCTACATATATATATATATATATATATATATATATATATATATATATATATATACATGTGTGTGTGTGTGTGTGTATATATATATATATATATATATATATATATATATATATATATATATATATATATATATGTATATCCATATATGTATGACATATGTCCATAACATGTACCCAATCATTGCAACCTTTTAGTGCAAGGGGATGTCATGTAAGTATTGCAGGTATAAATGTAGACTATTGCTACTGTAACAGGGGTTGTCTTAACAAAAATGTGTGTGAAGTCACAACTGATATTTACATGTACACTATCAGTTACTGACAGACATCATAAGATCATCATAGTGCAGTACCACAGATATCACAGTAATGATCCTGTGGAATACAAGAGATATGACCAATAAATGTGGACAGTCTAACACACTCTGGTCAGTCCAGAGGTATACACAGAACCCCTTAGTGCAAGACGTGCGGACCAAGCTTGACAAAGTGGATGTTTACAGCCATGTAAATGGGGATATCATGAATATACTGGAATAGATAAGCTCACACAGTTTATGCATTCACCCACTTCTGTCTGTCCTGACACATAATAACTGGAGGAGCAGAGGTTACAAGCCCACATACTACCCACTAGTTTGTGACATACATCAGTACAGCTTCACACTGCTTTGTCAGAAATACACAACAGCTATGCTGGCCCAGCAACAGTACATCTGACAAATATCTGGACATAACACCACATTGGGTAAGTACACTGAGCTGCTAGGCATGTCACAAATCACTGTACCAACTACAGGGAAACTGCCACAACACTGGCTTACATTTCTTATGGGGGAATACACATGTACCTGCAAATATAGCAGGCTCTACAGGCATGTAACAGCATGGAGTAACAGACACCTGTGTGAAAGTGCATACCCACGACCAATCTGAACACAGCCACAGTCACATATGGTAAGCATGCTTAATATTACAGTATATGGACTGTGTGATCAACACCATCCTCATATGTGCCACTCACACACTAACCCTACACATACTGGGCCAATACACAGTGTATTCCAATGCCTGACTATGTTATGGGACATGTGTTGGTTTGGCCCTACAAACATGGACGCCGATATGGTACCATACACCGGAGCAGCATGCAACATCAGATAGAACAGGACCAAGAACAATGTCATCTACCACAGTCCATACACAGGCCAAGGTACATATTCACAACACATACTCTGTCGACAATCACCAAAAGTATATAGACCTCACTACTGTACACACTAGAACAAAATGTCCAGGTTTTGTCCTCAAATATAAGCCCTACTATACATAACATGTCTAGCAGTCTGATATCTCACTGGTTTGTTAACAGGTATGATGTCAGTAAATAATGGTGTACTGAACATATGCACCTCTTACTGCATGACATATGTACAAAGGCTGACAGAGTTGTGGCTGGAGGCATGAACACAGGGGCAATATTGACATGTTGCTGAGATAAACTCATACATTTACTGGTGTAACAGGGTTTGTTGTGACATATGTCTTCTGAGGGATATGAAGTCACTAGCTCACATGGCTGTCACCATGTACTGACTGCAATCCTCAGAGTATACTACTGCATTTCTAAAGATAGGGCATGTGTGAGTAACACAACACATGTTAAGACTCCAAACACTGGCCAGTCTGCAGATAGCCCTACAGGTGAGAGTTTCCTCAACCACATAACACTGTCGTGACAGGTATTAAATCATGTAGACCAGCCATATCCACACAAACCCTGTTAAACCAACATTACTTCAAATGTAGAAGAACAAGACTTACATTCTGTCCTCATGTCTGGGACATCCCCCTCCTGTTTGTTGGCCTGTCAACACAGTGTATGTTGTAAGACATATATCCCACTACCCTTTGTGACACTGTTTGCCAAACACCAATATGAAGTCCTGTTCACAGTGAATGAAAAGGGTCAACACCCACATGATGTTCCTATTTATAGGAGCATGTTTCCATGCAATTGGCTACAGGATTGTTACCACAGCTGTTCCGCATGCAATTAGCTAGTGGGGGACTGCAATTCATCCACAGGCCATCAGCTGATCATGAGCATCACTAACAAAACACAAGCTGCTGCCTAAGCAAAGCAGGTGTAATTTTCCACACCCACCAGAGAGGGAGTGAGAGAGACAGAGACAAAGTAAGAAAGGAAGGTGCTAGTAAAATAAGAGCTATGCATGTTTGTGTCACATACTTAACAGTACAGGGTTTCAAACTCCTGCCTGACTATGTATTGCTATTACATTTTTATTCAGTTATTGCATGAGCCACAGAGCTTACATGTTGGAGAGCTGTCCAAAGGTATCTTTGAAGGTGAATGACATCAGCAACAGTGATAAAGGATGGATAAGGTAAGTGTAGCACATGTGCCTGTCCTCAAAAGCAGGTGTCAAAGAAGACACAACCACACTCTCTCAGGGACTCACACACCTTATCACAGTTGGCATGGTCAGGATTAGAATTCTAACTAATTAGTTTGCTACACTACAATATTACACAGGTATCAAATGCACCACAGAGGTTATCAGGCTGATATATGGGCAAATGGTATGTCAAGGTGAGGGACATCAGAAGGCATGCTACAGTAGGGCAATGGGAGGTGTAGTGAGTGTGAATGTTTTCCAAATCATTAATCTCCACACACACAGACACAGATTTGCCAGTACTGACATGCATGGGTTCATTGCTTTACAGGGGGTTTTTTTTTTTTGGGGGGAGGTTGAACCCTTTTTGCCCAGGGAAGGGGGCCTGTACAAGGGCTTAAAGGCAAAGGTAAATTTTTTCCTTGGGCCCAAA
>NC_056730.1:307013780-307073780 GCF_019279795.1 Protopterus annectens
GGGGTTTAATAATGATTACAGACTTTTATTTAAATTATATACAGGTATATAATGTGCATATGACAGACTTTATCAAATTGAATTATTAAGATTCATAATAATGTGATAGTGACAGACTTTATTATTTAGTGAGTTATTACACGTGTATATATGTGCATAATAACCTTAGGGTTATGGTTTGGGTTAAGGTTAGTGCATAGATAGTTGTATATGTAAGGTTTAGTGTAGGTTTGTAAGGTTTTGGTGTGCTTATGTTTTGTGTGCTTTCAAAAAAGGTATTTGTTTTGTTTTGTTGACTGTCGGATTGTGGTTTGTTGGGCATGTGAAGTTTCCGTGCTTTTAAACAGTCGGTCATCTCAGTTGTCGATCTTCCGGTCGGTGTCCACAAATCGTCAGTTTTTGGCACGTTGGTGTTTTCTGTAGACCTACATATATATATATATATATAGATATATGTATATATATATATATATACATGTGTGTATGTGTGTGTGTGTGTGTATATATATATATATATATATATATATATATATATATATATATATATATATATATATATATATCCATATATGTATGACATATGTCCATAACATGTACCCAATCATTGCAACCTTTTTAGTGCAAGGGGATCATATGTAAGTATTGCAGGTATAATTTTAGACTAATGCTACTGTAACAGGGGTTGTCTTAACAAAAATGTGTGTGAAGTCACAACTGATATTTACATGTACACTATCAGTTACTGACAGACATCATAAGATCATCATAGTGCAGTACCACAGATATCACAGTAATGATCCTGTGGAATACAAGAGATATGACCAATAAATGTGGACAGTCTAACACACTCTGGTCAGTCCAGAGGTATACACAGAACCCTTAGTGCAAGACGTGGACCAAGCTTGACAAAGTGGATGTTTACAGCCATGTAAATGGGGATATCATGAATATACTGGAATAGATAAGCTCACACAGTTTATGCATTCACCCACTTCTGTCTGTCCTGACACATAATAACTGGAGGAGCAGAGGTTACAAGCCCACATACTACCCACTAGTTTGTGACATACATCAGTACAGCTTCACACTGCTTTGTCAGAAATACACAACAGCTATGCTGGCCCAGCAACAGTACATCTGACAAATATCTGGACATAACACCACATTGGGTAAGTACACTGAGCTGCTAGGCATGTCACAAATCACTGTACCAACTACAGGGAAACTGCCACAACACTGGCTTACATTTCTTATGGGGGAATACACATGTACCTGCAAATATAGCAGGCTCTACAGGCATGTAACAGCATGGAGTAACAGACACCTGTGTGAAAGTGCATACCCACGACCAATCTGAACACAGCCACAGTCACATATGGTAAGCATGCTTAATATTACAGTATATGGACTGTGTGATCAACACCATCCTCATATGTGCCACTCACACACTAACCCTACACATACTGGGCCAATACACAGTGTATTCCAATGCCTGACTATGTTATGGGACATGTGTTGGTTTGGCCCTACAAACATGGACGCCGATATGGTACCATACACCGGAGCAGCATGCAACATCAGATAGAACAGGACCAAGAACAATGTCATCTACCACAGTCCATACACAGGCCAAGGTACATATTCACAACACATACTCTGTCGACAATCACCAAAAGTATATAGACCTCACTACTGTACACACTAGAACAAAATGTCCAGGTTTTGTCCTCAAATATAAGCCCTACTATACATAACATGTCTAGCAGTCTGATATCTCACTGGTTTGTTAACAGGTATGATGTCAGTAAATAATGGTGTACTGAACATATGCACCTCTTACTGCATGACATATGTACAAAGGCTGACAGAGTTGTGGCTGGAGGCATGAACACAGGGGCAATATTGACATGTTGCTGAGATAAACTCATACATTTACTGGTGTAACAGGGTTTGTTGTGACATATGTCTTCTGAGGGATATGAAGTCACTAGCTCACATGGCTGTCACCATGTACTGACTGCAATCCTCAGAGTATACTACTGCATTTCTAAAGATAGGGCATGTGTGAGTAACACAACACATGTTAAGACTCCAAACACTGGCCAGTCTGCAGATAGCCCTACAGGTGAGAGTTTCCTCAACCACATAACACTGTCGTGACAGGTATTAAATCATGTAGACCAGCCATATCCACACAAACCCTGTTAAACCAACATTACTTCAAATGTAGAAGAACAAGACTTACATTCTGTCCTCATGTCTGGGACATCCCCCTCCTGTTTGTTGGCCTGTCAACACAGTGTATGTTGTAAGACATATATCCCACTACCCTTTGTGACACTGTTTGCCAAACACCAATATGAAGTCCTGTTCACAGTGAATGAAAAGGGTCAACACCCACATGATGTTCCTATTTATAGGAGCATGTTTCCATGCAATTGGCTACAGGATTGTTACCACAGCTGTTCCGCATGCAATTAGCTAGTGGGGGACTGCAATTCATCCACAGGCCATCAGCTGATCATGAGCATCACTAACAAAACACAAGCTGCTGCCTAAGCAAAGCAGGTGTAATTTTCCACACCCACCAGAGAGGGAGTGAGAGAGACAGAGACAAAGTAAGAAAGGAAGGTGCTAGTAAAATAAGAGCTATGCATGTTTGTGTCACATACTTAACAGTACAGGGTTTCAAACTCCTGCCTGACTATGTATTGCTATTACATTTTTATTCAGTTATTGCATGAGCCACAGAGCTTACATGTTGGAGAGCTGTCCAAAGGTATCTTTGAAGGTGAATGACATCAGCAACAGTGATAAAGGATGGATAAGGTAAGTGTAGCACATGTGCCTGTCCTCAAAAGCAGGTGTCAAAGAAGACACAACCACACTCTCTCAGGGACTCACACACCTTATCACAGTTGGCATGGTCAGGATTAGAATTCCTAACTAATTAGTTTGCTACACTACAATATTACACAGGTATCAAATGCACCACAGAGGTTATCAGGCTGATATATGGGCAAATGGTATGTCAAGGTGAGGGACATCAGAAGGCATGCTACAGTAGGGCAATGGGAGGTGTAGTGAGTGTGAATGTTTTCCAAATCATTAATCTCCACACACACACAGACACAGATTTGCCAGTACTGACATGCATGGGTTCATTGCTTTACAGGTGTGTAGCAGTTGACTGTGCCAGGAGGATGTACAAGGCTAGGCAAAGGGTATACCTTGGCACAGGCCACATGACAATTGTATCCGGTGTGGCTCAGGGGTGTAGTCCCTGGATTGACCCACACAGGTGGGTATTGTATTCACCATCCACTCATATGGATTACTATTATGGGTGGACAGTGCTGTGCAATGCATGCCATGTATGTGTTATATATTCCATAACATGGACAGTCTGGGTTGTGCACATGTCCCACATGCATGTTCTGTGACATGTGGAAGTGTACATGGAGTGTCTGGGGCATGTTGTGTGGACAGATTATTATCATCTAATGTGGTATTCCTGACCTCATGTGATGTGACCTGGCTATGGAACTGAGGTTGATCCTGCACCTGCATTGACAGCATGATACAAGTATTCACTGGTGTTAGTGGCATCTGTCCATACAGGACATGTGTATAAGGCATGTCATTTCCTTTGTGGGTTACATTTGCTGACTCTACAGTTGTTGCAAGTGTCCAGTGGGGAACATAGCAAAGGACCACTGTAAGCAATTATTTGCCTATTGTAGGGATGGAACAAGGTGCCATATCCTCTGTAGTCCACTGCAATCACACCATGGTTACTATCTATGGGCAATATGCAGGGAACTACCAACATAGTGGTTGTTGCCTAGCCAAGTGTATTTGTGTATGAGGCATGGGTGGAGAGTGTTCTCTGGGTAATACAAGGGTTGCCTATATTGCTCCTTAATCCATAATATCACATGCAGGGGTATGGATTGTCTACACCAGCCTCCCTGCCGTTTGACACTGTTGTCCTTGTAAGGTGTACATTTTGACATATAGTAGGTCCTCAATATAAGAAATTTGCAAAACCCACCGCACAATGAGTCCTGTTATTACACAATCACCACTACCTCCACACAGGACACTGATGACAAACACACACACACACACACACACACACACACACACACACACACACACACACACACACACACACACACACACACACACACACTTGACAGTACTGAGATTCAAACCCCTACCTAGCTATATATGGCTACTATAGCATACTGAATTTATCGCACGCACCATGTAGCTTATTGGGCTAGTCTTTCCCCAAAGGTGTATTTCAAGGTGAATGACATCAGCAGGCTTGCCAAAGTAGGGAAATGGAAATTGTAGTGACTGTAAATGACCTCAAAAGCATTGATCTCTATACACAGAGTCTCACAGTTGCCATGTCTGAAATTAGAACTCCTACCTAACTAGTACATCACACTATAGCATTACACAGTTATAGCATGCACCATGGAGCTTATAGGGCTAGCCCTTCCCCAAAGGTGTATTTCAAGGTGAATAACATCAGCAGGCTTGCCAAAGTAGGGCAATGGAAAGTGTAGTGACTGTGAATGGCCTCAAAAGCATTGATCCCTACACACACACACACAGAGTCTCACAGTTTCCTTGTCTGGGAATAGAACTCTTAACTAACTAGTACATCACACTACAGCATTATGCAGTTATAGCACATGCCACCAAACGTATAGGGCTATTCCTTCCCCAATGGTGTATTTCAAGGTGAATGACATCAGCAGGCTTGTCAAAGTAGGACAATGGACAGTGTAGTGACTGAGATTGGCCTCACGAGCATTGATACCTACACACACACACACACACACACACACACACACACACACACACACACACACACACACACACAGTGTCACAGTTGCCATGTTTGGGATTAGAACTCCTACCTAACTAGTACATCACACTATAGCATTATGCAGTTATAGAGCATGCCATGAAGCTCACACAGAGTTTCACAGTTGCCATGTTTGGGATTAGAACTCTTACCTAACTAGTACATCACACTATAGCATTATGCAGTTATAGCACGCCAAAGAGTTTATAGGGTTAGCCCTTCTCCAAAGGTGTATTTCAATGTGAATGACATCAGCAGGCTTGCCAAAGTAGGGCAATGGGGAGTGCAGTGTGTGTGAATGGGCCATAAACCATTCATCTGGAAGAACACACACAACACTCAGTCACACACAGGTTTACATTTAACATGAATGTGTATGCAACTGCTAGATGAATAATTTTATTTATTTATTTATTTAAATTTGTTGACCGGGAGTGTCCGACTGGACGTGGGTCCATTTTCAGCGGAGGCCCGGGGAGAAAAGCTCCACAGTAAAATAAACAGACAGTAGTTATATTGGATTGCATAGCGATTAACAATTTAACATAGAAATTACTTACAACATATTTACAGATGAAGAACATAGTACATCAGTAGACAACTAGAATCTTTATCTGTGAAGTAGATAACAGGCATTAACAAATGTAACAATGAGAAGTTCCTGCTGTATAATAAGTACTAGGCTTATGAGCATCTGAGCTTGCTATAATCAAGGTAGTTAGTGGAGTGGAAAGAAAGGTAGTAGTTGGATGGGGTGGATGATATTAGAGTGGGAGTTGCAAGGGCATAGCCAGCATGTTTTTAGGTGCGCTTTTAATAAAGTTTTGAAGTTGGTGCATGATGGTATGGAGGTAATTGTGGGTGAGAGTGAGTTCCATAATTTGGCTACGAGGCAAGAGAATAGTGCTTCACCAGCAGAGTTATTGGCTTTAGTGATGCTGAGGGATAACAGAAGCAAATGTCTACAGTGATAGACATTTGCACATCATGTGGTATTGGCCAATTGGATGTGTGCTGGGTGGGACATGCCTCATGATGGGAAGCTCTTTGTCACTGGCTGTCACTCTCTTCCACACATCTGTATGTGTATGTTTGGCCTATTATAGTGTGTTGTCCTTGGATATATGTGTGTATTCCTATCCAATGTGTGTGTAAATCATGACTGATGTGCAATATGGAGTGTGTGCACAAACATCTGCGACTAACAGATATGTATATTCCGCTGTTGTTGCCAAACATGGGCTTCATTTCTCTAAGTGTGGGAGCATGCCCAGTATGACCTTCTGTTTTGGATGTGTGAATCAATTCCAGGTAGGCTGTACTCCAGTGCAGGCATTTGTGCTCTTCACCTACAGCTAGCAAACTGTTTCTGCAGGATATATGTAGATCGGTTGACAATATGGGGGTCACAATGGGGAAAGGATAGTGGGATACTGTAACTAATTGTGTCTGTGCTGCTTCTGCTTCATGGTTTTGTTGTTAGCAGACATATTCAGACATATGTACTGTTTTACACTGTGATGTTTTATGTCATCAGCTACTGACAGATATACATATTTGCTTGCAGTAATTTCTTGGGGAACACAAGATGAATGAAGCTGTGTCCAGTATTGTGGTCTGCAGCCTACATATTCTTGCACAATCATGCCATTCTGGAGGGGAAGCTGCAAACATTTGCTGCTGGGTCTGTGTAAATGATTCAGCACCTTGGTACTGTGGTGGCTGACAATCCCATACTTGAACATCTATCGACATGACAGAATGGCCATATCCCGCTGTGGCCATACCTTACAGCTGTACAGATTCTCACAGGTTACCCAGAGGCAGGGCTCATATTTCTGGTCATTACCACTTCACATTGTGGTTTACGAGCAGGCTTGTTGCCACCCATTTCTGTGTTTGCAGGCAGGGATAGTATGTGCACACATCTGAGTTTCAGACTTCACACACTCCATGGCATCCATGCTTCTACCCCTACCCCGTTATTCTATCCTCTTCCGAACATTATGCAAACGTTATCTGATAAGTATCCCTATAGTTATCACTTCATCCCAGCAGTATTTAGGGGTTGGTCCACAGTTCATGCAATAGGACATGGTGGACATGCTACTGGGATTTGTCGACATGGCCTTGCATTTGTGTTCTGTGGACTGTGTTATGTCGTTATTTGGGAGTCCATCAGATAAAATACATTGGCAGTACAGGTGAGACACAGGCCTTTAACAGAGGAATGTAGGGCATTTGGTAGTGATGCAGGCCATCTGTAGCAGGCTGGTACATTGTGTCACTCCTACAGTCCCAGGCTGCAAGCCACTATATTCCCCTGGGGTGACAGGGTAGGTGTGCAAGGTGTTAATGTCAATAGTTTCTGTCCTTAGTGATCCATTGGTGTGGATGTTGGCAGGGTGCTGCTTACATCTAGGGACACACCTGCATGGGACACCTCTTCAGCATGCTGCATTCTGTGGCTATTCCTATACAGAGGTGAAGGTCATATTGTACTCATTCCCAATAGCAGGGATAAGACCTGTGAGGTACCTGTGGCTGATGGTGGGGTGAGCTGGTTGCATGTGTGCTATGGAAGCTACTTGCAGCTGACTCACATATATATGTGGGGCATTCCACTTATGCTGGCTTGTGCAGGGACATCAGCAGTTTCTCAGTACTTCATACCTGTGCCTTTTGTGGTCTGCCAATGTTTGGTCAGACTACATCAGTATTCCATACTACACAGCCAACTAATGTGCTGCTAACCTGCATGTACAGTTCCAAAGGTGTGTCCATTTTACAGTAACATTTTATACACTTTCTGTCTAGGGTACTTCCCCTGTGTACTGTTTGTATGTCTGGGCCTACATTCATGACATGTCTATCTTTCAAATGGTGACAGATATTACATCCGAACAATTAGTATGGATTACTGCTGGATTGTGTCTTGCTGGGATGCATTGTGTTTGGCACTGCAGTTGTGAGAACTTGGCCCTGTCATCAACAGTACTGGCCATTGAGCACCAGGAGACAACCCTCCATGCCTACATGCTGACCACTTTCACACAATATACAACACACAACAACCTAACACACAGAGCCCTCCATATTGTATGCTACAATCTATCCTGCTATTTTGGCCAGCTCAGGTAATCTGTGCTCCACTGTTATTATACCTACACGTACATGTTACTATATTTCTACATAGGATTGTGGGGGGGGGGGGGGCACACCTGACAACTGTAAACATTTGCTATGACTGTACTGGTATTCATTCTGTATTCTAACCTATCATGCAGACTAGAGGCATATCAGTGTACTACAGTTCTTAGGTTTTATTGACCTACATTTCAGTTTCAAACTTCTTACCCTTCAGAACTAACATCCCACTGCCTGACCTGTTATAGTCTGTCTGTGTAGGTCTGGAGGAGGGCTGATCTCCATAGCCATCAATCAGAGGCTTTGTCACAGCCGTTATTTGTGTTTGTCTACACCTGCCCTGCTGGCTGAAACTGTTGTTGGGTATGTGAGCCTCACTGACATGCATGTGTGTGTCCTATGGACACACATTTGACCCACCACATGTCCTGCAGTGGGTTTTGTCACCTTGTCTAGTACTGCCTGTTATGTTGACACCAGTATTTGTTAAGGATTTCATGCTGCCGACATAGGTGTCTACTATCTGCTGCCATCCCATTTAGCCACCCAATTCCCTAACATGCTCACATCCATACCAAAGATACAGGTAGCAGAACATACTACTACATTCAGCAATTGATAGTGAGCATGACTTACCTTGTGGCTGTGCCAGTATTGAGGATGGTGCTGGAGGGCTGACTATGTCAGATGCACATAGTACACTCCCTATACATGATTAAGCAGAGGTAGTCTCATGTTTGGCATCCCTTTTTCTTTATGTGCGAGTTGGAGTGAGGTGTCATTCCCTGGATTCTTACCATGTCAGTGTATGTGCTATGTGTTGCTCTTTTCCAAGACCTGGGCATACTGGGCACACCTCCTTCTGCCTACTGGGGCAGGCTCGGGTTGTTCCTCCTCCAAGTCACTCTGTCCCTATGCTGGCCTTGGCAATGGTGGGGGGCTGTGTGGCCCTGCCTTATGCTGTTCCTGCTGCAGCTGTTTCCACAGGATCATATTGTGTAGCATGGCACATACAATGACAATTTGGTTACATGTAGCTGGTGAGTACTGTAAGTCTCCACCGGATATGTCTAGGCACCAGAACTTTGACTTGGACATCCCAAACACATGCTCTATTATGATTCTGATCTGTGCGTGTGCCTTATTATGAAGTTCTTGTTTGGGTATGTGTGCAATTCTGATGGGTGTTATCAGCCACGGCTCCAGTGTGTAACCAGCATCTCCCACTAGTTTGCCATTTCTGGTACAGCTGCGTGATATGCCAGATGTGGGAGTCATGATAGCATCCAGGGCTGCCAGCACACACATTCATTATAATGCCCTGGGCATCGCACATGACCTGGCAGTTGATGGAGGGGAAGCCCTTGCGGTTTATGTAGACTCTATCCAGCTCACCGGGTGATGCTTTGATGTGTATGTGCATGCAGGTTATAGCATCCACAACCTCAGGGTATTCTGTTATTTGGTGGAAGAGTTGGATATTGCTGGACAATTCCTCACAGGTGTTGAGGAAATATATGTGCTCACCAGCATGTGCTGACATAGCATCCAGGAACTGGTGGAGTAGCCTGGATGCTAATGCCTGTGAGATCCCCATGATATCCCAAATTGGTCTTTGGAAGGTACCTGTGGCTAGTATTCTTAAGCCTACACATACCTTGGTATCCACTGGGATGGGTTCCCCTCTGTTGGTTCTGTGTGTGAGGCGTGGCTGGCACAACTCAACAATTTGCTGTAGGAGGTCCTTGCTCACCCTATAGTGCTCCACTATCTCCAGCTCATGTAGCCCCTGGTAGGTTACTCTGGGTCTGTACACTCTTATCCTTCTCCTCACTGTGGGTTGGTCATCAACATTCTCATCCTCACCACCCTCAGCCTCTTCCACATGTTGATTTATGAGAGCAAAAGCAGCCCCTATCATTTTGTTGCTTTTGTTAGGTAAAATTTCCCCATTTGTGTACACCGGTGGTGTAGAGTTTGTGGGAAAAACCAGAGGGAAAGGTGTTTGCATAGTTTATAGTAGTGTGCTGAAGTGGGCTGGGCTGATGCCTGTGTAATTGGCTGATTCTGATACATTTCACCTGCCAGCTATGCTAGGTCTCCTTGATTACCTTTCTACTGCTGTTTTTCCTTCCCATTGCCTTCCTGTTTAAGCCCTGAGGTGCGCCACTCAAACACAGTGCTCAGATGTGAATGGAGCTGCTATTTCCTGGTTTAAATTTTTTTTTTGTTTAAAACTCGGTGTGTGGACCTGTTTAGGCAATGTAAACACTGCTAGGCAGCTTCAGACACACTGGTTATAATGTGGAGCTTCAGTTTTAGTTTATTACCTACTGCTATGTTGACTTGTCTGGGGGAACTTGCTTTGTTTATTTAATTGATTGTCTTTTAGTGGTGGTTGCATGAACATGGAGTTAGTAAGGATATGAAACAGGGTATAGAAGCAAAGTTCCCATTTTGGGTGATGTGGGGTGGGGACATCAGCCTGTAATGCAAATGTAGGATTTGATTTTGGGCCTTTATGTGTCTATTGTTTTTTTTTTGTATCAGTAGCAGACAGTTTTCTTTTTCTTGCATTTGTGCTGATTTGTCTTGTTCTAATATATATTCTCAACTGTACTATAGTCAATATTTTGAGGTTGACTGTAATTGCTGATAATGATAGTTTTCATTATTTGCTGAGAAAAAATCACACACACACACACACACACACACACAGCATATTGTATTTAACTTTGCCACAATGTGATGAAAACATCAGAAGTCATGTTAGCAAAATTTAGGTGAGAGTGGTAACATGGTTACTGCAAGGTAGGTGAGTTCTGCAGTTATTACCCTATTACCCTATGATGTAGCACCCATTCTCACAGCAAAGTTGTTAAGAGCATGTCTTTGTGAAGCTGAAACTGGGGTATACATTAAAAAACTGAACACATATGCTGATGGCATGCAGTCTGAAAACAGCATCCAAAAGAATGACTTGAACTTAAGTTTCGATTCAGTGTTATGTCCATGGCTGAGTTTTATTCATACAGGAATCCTCAAAGGTTTCTTTGAAGATTTGTCCCTTCTTTTTCTTCCAGTTAGTTATTTTTACTGAACCAGTACTTCGGATCACAGTTATGAGACAAGACATTAGATCTGTTAGTTACCCTGGGTAATGAGTATCTTTCATATCACTGTGTACAAGGTCTATTTACTGGCTGACATTTGTTTACCTCTCTTTCGAATTCCCAGCATCCTTCTCTTAAAAAGACTGTTATGGAATGAATCCTAACCAGCTCGTCTTTGTCCTAGAGTGTGTGTGTGTGTGTGTGTGTGTGTGTATGTGTGTGTGTGTTGTGTGCATGTTCCTGTGTGTACCTGTATATATACAGAATAAGGGACAAAGACATAATCCTGTGCTGGTTACAGAGATGACAGAAGCCATCAAAGCTCTGACTTTGTTATAGAAGTAGCTTTGTAGAGTAGCCAATGTATTCAGCAGTGAAACGCAGACATATAAACCTGAGAGTGAGATATATATATAAGCCCTAGTTTTAGGGAAAGTTTGATGAGTGGAAAGTAAAAGTGATAAAGGAGTTGCATAGTAAGAAAGGAGCATGGGTCTATTGGATGGTATTGGTGAAATTTTAAATACACACACACACACACACACACACACACACACACACACACGCACACACACGCGCGCGCGTGCATGTGTAGGTAAAGATACAGATATACTTAGATATTTAAATATATTTTTTTCTCAGTTCTTATACTGAATCAGAAGTAGCAGACATATATATTATATATATATATATATATATATATATATATATATATATATATATATATATATATATGTGTGTCTACATGTACACACACACACACACACACACACACACACACACACACACACACACACACACACACACAGATGCACACGTACTTATTGAAAGAAGAGTCAGTAATGACTTTTTATAAATAGCTCCTAGAAAAGTTAACCTTTAGAACTCAGAATTACTTAAAGCTTTGAATCTTCTGCACCAGTCCCAGATAAAACCTGTGCTTCTTCTGTGATGTATTAGAAGATATTTTTATATATCTTTGTTATGATTTTAATCTGCTATTTTAGTGATTTCCTGTGTATTTTGACAACTTATTTGCAGCTTGTGATGATGTGTTCTGACTGCCAGAACTGAACTATAACGGGTTTATGTGTGTATATTTAAATGAGGAAGCACATTCAGGAGGTATGAAATCTTGTGTTTTATTTTTAAATATTTGCGGACCAGAGTAAATGGTTTAGGACTGTTCACCTCAGTTTTGGAGATGTTATCTGGGATTTCTGTGTTGCTTTGTATTTCAGGGTATGCATAAAAATTTACATCACTTTCGTGTCACTGAGTAATTATTATTTATGCAAAAGATTACTTATTATGTATGTAGTGAAATTGGGTTTGATGTCCTATAAACTGAGTACTAGATCTCTGAGAGCATTGTTACATTATCTCTTGTGCCTGCTTGTGTGCCATAATTATGCATACCCACACTTCTAAGCAGTGGTTTGTAAATGTTCAAGCAATATGATTTATCAGACACTGCAGCTTTCCTACTATTATCGCATTGGCACACGAAGAAGTGTATTGACCGTGAATGCATGTTTCTGCTACTGTTTTCCTTTCACACCTTCTTTATGGTTATCTTTGTCTTGTCCATCATGCTGTTATTAACACGTCTTCTCATGTTACTCCTGCTGCAGGTAGCATAAGGTCTGTGTACTGCACATCAGATCTGAATTTTCCTCTTTACTTCCTTTCTCAATCTCACCATACAGTAAAATAATTTCAGTTTATGAACAGTTCTGTCTTTATCTTAGAAATTATGAAATCTTTAAAACAAAATATTCTATGAGTGAAAAGTTTAAACAGTTCTTAAGCACTCATGCTGCCACATTCACAATGGCACCATGGGGTTTACAACATCTATGTCACAGATTATATGTCTGTTTTCTAAATCTAACACAATGTCATAGTGAACTTTTTCCCTACAAATTTTATATTGCCTATAGAAAAATTCAAAAAGATCAATCCCAAATTCAGCAAGCAGCCATGCAGGAATAAGTTATTCCTTCATGGCAGGGACTGTTTCTGTTCATCATGGCAGCGCTCCATGCATATGTATGAAGGCGTACTGCTATGCTTCAAAATGGATGTGGTTCTGTGTACAAGTGCAGGGGGTGTGTCTGAGGGCAGAGCTCTCATAATACACATGCCCCCTGCACTCCAGAATTGCCATTCAGTAATTTAAAATGAGCGAGAACACTCGTAACACCCCCAACCCATCAGGGTAAGAAATCTGGACAAAGCCAAAAGGGACAATCGTCTCTACCAAGCCAAAAGTTGATAGAATAACAGATTTAGCATAAGCACATAGTGCACACCTCCCAACCCATCAGAGTAAGGAATGTGGACAAAGCCATAAGGGACAATTGTCCTACAAAGCAGAAAGTTGATGGAATAACAGGTTCAGCATTAGCATGGATATTCTGAAGGGTGCAAATAAAAAAAACACAACAGATACTTTTTTTTATACATGCAATAAAGTTTAAGCATAGCTGTGTGGCTGTGCCCATTGCTTAGCTACGCTTAGCCCAGCTGAAACTGCACGATAAGTTAAAAAGCAATAGACATCCAGCATGTACATAAGTACAATAGTATAGTGGTTAGAGTGTATGCCTTGCATGTAGTCATTCATTGTTCAAGCCTCACCAAAGCCATTTCTATTTTGTATGTGTAAACATTAAAATTTAAATTTTTTGCATATTTATGTAAGCAGTAACTGATTTTTCTCAACCAGAGTAGTGTATTAGGCCCAGATGTGAGGTGGCAGTGTAATAAAGTAGTGAAACCCCCATATAAACACAAGTGCCCCATACAGTATAGTCATACAAGAATAAATTAATCACAGCACATTGGGGGATGCCAGGGAAGGCAAATAAATCTATATTATGTAATGAATGATGATTCAATCTCATACAGGTGGTAGACCAATATAATAAAACATCAGCAATGCTAAGCATTGCACAGCTATGTTGACTGGGTGCAAGCATTGTGTATATATGAATACTAAGCAATGGATAGCCCAGCTAAGTGGATTTGCCCATTGGTAATCATGCTAAACCTGCCCCTTTAAACACTGCCAACTTTAGCTAAGCAGGTTTGCCCGTAGCTTAGCTTAGCTCAGCATTTTCAAAATTGTCCAATCATGGCAAAGGGTGGGAAATCAGCTGTATTTAAACCCCACAGGTGAGAATATAGCTCATAACTGGTTGTAGCTCTCCACTATAGGCAGTATGGCAAGTGTTGGAGAGGGCATGTGCTTCCGGTGCAGAGCTGGGGCATACAGGAGTCCAAGATCATGGTAGGACTCCTGGTAAAAAAACATGACATGAGACTGCTGCAGGACCAGTACCAAGGCTCCCAATATAAAGTGGAAGCCTGGGAAAGTCTCGCCCGTGATCTCACCAGTGCCACTGGTATCCTTCAGACCGGTAAGCAGGTCTGGCACCACAAAGCCAACTTGAAGCGGAAGAAGAGGGGGCTCTAGGAACAGTGGGTCCAAGAAGCAAGATACAGGGGAGATGTCCTAGCAGTGTGTAAGTTTTCACAGCAATAATTGTTCACCAAAGTCCAGCCTGTGTATGTGATGGATAAGTATGCATAAATGTTTCTCTATTTTCATTACAGCTGCAGCTCAGTGGGCTGTGAACCAGGAAGCCCATGCTAGCAGATTGCAAAGGCTGCGTCGCGAGGCTGGTGAGTAACAATCATGCTTGTAGTAGTCATACCAAATAAATATAAAGGAGTAAAATGTCACCTGGCACTATAAAAAATGTGTATGGTTTCTACAGAATAAACCAGACGATATGACAGTAATAGTCCCATATAGGTCATATTCAAATAAAAATGTAACTGCCTGGCAATAAAGTTCTAAATCCTGGACTGGCTGTGTTTACTCTGGTATTATATGGCCTCACATGTTGCATTCACCAAGATCTGGTATGTGAATAGTACTGTTGTGTCAACTGTTTTTCACACTGTGCTACATAAACAAATATGTCTAGGAATGCTTGTATAAGTATGTTGTAATTACAGTGTCAGATTGTACAACCAAGAGAGATTTAGACAGAAAACACTGAATGAAAAAACAGCACTTTCTAAATAGCTCACTCTGATGATGCTTTTACCACACACAGCCATGGTTCAAATCCCAGGAGTGGTAGTAAGCTGCATACATAATCATACCTCTTAACTGTACAGATTTGTGCAGAATGTCCAGATATTTGCCTCATATTTATGGCCTGTTCCTCTATTTTCCTGGCAAATCAATGGGATGCTCTCAGGATTGTAGTCACTAAATAATGACATACATTTGAGTTTCAGACTTCAGATCCTTCAGAAAATGTATATTAAAACAAATCCTGTTACTCTAGCAACTTTCTAAAACTTTATAAGTGCAATATTTAAAATATGTCCCTATTTGTACCTCCAGTTTGTCAAGCTTTGTACAGATTTTTTTACGTTAAGAGGTTGAGAGGTACGTGCAGAATTATAACTAGGAATCTGGGAATATATGTAGAAACAGTCAGGTAGTGTTAAAAAACATTCCCTCCACAAGTCTACCAGGTAAGCGAAGTAGAATTTAGCTATAAGACAGTTGAAGTACACAGTGTGTACAAACATACTACTGCCCAAATCAAGGCCATCGGGTATTGTAATAATACCTGTAAAGTAATGATTAGAGCAATGATCATTAAAGTTGTGAGTATTGCAAGCATATAAAAGTTGTTAATTGACACCTCCCCCACCATATCTGCAACAATAATCCAAACCCACAAATCAATGGGTATGTTTTACATTGGGACATATGTCCTATTGTTCAACAAATATTGAAATGTGTTTCTATTAATGTTCCATGTTGAAATACTATCATTGGTGGCCTGTTGCTATCAATGTAACCTGCATGTCATTGTAATGGCCACTGCGGTTCCATATATGCATGTGTTCTGTTTGCTATGCAACTGCTCCAAATCTGTTGTTTTGGGTTAATGGAAATATCAATGCATGCTGTTATAACTAATCCTGGATTGTGTTGACTATTACTAACCCACATATGTTCTAAAACTGTAACACCATAGCACGTCTGGGAAGGCCGGTCCCAGTGGACCCACCTCTCCCACCTCATCTGGCCATGACACCGGACTCCAGGACATCTGGGACCCACCCCGGCACCTCCTCATCCTCTGGTCCTCACCACCTTCAAGTGGAACTGGCTCAGGGGATGGGGCTCATCCCCTCGCCAGGAGTAGGCGTGGACAGGATCATGTCACCCAAAGCCAGGTCTGGGATTTGGTGCATAGTGAGCTCTAAAAGGAGTTTGGAGATCTGCTTTGCCAGCTTGACACAGTGGCACAATTAGAGGATCAGCCTGCCCCTCCTGCTCAGCCCCCAGCACAGCCACCTTCCGGGCCATGAAGGTGCAGTGGTGACTGTCCATTGGTGGGGACCTCAGTCCCATTGTTTCCAATTGGGGGCTCATGGACTTCCGATTTCCAAACACCCCTCCCCGTCCAAGGTATTTATCCCCCACATGTGATATATACCACCCCAGTATGCTGTCTTGTCAGTCTTGGCTGTCTTCCCACCCAACCTAGCTTTCCAAATATACCTACTGTCCTTCCCTTACATCCCACTCTCACCTTAAAAAAAGGCAATCTGTTCCCAGAAAAAAAATGCCGCCTTGCACATAGCTGTCCATTTTGCACGTGTCCACTAGACACATGTAATCTGGTCTAATTGGTTTCACAACACATTGTTGTTGTCCTCACCCCTTTCTCAGGGGTGTGAGTGTCCAAATATACCTCCAAATTCAGTATATATGCACAACTGTTGCTGTACAAGAAATGGACCTACCCTACACCCATCCTGCACATCCCTAGCTACTTTCCCTGTTGTCTTTCCCTCTGCATGCCCCCTATTTCACCACTTTCCTCTCACCCCTTTTTTCTTTAATTTTAAAGAAATTAGCATGGGGGTGAGCAGAAGTGAGAACTTTTAAGCAGTAGAAGCAGAATTAAGCCTGCTTGCATGGCACTAGCAATGCCTACACATGTTAAGCACTTTTAAGGCTAACTGTCTGTAAGCATATTTAACCAGAAATTAGCATTACTTACTGCCATGCAAACCCATGCAAGCCCATTTATAACTGCTTAAAAGTGCCTTAATCACTCTGTATCCAACAGCCCTTGTTCTGCACAGCAAATAAATAATCACGTTTTGCAAGTTTCAAACCCAGGACCGTGCACACCATAGCCACAGTAGACATGTGTGATGTTTTCTCAAACATATCATGCAGCACAATGTATGTATATCTATATATATATATATATATATATATATATATATATATATATATAGTGCATTCTGACATCAAATCCACACTCTGAACTTCTTATTGTAAAACATCTAACCAAAGGCACTGTAAATGGGGGTGAAGGGGCTCTAAATAGGGACCTCTTGTAATTATTGTCATTATCACTTCCTCCACAGCTGAACTGTTCTACCTTGCAACAAAATAACCAGCCTTTGCAAGTCTTGAAACCAGGACCCTGTACAACATAGCCACAACAAGTTACTACTAAGCCATCTGAGCTGTAAGATGTTGGGATGATTTCTCTAGCATATCATGCAGAACAGTCAGTCTACCATAGAGAATGTACAATGCCGAAGCACTAAACATTATAATGATACATATACAGACACACACACACACACACACACACACACACACATACACACACACACACACATATATATATATATATATATATATATATATATATATATATGTATATACATATATATATATATATATATATCTGTATATTTATATATATATATATATATATATATATATATATATATAGATATATATATAGATATATATATATATATATATATATATACTTATATATACTTATATATATATGTATATATATGTATATATATATATATATATATATATATATATATATATATATATATATATATATATATATATATAAAGAGAGCATATATAGCGGGTGCACAGAACATCAAACAGCCATTTATCCTACAGTTGCCACCTTTTCAAATGGCCAGTGTCTGATTCTTTCCTACAAATGAAAATTATTGCATGAAACATCTACCCACACACAATGTAAAGGACATAACCCCACACAGTTTGCATACATATAAATGGTTATTTGTGTACTATGTCAGTTGTCTATGCCATTTCTTATAGCATTTAGGTGTTTGAAATACATAATAACCGATTAATGCAACTCTCAAAGAAAATGTATGATACAGTAATCTGCAAAAAATAACATACTTTGCTATCTAGGCTAAAGCCTTCAAGTAGTACAACAGTAAAAAAAAAACACACTTGCCTTGAAAGCAAGAATCAATCGACACAATTACAGATGTAGTTCAACAGCCTCCAATTAAACTTTGTAGTCAACCCCCTAGGGGGGTAAATTATCAGTTGTCACAACATAAATGTATCTGTCACATAACAATCCTTAACTTAAAATGTCACTACCACACTGACAAACAGAACTGTGTGCAAGACAGTAAGCTCTAGCCCTCCACTGTTCCCATGTTGAAACGTATGAAAATGTACAGCCATATACCTTTATGTTTCTTATTACTGATATTCACCATATGTTGTAACAGCCTAGGTTAAAAATATTTAATACCCCTCCCCCATACAATGTCTTACAAGGGCATATAACAGTGTTCTCTATACACTGACCTCCAAACTGTACAGGTCACATATGTTTTGTCCAGCTGTAGCCCTCATATATATGGACCCTACCCCATAACTTGTGTGGGCGTCCACAATATCACTGGAATTATAGTAGGAATGTCAGCATTTATTAATGATAGACCATACCTATCAAACTCTTACTGCATGACACCTGGACAAAGCCTGTTATATAAGTGGAGAACAGAGGCTGAAACACAAGGCCATATTTGAAATATTGCTGTTATACACTGTGAAAGTTGCTGGTGTTTCAGGATTGGTTGCAACATACCCTTACTCAGGAATATGAAGTCAGAAACACAAATGGATGTTGCCATGTACTGATAGCAATCAGCAGAGAGAATACCACTGATATGTCAGGGACAAGACCTGTGTGGGGAGCAGACAAAACATAACAGCCAATCCTCTGGCCATCATGTGGATAGGACCACAGTTAAGAGCTATGCAGACAGACTGCATTCCATGCAAAACCTGCATGTACACACAAACACTATAAAACTAGTAGTATTTGATGCATATAACAGCAATACTCACACACTGTCCCTAGGTCTGGAACCTTATACAAACATGTAGTTGGCCTGTGTCAACAAGTCCTGTTGTAAGATGTATTCCTGCTGTCTGTAACACTGCTGCTCCCACACATGAAGGATGTGTTCCATACAGGGAAGGTAAAGGGACAACGTTCACATGATGTAGTTATTTATAGTAGTAGGTTGCTATGACATTGGCTATTGGAAGAACTACACAGCTGCCTGCATGCAATTAGCAAGTGAGGAACAACAATTGGTGCAGAGGCCATCACCTGAACATGAGCATCACCTACAAAAGCCATGCTTCAACCTATTCAAACAAGCTCGATCCCAGTAGTGGAGAGAGAGAGAAAGAAAGTGAGAGAGAGTGAGACAGAACAAAAAAAAACATATAAACAAAACCTCAGAATAAGAAACAAGAAGACAACCTGTACACAGATGGAACCTGAAGATAAACCATGTAAGCAAGTAACTGAATGTAGTACTTGGTCTCTAATAATGGGATAGATGATTATGAAAGATGTATATGTGACATCAATACTTGCGGTAATGATGTCCTGCTGAACACATGCTGTGGGCATAGCATCTGGCTCTGTCTGCAGTGGGCCATACCTGTCAACTGTGTAGATCTTCACAGAATGTCAAGATTTAGCCATAATAGTGTTTGTTCTGTTCCTCCAAACATCTATATTAGTCTGGCAAATAGCTTGAGATGGAAGTAATGAAGTCATGATGGACACATGAGTTTCAGACCCCACCACCTACAGAACAGTCATGGTAATGTGAAATGTATCATGCTACAAACGTCATAGGTATGTAATAGGCATATCTACGATCTGTCCCTATATATCCCCCCAATGTTAGGCTTTGTCCACATGTGATCCTATAGAAGGTGGATAGGTTGGGTCACATCTGAGGAGCCTGACACACCTTGGGAAAGGACAGCTCACATATGGCAACCACTAGAGTGTATGTGCCACTGCTAGGCCAGTTAATGGGATGTTGCCTATATCCATATGTTGCATGTGAATATGAGTATTATACATGTTTGTATTGTAAATCTAGACTACCTATATAGGGCATGAGCATAATAAAGCACTATTGCATGTGTGTGTTAAATTGCAAGTGATATATTGAATTAATAACATTCAACTGTACAGTGTTCTGGACAATGTTCACAGTTGTGAAAGATATCTGTAGTCACTTACACATATACTTGTGTTATGGCAGCTATATCAATACTTTATCAAAATTGACTTTCCTGTTTTGTCACCCAGTGATGTGGACCATTGACCAGAAGTCCTGGTATAACAGGTTGAGACATATGATTGAGCTGCAAGACTGTAAATACAGTGTGCCATAATGACATATAATACAAATGTATACCAGGTATCCCCTGAGCATGTGTATGTATGCATATGTTCAGCTGAAAGGCACAGAAGTAATAATATGGGTCACAAGCAGTCTGGAAAATAGGATGTGCATGTTGCACATGTGTGTAATATCACTGTCACTGCATACAACAAAATAAAATGTGTACTGCTACTGATTGCCAGGACACTGATAAGGGTACTACAGTAGGCATGCTTATCACATAGTAGACAGAGAAGTGTACAACTGTGTTATGACCCACTGTCCATGCCTACCACTAACAGCTATTTCAACACCCATATACACTGGATATCAAAGTGTACACACCCCTGTTGGAATGCTAGGTATGTGTGCAGTATGCCAATGAGGCCACAGAAAGTCATGTCAAAACATTTCTCACCTCAAATGTGACCCATAACCTGTACAATTCTATTGAAAAAGACACAAAGCTGTTTCATGGAAGGTGAGCAACCATTGCCAAGTGAAGATATAATATGAGTTCAGAGTACAAACCAAGACAAATGGATGCTGTAGTCATCTCAGCAGGTGTTTACACAACATATCAGTGTAAGGGTGTGCACACACATTCAACTGCCTTACTGTGCTGAGTATTAATTCCCATATGTTTCCACAGGACAGGTCTTTATGTTCCCTATTGAATTGAGCAGGCTAAAGGACAGATCACAGGTGGGGATTGTGTTGACGTGCTTTTGTGTGGTCATGTTCCAATTCACAAGTACAATGCATTGTAACAAGGGTGTGTACACTTCATATCCACTGTAGCTATATGGAATCAGCAGTACCTTACCTGTACAACCATCCTCCATCAATGATAGAGTAATCCCCCTTGGTGGACAGCACCAAGACACAAAGCACATAATAGGTTGCTATATTAGCTGTACAGGGACACATAGGTGCAGACCACAACTTGGAAGCAAGTGCACCTCTATATGAGCAAGCATGTAGGTTCACAGGTGACTTCTTGTAAGGCTGACTATGACTAGAATTCAGACATATCCAAACCACCAAGGCCAATTGCCACCATGTCTCCACATATGTACACAGTCTCAGAACCAGTAACACAAGTCAACCTGTAATGAGGGTAAAGCACACCTCATACACACATGCCATGGATACAGGCAACCTGCATCAGACAGGAAAGGTGGGAACAGTGGCACCTTGTCCACAACTTTAGTACAGGGGGATATGCACATCAACCACACTCTTGCCCACATCAGTGGTGAGCATGGACATAATGACAACTGATGGCAACAACAGCAAGTCTCCATGGGGCATGGGAACATCACAGTTTGCCTCCTACATGAACACAGGCATGTGCTCACAGTTCCATCACACACTACAGTCAAACACACACATGCCACCATCCACACACCATCCACATGGAAGATGGCCATTGTCATCCCTCTACACATAAATGAATGGTGAATAGTAGATTATGCCATTAAGTGTCCAACATTGGGGGAACTGTACAGGTCAGGGCCAGGAGTGTAACGCAAGATGTCAAAGCCATGATAGCTTACAGTGTTATGGTATAGTCTGAATTATTTTCAAGTAATATCCACTGTTGAAGTGCAGGTGGACAACCGTATGAGGTCTTGTGACCTTTTTTCCTGTTTATGTCTTTCAGGTACAATATCCCAGGAATGTCTGCCCACATTCACACACCTGGAAAATGATGCAATCATCCAATACCCCATCATGCATCATATCATCATCTTCAGCTACAGGGCTCAGGATCTGCAGGAGAGGGCCGCCCTGTAGAACAAGCTCACACAGGGTAAATGATGTCAGCCTGCAGAACTGAAATTATGAGCAGGTGCAGCATGGCTGCACAGTTCTGATCTGCCATGCCCATCAGCATGCTGCTGCAGTCAGGAGGGACCAGCTAGCCACAGGTGGGGGTCATGTCATCCATCCCCCACTGACACATGCTGAGGAGTTTCTCGCCAGCCTTGGGGCACCCACCCACTAGCCAATCCAGCAGGCTGAAGACAGCATTGTGGAGGTGGGTGCCATCCACACAATGGACAAGGAGCGTGCAGGTAAGGCCCAAGGGCACATTTCTAGACCACTGTTGCTTATCCATTTTCATCTGTAAAGTATTGCCTCTGCAGGACCTGTGTCAACAATTGCCTGGATTCTGCATAAGTATGGCCTATGTGTTAGGGTAATCAGATGGAAGTGTTGTCCCACATGATACATCATTTAGGGCTCTCTACAGGTAGCATAAGCATAACATCAAGTCTTCCAAAGGCATGTGCTGCAGTATGTAATGGTGTCATGAGACCAAGGCTCAAACCTACAGACAATATTCATAAAGATACGTGTGGTGCACAAGCAACACGTCACTCCACCTCAGGGCCACCATCCCCAATATTTAGCTTGCTGGTGCCAGTGTACACCTTTAGGTTTGCTGTTCATTAGCTGGAACTAGGCTAGTAGACATGGTGTTTGCAATTTGGAACACTGCAAAATAACATTCATGTGTGGCCCATAGTTGTCAAGCATCTGCAATAAGGCTAAGGATGGGGAGAGGTGTCAGCTTGAAACACAACAGTGAACTGAATCATACATCCAAAGCTTGCTAAGAATGGCTATATCTGAACAAAGTGAAGGTTATGAATTGTGCCAGACATAACCCTGACTCCACAGCAATAGTGAAGCCACTGTGTGACCTCCAAGGGCTGTACACATGAGCTGACCTTGCAATCTGGCATAGTTGGGGACATTTGTAGGGCACAGTGATCAAATAATGGCAACTGAAGATGGGCCATGCTAGTATAAGTCTTCCAGGAATAGTGACTGCTGTAGTTCACATAACAGGTGCTTCAACGAACCACTGTGTTAAGGGTGTGCACACTTATGCAAACCACATATTGTATGCATTTCATTCAGCGTCTACATGACTGATACATTTGTTTGATACTGCATTAAATTGCACAAGTCATATGTCACATATAAGGTGTGTGCAATCTTATCAAATGCAGTATCGTGGCCCCATTTCATATCATAGAAGAGGCTGGCATGTCAACAATGGTGTGGACACTCCTCACATCCACATTAAGCTTTGAAGGTTGTCAATGTAACCTGATTTTATTGCACATACATACACTGCTGATGATGAGATCTACAAATCAAAGGACAGGCATTAATTACTGACATCAGTCCTCATATCATCCAAGGTATGTGTCAGACAAACACATAGGGGCTGTGAGTAACAGAGCAAACATAACTGCCACACATATACACATTCAGCAATGGTGTGTACACTTGTGAGGTATGGTGCAGAGCACATGCCAGTGTGCTGTACAAGTGCAAAGCAATACTGTGTACATGTGTGCAGTGTGTTCCAGGTTAAGGGGCATCACCTACCAACCCAACTCATGCATCACAGAGATATATAATGTTGGTAACAATGATTGAGTATGGCTGCAGTGCATGCTGTTGAGTGCCATATGTCATGCATGTTGACCGTTGGGTAATGAGAGGTCTGTGTAATATTTTTGTGCCACCTCACCTGTAAGTAAGTGTGTGTGCATGTGCATGTGTGCGTGTGTGTGTGTGTGTGTGTGTGTGTGTGTGTGTGTGTGTGTGTGTGTGTGTGTGTGTGTGTGTGTGTGTGTGTTTTGAAGAAAACCTTAATGTACAGGTCTTAATTTACATTTCTTGTCTGCCCTTCACAGGTGGCGAGGTAGGTCATGGTCCCTCCTGCAGACAAGCTGGTGTTAGTATCCTTACAGACTCTGACAATGATGATAGGCATAGTGAGGCACAGGCAGGGTGGTCAGGGGCTGAATCTGTGCCATTGGTTGACATCCTACTTTTATCCACCCCATCCCCGCACACAGTCACAATGCCCATACATACACTTTCACCAGTGGCCATAGATGAGGGACAGTTGGCAGGTGGTGGCATGGGTCAGGAAAGTGTGGTGACTATGGCAAGTGTGTCTCTACATAGCAGCCCTAGCCAGATGACTGGTGAGGTACCATACAGGCAGATGTACAAGAGTGCTCATAGGAGGGCTTCTGGCTATCACGCCAATGGTAGAAGTGCCACATCAGGTGTCACCAGACACATGTTTCAGGCCATCATGGAGGCACAGGCACATATGGAACGTTACACCAGAGATAGTCTGATGCTCCAGAGGGCTACTCTTCTGCTGTACATGACAACATCTATGATCTTGCAGGTAACCACCGATATTTTACAGAGGTCATGGATATATGGTTGGGTGAGATGGTGGGAATTCTCGGAGATGTGGTGTCTGTGGTAGAGCATGTGATGGGAGTAGGCCATCAGCCATGTGGACATAGGTCAGAAACACCAACAGGTGGAGGTCTACGTGGATGTGCAACAACTCACAGCTGCTCCCGTAGTGGCAGGACCAGCACTGCAAGGGGGGTGCTCTCCACAGCACAACACAGCAGGTCACGTGCACATGATCCTGGTCAGTCCCAACAGGGATGCGGATCCAGTGGACAATTGTCATCATCAGGGGGAGAGTACCATATTTGGGCTTCTGCTTGGTAGTGCCGGTGGAACCCCTGGCAGGTACAGTTCCCATGTCCGTGGCTGGACATGGTGAACTGTACACCTTGCCATGTATCATATGCAGCTATCCAACAAACTCTTGTATAGGGCAGCCACATGGCAGAAATTTGTGCATACATACACACACATCACCAACACAGCTAGGGCACCTCCATACCTACACACACCACGTCTGCACAACCCATTTAATAAAGAACCCCCTAACCCACATGCATGATATCAACCAAACAGCTCAGCCTAGGCCTCTGGTAACCCCACATCACACCCTGTGCATATGATGATACGTGTGCCACATCCCTGTCATACATACCATTGATGCAGGGACATGCTAATATGGTTCTGCTGCACAGGGTGAATGTACTAAGGTTTAGCAATGTAATGCCGTTTAACATGTTTTCAGGTATAATAATTAATGCTTACACATCAGGGTGTGTAGTTGTCCAGCCATGATGCATTATAGCTGTTATTAACACTGACTGATTGTGGTCTCCATAATGTATTTAGTTTGTGTTATAGGTGTCTATGTGTCAGCAGGATGTTGGTCTGCTGTCCTTTCCTACAAGCGGTGTGGTACTGTGGTGGCACATTGACTGTGTCATATCCCGGGTACAGCTGAACACAAGTGATAGGTCTGTATAACAGGTACTGCATGTGCCACATGGCTGATATATCTGAGGGGTGTATACAGGTGAGTGCATGGTGGCTGATATAAGCAGCTCTTCTACAGTGGACAATGGTAAGTGTACTGGGTGGCACACACCAATGTTTGTGAATAACACACACACAGAGGCTTTGGTATTGATCCAATACACAGAGAATACTGTTCACATGGATGTACTTCATTTTGCAGTGAACTCATTTTGGCCTATGTAATTCCACCAAGACCAAACTGCCAAAACATCACATCAGTAAATAATCAGTCCAACAATTTAATGTCATTGACAATGGTACTGGCAGGATATATGTCCTCTTCCCCATTGTAGTGCAATCCTGAGTTGGTAAACATAGGTGTGCTGGTGTGGGTGGCACATCCCCCCACTTTGCAGGGTGTGGGGTGGTGTAGAACCACACATAGTGTGATTAACTACTTAACCTGCTAACATAAACTGTACAGTATAACAGTACACTAAGCAGGGAGACACGCACAACAACAACCCCAATGTGGGTGGTTGTGCCCACAACAACCACACCCAACTGTATATACCAACTCCAGTATCGCTGTACAGCTGTACAGTGAGGAAGTGGGCATTTACACATCCACTAATAGTTTTGATGGAATGAATTTCCACAAGATTATTGCTTTGAAATGTTACCTTTTGCCAGTTAGTTCTCTGACAAATGATCTCCTGGGACATATATTTTCTGCAAACTAAAGTAGATCCCTTCACATACACACACTTACTTGGCAGCAATGAGAGTAGAACCCTTGCTTAGGTACGTATTGCTACTAATGTGTTTGGCCTTAATTGCACACACCACAGAGCTTTTAGGGGGAGGTGTGTCCCAAGTTTCCTGTTAAGTGAAGAACATCACCAGGCCTTGTGCAATATGGTAATGGGAATGTACTGGGTATTAATGAACAATACACAGTATGACATACTGTCATATACACATTGACAAACACATATAGTCATAGACACATTTCGCAGACCTGGGTTTAGCAGTGCAAAATACCTAGTCAGTGAGTCCATACTGCTATACAGTTTTTGCACACAGCACATGCATCATTGGGCTGGATAGTGTAATTAGTTACCTGTGTGGTTGATAGTGACAGCGGTCCTCATACATTGGACCTTGGGACATGTACTGGGGTTACCATGGTGTAAAGACAGTATACCCAGCACCCACACACCACATTGGATATTGTTCATAGGTTCATAGGTTCATAGGTAAGTACTAGGCTATCTGCCCATGGGCATTTATAAGCCTAGCCACAGAGTGATGGCTTTCACCTTCCCATTAGATTAGTAACCTAGGCCTCTGTCAACAGGGCTCCTGAAGTGATCCCAGGGTAGAACTTATGATTACCCATCCATTCATCAAGATTTCTCTTGAAGAGGGTCAGAGAGGAGCTCTGTCGAATATGGATTGGGATTCTATTCCAGGGTGAGGGGAGTCACTGGGACAGGAATCTTTCCCTCCAGCATGTCCTGTTTATTGTTGTATATAGGTTCAAGTCACTAGAATGAGTGGTTCTGAGGGATCTCGTTTTTTGAGGTGAAGCATGTCCATTAGTTCAGGGTTTGACATGGCCCTATAGGTCAGGCATAGGTCACCTCTGAGCAGACGGTAAGCGACTGAGAAGAGCTGGAGCTTTTTTAGTTGTGCTTCATAGGGTAATTGTTTAAGGCCCTTAATCCTCTTAGTGAGGTACTTCTGTGGTCTTTCTAGTTGTTGCAGGTGTCTAGTGAGGTACATCCCAAATGGGGCATTGTACTCTATTATGGGCCTAATAAGTGAGGAGTAAAGGGGCAGAATCACCTCCTTGGATCTGGATGAGAAACCCTTTGTGATCAGGTGTGTCACATAGAAGGATTTCCTGACCATTTTGGCTATGTGGTTATCAAAGGAGAGCATGCTATCTACTTGGGTACCCAGGTCCCTAATTACTTCTTCTCTACTTAGTGGATTCCCATCTATGTGGTAGTTTGTAAGTACTTTGTTTTCCCCAAATGGGATTACTATGCATTTTTTGGCATTTAGCTTGAGGCCGTGACTTTGACACCAGGTGTTTGTCTCTGTGAGACCCTTTTGCAGGATGTCTGTGTCAGCTGGAAAGTCAATTATTGCACCTAATTTATAGTCATCTGAGAACTTGGTTAGCCACAGTCCCTCCGCCTTTGCCTGTACTTCAGAGAAATATATACCGAACAGGAGGTGTCCCAGTACTGAGCCCTGTGGGACTCCGCTTGTGACTGGTTTAGAGTCAGACATGGTGCCTGCCACTCTTACCGTGTGGGTTCTGTCTGAGAGCCAATTGGCAACCCATCTCATGACATGGGGGTTGATATTTAAGCTGGTGAGTTTGTCTATGATTCCTGAGTGTGGGATGGTGTCAAACACCTTAACAAGGTCCAGATATGCTGTGTGGACCACCTTCCCTTCATCTATGGCCTTGGTGACTGTTTTGAAGAAGTCAACCAAGTTCAGGAGGCAAGATCTGCCTTTAACAAAGCCGAACTGGGTGGGGTCCAGTGTCTGGAGGTTCCCAATGTCCCTGTTAATGAGCTCCATGATAATGCGTTCCATGGCTTTGCAGACCAAGCTAGTCAAGCTTATAGGGCGATAGTTCCCAGGGTCGGTTGTGGCACCACCTTTGTGGAGTGGTATGACTGTTGCTGTACACCATTCTTTGGGTACATAGCCTGTAGAGAGGCTGAGTTTGAATAGTGATTTGAGATGGGGGGTTAGTTCATTTTGAAGCTCGTGTAAGACACAACCTTGGATAGCATCTGGTCCCATTGATGCTGTGTTTTTGGCCTTTGCAAGGGCTGTCTTTACTTGTGTGTCTGAGATATCTGGAGTGCCACATTCTTCTGGGATGGGTGATAGCCCCTTTGGTGGAGAGGTGGGGTGAAGTTTGCACTGAACTTGTCAGCCAGGATGTTGGCAATGTAAGTTGGTTCAGTGTATTTATGGCCATTATGCACTAGCTCGGAGCATATCTGAGAGTTTGCCCCTAGACTCTTGACATAGTTAAAGAAGGCCTTGTGGTTATCCTTAGAGTCATTGGCTATTTTTCTTTTGAAGTTGGCCTTGGATTATTTAATGAGGGAGTGCAGTTTTTTACTGATGTTAACCAGAGATGCCTTCTTATTTTGGGATTTTGTTCTATCTTGCAGGAGTTTCCTCCTTCTATTGTAAAGTTTATTTATGGCTGGGGTCCACCAGACTGGCTTCCTCTTTTTTGAGGAGTTGGTCTTGGTTTTACTTGGGATGGCTCAGTCCATGCATTCTTGAAGGTGTTCATAGAATGCACTTGTAAAGGATTCTGCCGTTGGGTCATCATTTTCCATTTGATTGGGAGCTTTGAAACTTCCTACCTCGGTCTTGAGGAGTGTGAAGTTGGCTTTAGAGAAGTTTTTTACCTTGATTTCCTTGACTGGGGGGGGGGGTCGGGATGTGGATGTCCAGTGTGATTAGTTTGTGATCTGATCTTACCAATGACGAGTTTACCTCAGGTGTGGAACATAGGTTCCCCATGTTGGTGATGACCAGGTCCAGTATGTTGTCACCTCTTGTGGGAGTGGTGACCAGCTGTTCAAGGGCGTTTGAATTTATAGACTCAAGGAAGCATTGGTCTAGGGCGTTTGAGCTTGAGTAGTTTTCCCAGTCAATGTTTGGATAGTTGAAGTCACCCAGTAGCATGGTGTTGGGTAGAATCTTCATACTTTCTAATGTTCTCAGGAATGCTGTGTGAGGGTCCTGAGACAAGGTGGGAGATCTATAGCAAGCTATAAATTGAACAGTCAATTTACTCGCTGTTAATTGCACTTGGATGGTCTCAGATTCCGCATGCTGTGCTACTAACCTGGAGGTGTGGGTGTTCCGGTCCTGGTTTTGGGACCTAAAGGTATGGTAGGAGTTATAGCCTGGTAGTGCTGGGGTGCTCTCTGGAGCTGTGATCCAGGTTTCTGTCACTGTACATACGTCGATTTCTTCCATACTAAGGAGAGCCGTGAGTGCATGCATTTTGAGGTTTAGACTTCTGGCGTTGAGCAGCATTACCCTCAGTTTTTGTTTATTATTGTTGTTTATGGAGGCGGGTGTGTCTTTTGAGCCTCGCCTTAAAAAGGCAGTATCGGGGTGGCAACAGTATTGGCCAGTATTTGAAAGCTCAGGGCCGACAGGTGCAAGCCGTCTCTGGCGAAGCAACGTGGCTTGTCAAGCATGTCGTCCCAGGCTGACAAGTACTGGATCCCCTTTGAATGACACCAGTAGTTTAATCAATTGTTGAAACTGATAATTTTTTCTTCGTATGCTGGCATCATTTTGGGTGAGGGCAGGATGCTACTCAGAGTCAGAGTTATACCAGCCTGGGCTACATGGTCAGAGAGCTCCTCCATGTCTCTTTTCATGCAGTCCAGGGAGGTACGTCTCAGGTAATTTACGCCAACATGTACAATGACAGAGTCATATTTGTACTTGTTGTGGAGTGACCTGAGTGCATGTGTTATGTGGCAGATTCTGCACCTGACAGGCAGCTTACGGTAACCTTCTCCTTGTTAAGTCTAGTGAGTGGGATGTCTGTATGCCTGATGATAGAATCACCGATTACTAGTGTGTTAGGTGTGTTATTTAGCCTTAGGGGCTGTTTTTGTTTGGCACAATGGCGTTGTGATGTATGTGTTACCTGGTTTCTGGGTTGCTTGGGTGTATGCTTAGGAAGTCTCTGTTGTTTAGGCAGGTTCTTATTTAGAGCCTCCGAGTATGTTTTTGCGTGTTTCTGAGAGTTGTTTTCTGGTGCAGCTATGGCTGGTCTATGTGAGTTTGGTAATGTGGTGCTAGTGTTGCCCTTCTCCTTGTGACTGGTTGATCCAGTCATGGGTTGAGAGAGCTTAGCCTCCAGTTTGGCTGTGTAGTTGCATCTCTCAGATATGTTTGTGTTGGTTGGGAGGAGGAGAGGGTTGTCTGTGTACATGAGGCAATTGTAACATTGCCTTGGGATGCCCAGATTCACCAGCTGGACCGGAGAGCACACCTGAAGCTGTCACTTGAACATGCCTCAATAGATGGTTGGGACTGTATTGCTGATTGGATGAGTAAAGAGCCTTATACTTCCTGAGTATAGGGCTGAAGTGCAAGCTGTAAGCTAGTGCTAGTTTTAGTGAGTTTTAGTAAGTGCCAGTCTTAAATTGCCTTTATTTCTAGTGCTGGGTTGAAGTGTTTCAAGTTTTAAGGGAAAAACTGAAGTGCAAACTTCATGGAGCCTGGAATAGTTTAACTGCAGCTAAACAACGCTGTGCAGTGCGCAAACCCTTGCAAAACTGCACTAAGCGGTTTTTATACCAGGGAGATCAAAAAGGATAGAAATTAGCCCAAAATGACCAATGAGCTACAAGTTGCTGGGCTGGGACCACTCCTACAGGGACAGATAGGCTGCTCAGAGTTCCCTCTCTCACAGTGAACAGGAAAGCCACCTAAATATCCAAGTATGATATGGGCAATACAGGAACCTTTACCCCAGTCCTGGATTCAGCAAAGCCTGAAAACTGGATTAGACTAGTTCAGAAAGGCGGGAAAACAAGGAATTTTTTTGTTTTTATTTTATTTATTTTTTTTTAGAAACAGAAATGCAGAGCTTAAATTACTTTAAATACACAGAGGAGGCTAGTGCACTTGGGTGTGTAGCCTGTGACTGTGTTACAGGTAACGTAAATGCAAAAATGACAAACAATAACTTTTTTTCAAGTGAAACAAGGAAATAAGTACAGTAAGTAATGCAGATATCACTAGGGATCCACAGAAGCACTGAAAAGATGCGTTTTAGGTGGAATTAGTGTTTCAGGGAAATAAAAAGCAAACAAACAACAAGCATACAAACAAAGCTAGATTCAGAAGGCCTGGATCTAGTCTATGTTACAGCAAACAAGGTGTACCAATTTCAGTAAAAAACAGTTCAAATATACAGGCACTATAAGCCTTTAACCAGAAATTCCCAGCTCAGAAGGGCAGAGTCCAGCCCCTCCTCCCACGAGAGTGCAGACCACGAACCTTCTTAATGTAAAATAACTGACCTGAAGCCCAAGTGCTTAAACCAAAACTAATACACTTTTAGAATAACAGACACTGAGCCCTCAATCAGCAGATTCCAACTTAGAAGGATGTAAGCTATCTGTCCTGCCACCACAGTGCAGGCCAGAAACCTTCCTAATGTAAAACAACTGGTCTGATGCCCAAGTGCTTAATCCAAAAGACTTAGAATGATAGCTACACTTTAATCAAGTTACTACCAAGCAGTAATAAATACAATTGAATACTTTAAAGAATGCCTGGATTAGTGTTCAAGTTATACAAACAAAGCTAGATTCAGCAGGCCTGGATCTAGTCTATGTGGTGATTAATAGATTAGTACTAGGCTAACTGTCCTTATGGACCATTTTAAGCCTAGCTAATTACCCCCTGTGAGAATCAAACCCTGCACCTTGAGTCTGTAAGGTAAACACCTTAACCATCATGCCAACCCTCCCACAATGCTACAGCAAACAAGATGTACCAATTTCAGTAAGAAGCAGTTCAAATATGCAGGCACTATAAGCCTTTAACCAGAAATTTCAAGCTCAGAAGGGCAGAGTCCAGCCTCTCCTCCCAGAAGAGTGCAGACCACGAACCCTCTTAATGTAAAATAACTGGCCTGAAGCCCAAGTGCTTAAACCAGAACTAATAAACTTTTAGAATAACAGACACTGAGCCCTCTGTCAGCAGTTCCCAACTTAGAAGGATGTAAGCTACCTGTTCTGCCACTACAGTGCAGACCACAAACCTTCTTAATGTAAAACAACTGGTCTGAAGCCCAAGTGCTTAAACTAAAAAGCTTAGAATGAGTTACACCAAGCAGTAATAAATACAATTGAGTACTTTTAAGATGATGCAAAAGTAAAATAAAGGATTTTTTTTATGAGTGAGCAAATGAGATGGGCTCAGGAGGCGTATCCAAGTGCAAATTTACAGAGGGGCAGGCAGTTTCAAAGCCACCAAGATTAACACAAAACAAAAACAGGGAGGGTGGGTGGGGACCTACTGAAAAAACAGAGTCACAACTTCCAGCTAGATATTGCTCAATGCAAGACAAACAAATTAATTTAAATTGTGTATTATTTGAAAAAAGTGCAGATAAAGATTTACTTAACTTCACTTATATGTTCAGTTGATGCATGCAGGTCTTAGCTCGCCAAAGCTCACAGTTTAAGCAGAAAATAATTGAAACCGATGACAATGCACTGACATACCCACAATCACACATTGACCATGACTGCAATACAAACCCTTGTCTATTTAATCAGTGCTACTACAGGGATATGCATTTATTGCATATGCCACAGGGATAGCAGTCTGAGGGTTTTTTCATGGCTCTTTTAATGTCAGCAACATTACCACCCCTTATAATGTATAACAAGGTTTATTGTATTTAAAGAATGCGTCCTCAGAATGCTGTCTCCTACAAATATGTACACTCACACACAATTGCATACACACACACACACACACACATACACACACACACACACACACACACACACACACACACACACACAAACACGCACACACACACACACACACACACACACACACACACACACACACACACAGACACACACACACACACACACACACATTTGCCAGGACTCAGAGGGTAACTCACACCTATCTACCGAGTTGCAGAACAGTGTTATGCTGGTACTGCAAACTCCAGGTAGCCCATAAGCTGAAGAGTGTAACAAGGTACATTTAATGTCAATTACAGCAGCAGCCATTTCTAAGTATAGCAATGGATGGTGCAGTAGGTGAAAAGGCCCTCAGAGTATTTTCAACTACAAGTTTACAAACACACAGACACTGTTATTCACAGTAATGCACACTGACACATTTGTCAGTACTGAGGTCCATAGGTGCAGGTGTTCCTATGTGTGTACCAGGCTAATGTCCATGGAGAGATGAGAAGAGTAGGGCATGTGAGTACACTGGTATCATCCCACCTGACATTTGTCAGCAGGCCATCTATCAACCAATGCCACTTGAGTGATCCCCAGGGTGACAGTTAAATTCAAAATCCAATCATCTGGTTTTCTATTGCAGAGGGCCAGTGAAGTGCTCCAATTGACATGTATGCAACATATATTGCATAACATGGCTAGTGTCTGGGTTAGAGACCTGTACCAAAGCATGTTCTGTTGACTGTGGTAGTCTGGTTCAGGTATCCATGGCATGTGGTGTATAGAGAGTGGGGTTTCCTAGCTGTGGCATTCATAACACAGCTGGGCAAACATGTCATTGTCAGTTATTCAGAGATTGCCTGTAAGCAGCCAAGATGGATACCTGAAACCTGCACATCTGTACAGAGGACAGACAGAAATTAGCTAGCCAACAGGTTATGCATTACAATGAATGTTTTTACAGATAGACATCTAACACTGATAGGTATGCCATTACTACATGACAGCAGTCCTCAATGACATGTCCTAAACAAGCAGATTTGCCTACTGGTAAGTGAAGCCTACATGGTGTAAGCGCCTTTTTGTTTAACCGTACGATAGCACTGCTACCATCATGCAAACCAGCACAAACCCGCTTAAAGCTGCTCAAAACTGCCTTAACCACTCTGTATCCCTGTATCCAACAGTCCTTGTTCGGCCTAGCAACAAAATAAACAGCTTTTGCGGGTCTTGAACCCAGGACCCTCGAGACTATAGTCACAGCACTTAACCACTTAGCCATCTGAGCAGTAAAAATGTCTGTTGCTTTTTCAAATATATCATTCATTACATGTACTTAATAGTAGTGAACAACTGCTTTGAGTACTACAATTTTTTACTACTTGTTAGTGAAAATAGGGTTGAATCTGTCATGTTTTTATATCTAAATATACACATATCAGAAAAATATGGTGGGATACATCTGAGAAGGTATATACAACACTCATGTTTACACATACGGATATGGATATATATATATATATATATATATATATATATATATATATATATATGTACATATATAGATATATGTATACATGTATATACACATATATATTTATATATGTGTGTGTGTGTGTGTGTGTGTGTGTGTGTATATATATATATATATATATATATATATATATATATATATATATATATATTGATATATAAAACATATGCCCATAACATGTAATGGAGTCATACCGCAACACCATAACTCACAACCTCTTTGTGAAAGGGAACGTAATGTAAGTATTGCAGTTATAAATGTAGAATGTTGCTACAGTAACAGGAGTTGTGTCAACAGACATGTTGTGTAGGAAGGCTCTTCTGAAAATGACATGTATGCCATCAGTTACTGACAGACATCATAAAATCATTGTAGTGAAGTACCACACAAATCACAGTAATGACCCTGTGGAATACAGCAGAAATATGACCAATAAACGTGGACTGTCTGAAATAATCTGGTCAGTCCAGAGGTATACACAGAACTCCTTAGTGCAAGATGTGTGGACTAAGCCTGACAAAGGGGATGTTTGCAGCCATGAAAATAGGGATATAACACAAATACTGGAGTAGATAAACTCACACAGTTGATGCAGTCACACCCTCCTGTCTGTCCTATCACATATTAACTGGAGGAGCAGAGGTACCATGACCACATACTTCCTACTAGTTAGTGACATACATCTTCACAGCATCCCACTGCTTTTTCAGAAATACACAACATGTATAGTGGCCAGGCAACAGTACATCTTACAAATATCTGGACATAACATCACACTAGGTAAATACACTGAGCTGCTAGGCATGTCCCCAAGCACTGTCTAAACTACAGGCAGACTGCCACAACACTAACCCAATTTTCCTATGGGGGAATACACATGTAATTGCAAATATAGCAGGAACTACAGACATGTAACAGCATGGAGTAACAGACACCAGTGTGAAAGTGCATACCCACAACCAATCTCAACACAGTCAGTCACATTATGGTACACCTAATTAATAGTACAGTATATGGTCTGTGTGAACAAAACTATCATCATATTTTCCACTCACACACTAACCCTACATATACTGCCCAATTCACAGTGTAGTTTGATGCCTGACTGTGGTATGGGACATGTCTCAGTCTGGCTCTGCAAACATATGCTGATAGGGTACCGGAAACTGGAGCAGCATACAATGTGAGATAGAATAGGACCAAGAACACTGACATCTACCCCAGTCTGTACACAGGCCAAGTAACATATTCACAATATGCTGCTACACAATACTGACACTATGTCAACAATCACCATAAGTGCACAGACCTCACTACTGTACAGACTACAACAGAATGTCCAGGTTTTGTCCTCAAATATAAGGCCTCCTATACATAACATGTCTGGCAGTCTGATATTTCAATGGCTTGTTATCAGGAATGATGTCATAAATAATGATATACTGTACATGTACACCTCTTACTGCATGACAAATGGACAAAGGGTGACAAACTTGGGGGACAGAGGCACAAACACAGGGACAATATTGATATATTGCTGTGATAAACTGAGAAAAATTGCTGGTGTAACAGGTTTTGTTGTGACATATCTCTTCTGTGGGATATGAAGTCAATAACACACATGGATGTCACCAGGGACATCGGGAGGCATACGCACTGTACTGAAATCAGTACAACTTATGTAGAAGGGGGGGTAGCATTTTAAATGTTCACTTTTCTTTGTTTTCGCGCTTTACTGCACGATGACGTCAGCGCAGCCAGTAGCTCCAGCCTCCGCACATGTATTTCCGGCCGACCAGCCAGTAGCGCATCAGGGCAGCCAGTCAGGAGCTCCGCACATGTATTTCCGGCCAACCGGCCATTTCAATTGATTTAGGAGGAAGCGTTAACTTCATGCTTTCCGAGCGGGAAGCGGATTCGTTATGGTGGTCTCACGAGTCACAACCAAGGGTGCCAGTTCAAATGCTTTTGGTTGAAGCGGGAGGAGGAAGCGTTATAATGTTGGTCTCACTTCAGTCTTGCAACCAAGGGTTGGTGAGTAATATGAAGTAAGTGTGTGTGTGTGTGTGTGTGTATATAATGCCACTGTCTATTTCCAAATGGGGAGGATGAGAGGAGATGCAAGGAAAACGTGCCATATGATTGGAGGCAGGAAAGGATATACCTTACCAAATCTGAAGCATTCAGAAGGATTAGTGAGTTACTACTGCCTATTCAGCAGGACTAGTGAGTTACTACTGCCTATTCAGCAGGACTAGTGAGTTATTACAGCCTATTCAGCAGGACTAGTAAGTTACTACTGCCTCTTGCTTCCTGCACTTAGTTTCTTTCACTATTAACTTCTATGACATCTCTATTTTGTTGTGCCTATATTTATTTCTAGGAGATATTTTTTGTGGTTGCTGAAGGAGGGTTCTCTGAATGGAGTGGCAGGCACTTCTTATCCCAGTTTCATATGCTCTAGAAAGGCTGGCAAATTATGTTTAAGTACAGACCTACCATTTTCTCCCAGAAAGAAACATTACATCAAGGGGTAGTGTTTAGGTTTATTCTGTCTCCTCCAAGCACCGCTGTTATTAAGCTTTTTCCAGGGATATTATGTAATTTAAAAACAAAAACAGAATTTCATACAAAAATTCAATTACAATAAAAATTGCACTCTCAAACAAAATTACCAGGTGATGAGAAAGGGATGACAAACAGAGGAAGAAATGACTGTTCACTTATTTTGTGTAAAAAAACTGCAATGGCACATCACTCTCTCTGTTAGCAGGACATCAGGTTAATATCTTGGGCTAGAGATTATGGGTATTGGTTTTGTAAAGCACTGTTTGCATTGTATTTGTTCATTATTTTTCAGTGCTGCCTACTTTGTTTTCAGTGTCATGTGCTCATGTATACAATACAGTTAACTGTGTATTGAAAGAATAATATGCTAGACTAGTGGAGGAATAGAACTCTCCCTTAGGGACAACTGAAAAGTTATGGAATACATAGCACAAGTCAGGATATTCACCAGTGGACATCTCCCAGGAATAAGGAATCACAATGTGGCACCGATCTGTTTCAATGAACAATATAACTTTGGGTTTGCTCTTTCTGTTTCAATCTCTTTCCACACTTTTCATTTGCAGAAGGGTTTTTTGTTGTTTGTGGGTAAATGCCCCAGGTGGGATGTACTGGTGTGATTACTCATGGTGGTGTGGTAGGGAATACCTCAGGCTTGAACCCTGTACCTTGTATGCAGGTGTTAAAGACCTGAATTCCCTACCCACCACCATTTGTAAAAAAATTGCAGATTTTTGCCTCATATTTGATCTGATCAATATCTGTATCGTATCTGTGTTTTTTAAATATTGCAATGCTTGAAATTTGATGGTGCAGTGGTAGCAACGTAGCATTGATGCCTCACAGCTGTAGGTTCTTGGGTTTGGTTCTTGGCTGGGGTGCCTTCTTTGTGGGGGGGGGTCTGTATCTTCTCCGTGTGTTTGGGTGGGTTTGCTTTTGTGTCCTCCCATGTTACAAAGACATGTCTGCATTATTTTTTCCTGGGCCTCTGCTGAGAATTGTGTTTTTTTTTTGTTCCAAGTCAGACTGTCCTGTTTAACAAATTGGCAGGCATTTAAATTTCAGACTTCAGGTTTCTGAATGTTTACTTCCTTACATATTTGATGGTGCAGTGGCAGTATTGTTGCCTCACAGCTGTAGGTTTTCTGGTTTGATTCTTGGCTGGGGTGCCTTCTGTGTAGAGTCTGCATCTTATATCTGTGTTTGTGACATAGTAAAACAACTTTTTATTCTAGCAATAAATATATACTAACACAACCTTTTTTATAGCAATTGTTTTAAGTTTATGACTATTTGAAATTTGTCCTTATTTTTGGGACTGTAATACCCTGTTATTGGCTTTGTCCAGGTTTTTTGTGCTAAGGTTGACAGATATGGCAAGAACTGAATTCACTGAATATGTTTGAGGGCTGTATTCCCTCATTACTGGGTTTGTCCAGGTGTTTTGTGCTAAGAGGTTGACAGCTATGGTGAGAACTGAATTCATTAAATGATAGCCATTTAAGTTTCAGTCTTCCTCTCTTTCACAAAGCAGGTGATTTGGCATAGTGGTATGTTGTTCTGACTATTTTGCACAGTGACCTTGGCAGTAAAATGTATGATGGTAACACAGCATTTTATTCTAGCAGCTTTCCAAGATTATACAAGCAATGTTTAATGTGTTCCTGTTTTTGCCCTTTGACCCACCCCAATAAATTTGGCTTTTTCCAGACTTCTTGTGCTGCGAAGTTGAGATGTAGTTGAGTATTGCGTAGATTTTACAAGGAACTGAGAGCTGCAGGGGAAGAGAAGTTTAGTGCTGATTATGCTAAGTCGGCTCACATTGCTAGTAGCACAAAATGTTGTGTACTTGCTTTTAATGCAGAAGGTTGTTGGTTCTACTCCCATAAGGGGTGAATGCTGCTGTATTGAAAGTTAAGACACTAACTATGAGCCTGTTATCAGTTTGCCATCCATTTCCTATTGCAATATTACTAGCTTATTAATATAATTTAGGCAATTTATTCCTCAGGGGCATCAGACACTATTTTTCAGTGAAGTCATGAAATATAAAGGTGATTGCTAGCAGCAACCTCTTCATTAGTTAGATTTATTTAATGTGGAATTATTTAGATGACTTTTTTACTACTTCAGAGATTGTGCATATTTACTGATAATGGTGGACTGTAGAAGTTTGACTACACTTTTATGATGGAAATGTTCTGAATTGGGCAGTTTTGTTTCATTGCTTACTGGAAAAATGTTCAAAGCAATAGGAAGGTGTATCAAGCACATGTATGTTTCATATGCAAGGGGCCTATGATTTAAAAGCAGCCCAGAATTAATTTTTATCTGCCACGGGTAAAATGTATTTTTCTTTGAATGTGGGTTTTAATGTTGTTTCAATGAATGTGATTTTCAAGGGCAGAGAAATTTTAATGCCAAGTTTGTTTAGCAGATGTCTTAGTGTTTGTGCTGTAAAATGCAAAATAAAACATTCAAATGAAGTTAAAATCATCATAGAAGTAAATCAGTATGCACACTAGTGTTTATGGTAAATGGAGTGAAATGGCAAAGTAATGGATCATTGGAATGGCTGCAGGGGGAGGCTCCATTCGACCATGGTTTTGTGAGGGGGAAGGGCGGCAAACTTAGACAGCCCCAGCTGAACTATACCTCCCAACTGTCCAGATTTTCAAAGAATGAATAGATTTTTTGCTTATTTTTGGTTTGTTCCTCAATTTGTGGTTTTCTGGCAAATGATTTAGGAATTAAGTCACTAAATAATGACACACTAGTTTCAGACTTTATAACCTTCAGAAAAATGCATGCTAAAATAAGATCTGTTCTATCAACTGTCCCAGTTTATACAAGAGCAATTTTTAGTACTGTTTATATGTTCCCTCAATATATTTGGCCTTGTCCAGATTTATTGCATTAACAGGTTGAGGGGTACATGCAAATTGCTTTATAGAATTAAGCATAGCCAAACCTCAACTGTCCCTGATTTTGGCTCAAAATGTTGCTCTTCCCCTAATGATCCCTCCACAAAATAGCAATTTTGGAAGAAAACATAGAGGGTTTACTTTACTTTTATAAATAACTGTAATGATCAGAGTTATACATTACTTTTATTTCAGAAATGCATCAGCTGCTCTAAGTTAACTGTGCTCATATTAAAATGGTGTCCCTCCTTTGACAGGTTCCCAGCTGTATTGTCTGGCAATTTTATATTTTTGCATCACATTTTTGGTCCGTTTTTCATAAAATTGCAGTTTTCTGGCAAATTAGTGGCAAATTGTTAAAGACTGAAGTTAGAAAATAATGCAGACATTTCAGTTTCAGATTTCATACCTTTCAGAAAATTCGTACTGATGCAAGACCTACTACTATTATCTTTCTAAGTTTATAAGAGCAATATTTAAAAAAATGTCCTTATTTTTGGTCCTTTGCCTCAGTTTTATTTATGAGTTTGTTGCTGTAAGAGGTTGAGAGGTTGTGTGTTTGCGTGTGTGGTAGGTAGCATACCTCTCAACTGTCCAAATTTTGCAGAATGTCCAGATTTTTGCCCCATATTTTGTGTCTGTTCCTCATAAATTTTGTGATTTTCTAGAAAATCATTGAAGGCTGAAGTTGCTAAATAATGACAGACATTTGAGCTTCAGACTTCATGTCCTTTAGAAAAATTCATACTAGCACACATCCTGTTATTCTAGCAACTTTCTAAGTTCACGAGAACATTATTTAATATCTGTCCCTGTTTATTTTAGGCTTTGTCCATATTTCTTGCACTAAGAGGTAGGTAGGGGTGTGTGTGTGAATGAAACATCCTAGTTAGTGGTAGCAGGTGGTTAGTAATTTACTCAAGCTCAAAACCTGTACCTTAGTTACAGAAAACAAAAGCATAAAGTCTCTACCCCAACTACCATGCTGCATTTTTCAAAGAACTGACATTTCAGGTTAATTTTCAATTCAAGGAACCGAGTTTGAGTGAATTTATATTATATTACTGAAGAGGCATTACAGTGAATGCCTCTTCATCGACACTAAAAGAGCGAACCGTGAATTACGAGAATGGCCGTAGCTTGGCTGGGGAGGGGGTAGCAGTTTGAGAGCTGTCAGTACAAATTTGAAAATCCTAGCTACACCCCTGGATGTCACCATTTACTGACTGCAGTCATCAGAGTATGCTACTGCATTTCTAAAGACAGAAAATGCGTGAGTAACACACCACATCTAAGACTCCAAACTCTGGCCAGTCTGAAGATAGCCCTACAGGTGAGAGTTTCCTCAGCCACATAACACTGTCATGCCAGACTTTAAATCATGCAGAACAGCCATATCTACACAGACCCTGTTAAACTAACATTACTTCAAATTTAAAACAGCAATACTTACATTCTGTCCCCATGTCTGGCACATTCCCCTCCTGTTTGTTGGCCTGTCTCCACATTGTTTGTTGTAAGAGGTATTTCCAACTACCCTCTATGATGCTGTTTGTCAGACACCCACATGAAGTCCTGCTCACAGTGAAGGAAAAGGACCAACACCCACATAAAGTGTTTAGTTACAGGATTGTGTTTCCATGCACTTGGCTATAGGAATGATACCACAGCTGTTCCACATGTAATTAGCAAGTGGGGGACTCCAATTTGTGCATAGGCCATCAGCTGATCATGAGTATTACCTACCAAAGTCAAGCTGCTTCCTATACAAAACAGATGTATTTTCCACGTCTACCAGAGAGGGAGAGAGAGAGAGAGAGAGAGAGAGACAGAGGCAGAGAGAAAGTAAGAAAGGAAGAGAGAAAGAGCCAAGCGTGTTTGTGTATGATCCATGGGTTAAGAGTGGTATTTGGGTATTATAACAGTTGCCTGTATTGTTTACTAATCAATACTGTCACATAGTAATTGCGCATGGCAGTAGACATTTATGGCTGTGGATTGTCTACAACAATCTCTACAGTGTTTGACAACTGTTGGCCTTGTAATGTGGATATTGGGACATATTGGTCCTCAATGTAATAATGTAGCAAAATTCACACTTCAATGGATCCTGTCATTACACAATCACCCCAACACGCACACGGGATACTGTTCACACACACACACACACACACACACACACACACACACACACACACACACACTTACCAGTACTGAGTTTCAACCCCCTACCTGGCCATGTATTGCTATTACAGTGTTACACAGTTACCACATGCATCACAGAGCTTACATGTTGGAGAGTCGTCCAAAGGTATCTTTGAAGGTGACTGACAGCAGCAGTGCTAAAGGAGGGGTAAGGGAAGTGTAGTAAGTGTGAATGTCCACAAAATCAGGTGTCAACAAAGACACATACACTTTCTCACACAAGTGCACACATTATCAAAGTTGCCAGGACCAGGATTAGAACTCCTACCTAGCTAGTTTGCTACACTATAGTATTACAGTTATCACAAACGACACAGAGCTTATAGGGCTGAAATGTGGCCAAAGGGTTATTTCAAGGTGAATGACATCAGCAGGCATGCTAAAGTAGGGCAATGGGAGGTGTAGTGAGTGTGACACACACACACACACACACACACACACATACACACACACACACACACACACACACACACACACATTTGCCAATACTGAGATCCATGGGTTCATTGATTCACAGATGTGTAGTAGGTGAATGGGCTTGAAGGCTGTACAAGGCTAGGCCAAGTGAATACCTTGGCATCAGGCCACATGACAATAGTCCCCAGTGTGGCTCAGGGGTGAAGTCACTGGAGTGGTCCCCAGAAGTGGGTATTGTAGTCACCATCCACTCATCTGGGTTTCTATTGTGGTTGGCCAGTGATGTGCACTGCTTCCCATGTATGTGATCTATATTCCATAACATGGATGGTGTCTGGGATGTGCACATGTCCCCACATACATGTTCTTTGATGTGTAAAAGTGTACCTGTGGTCTCTGGGGTATGTTGTGTGGACAGACTGTTATCTTCTGATGTAGCATTCCTACCTCATTTTGTGAGACCTGGCTATGTAACTGAGGTTGTGATTGCACCTACATTGACAGCATGATATGGGTATTCAGTGGAGTTAGTGGTGTCTGTCCATACAGGGCCTGTATATAAGGCATGGTATTCCCTTTCTGGGGTACATTTGCAGACCCCACAGTTGTTGCAGGTGTCCAGTGGGGAACATGGCAAAAGGCCACTGTACACATTTATTTGGCTACTGAGGGGATGGAACAGGGTGCCATGTCCTTTTACTTGCTGGATCACACACACACACTCAGTCAGGAGATGTAACACATCAAAGTATTTTCTGATGTCAGAAGTACTGTTGTGGTCAACAGGCATGTAGTTCACTGCTATCACACTGTGGCTGCTATCTGGGAGGTAATATGCATGGAACTACCAATATAGTGGTTGTTGCCTAGCCAAGTGTGTTTGTGTATGATACATGGGTGGAGAGTGTTCTCTGAGTAATAGAAGGGTTGCCTGTATTGTTCACTAATCCATACTGTCACATGTAGGGCTGTGGATTATCTACACCAACCTCTTTGGTATTTGACATCTGTTGGCCTTGTAATGTGGCCATTATGACATATACTAGGCCCTCAACATATAATTTAGCAAAACTCACCCCGCAATGGATCCTGTTATTGCACAATCACAACAACCCCCACACAGGATACTGATGACACACACACACACACACACACACACACACACACACACACACACACACACACACACACACACACACACACTTGCCAGTACAGAGGTTCAAACCCTTACCTAGCTATGTATTGCTACTACAGTGTACCGCATGTATCGCACATGCCACGGAGCTTAAAGAATGGATGTTGTCCCAAGGTACTTCTAAGATGAGGAACATCACCAGCCCTTGTAAATACTGGCATTGGGTGATGTAGTGGGTGACAGATCCCAAAAATAATTTTACCCTACACACACACATTTACATTTCCCAAGGGTTTGGTTCAAACCTCTGTCTAACAATCTTTTCAGACCACTACATTACTCATTTACCTCATGCACCACTGACCTTACATGGTTTAGGGCTGGCAGCAGGTACTTCTAAGGTGGATGATATCTGCAGGACTGCTAAAGTCAGGCACTGAGATGTGTACTAGGTGTAAATGGGGCCAAAATCCTTGAGGTACAGACATACATATGTACACACACAAACACTTGCCACAGATGAGATTCAAACCCATACCTATGCAGTTATTGCTACTGCATTGTTCCGCATTTTTGGAATGCTCCATGGAGCTTGCATGTTGGAGAGCTGTGCCAAGGTATCTTTGAAGGTGAGTAACATCAGCAGCAGTACTAAGGGAGGGGTAAGGGGAGAGTAGTAAGTGTGAATGTCCATAAAATCAGTTATCATCAAAGACACACATACTCTCGCACAAAAAGCACACACGGTTGCCATGTCTGGGATAAGAACTCCTACCTAACTCATATGCTACACTATAATATTACACAGTTATTGCAAACTCCACAGAGTTTATATGTTAGAGCTCTGTCCTAAGGTATCTTTGAAGGTGAGTAACATCAGCAGCAGTGCTAAAGGAGGGGTAAGGGGAGAGTAGTAAGTGTGAATGTCCATAAAATCAGGCATCATCAAAGACACACACACACACACACACAGTTTCACAGTTGCCAAGTCTAGGATTAGAACAACTTACTGACTAGTATGATATACTATAGTATTACACAGTTATCACAAGCGCCACAGAGCTTATTGGGTTGGCACTTGGCCAAAGGGTTATTTCAAGGTGGCTGACATTAGCAGCCATGCTAAAGTAGGGCAATGGAAGGTGTAGTGAGTGTGAATGGCCTCAAAATCATTCACCTCCACACACACACACACACACACACACACACACACACACACACACACACACACACAGGTTCACAGTTGCTATATCCAGGACTAGAACTTCTACCTAACTAGTTTTCTACACTACAGTATTGCACATGTATCGCAAGCACCACATAGCTTATCGGGCTGAAATTTGGCCAGAGGGTTATATCAAGGTGTCTGACATCAGAAGGAGTGCTAACATGGGCAATGGGAAGTGCAGTGTGTGTGAATGGGCCATAAATCATTCCTCTGGAAACACGTACATACACTCAGTCACACACAACTTTACATTTGACAGGACTGGGTATACAAATGCTAGATGAATATTGATTTGTACTATCATGTTAGATGGTTATCACAAGCACCACAGACAGTATGGGGCTGAGGGCTACCAAAAGGAATGTCTACAGTGATTGACATCATCCCATCATGTGATATCGGGCAATTGGATGTGTGGTGGGTGGGACAGGCCTCATAATGGAAATCTCTCTGTCACTGTCTGTCTCTCTCTTCCCCACATCTCTGTGTGTGTGTATGTTTGACATATTATAGTGTGTTGGCCTTGGATATGTGTGAGTATTCCTATCCAATGTGTGTGTAAAGCATGAATGGTGTACAATTTGGTGTGTGTGCACAGACATCTGTGAATAACAAATATGTATAGTCCACTGTGTTGTCAGACATGGGCTACATTTCTCTAAGTATAGGAGCATGCCCAGTATGACCTTCTGTACTGAGTGTGTGAATCCATTTGAGGTAGGGTTGTACTCCGGTCCAGGGTTTGGTGTTCTACACCTACAGCTAGCAACCTGTTTCTGCAGGATATCTGTAGATAGGCTGACAATATGGAGTCACAATGGATAACAGATAGTGGGATATTGTAACTATTGCTGTCTGTGCTGCTTGTGTTACATGGTTGATGTTAGCAGAGATATTCAGACATATGTATTGTTTTACACTGTGATGTATTATGTCACCATCTACTGACAGATATACTTATTTGCTCACAGTTATTTCCTGGGAAATACAAGATGAATGAAGCTGTGTCCAGTATTGTGGTCTGCAGCCTACATATTCTTGCACACTCATGCCATTCTGGAGGGGTAGCTGAAGACACTTGCTGATGGGTCTGTGTAAATGGTCTGGCACCTTGGTACTATGGTGGCTGAGGACCCCCTTCTTGTACATATAATACGTAACAGAATGGCCATATCCTGCTGTGGCCATACCTCTCAGCTGTACAGATTCACCCAGGTTACCCAGAGGCAGGGCTCATATATCTGGTCAGTTCTCTTCACATTGTGGTTTATGAGCAGGTTTGTAGCCACCCATTACTGGGTTTGCAGGCAGGTGTAGTATGGGCACACATCAGAATTTCAGACTTCACACACTCCATGGCGTCCATGCTTCTACACCCCCCAACTCTGTTATTCTATCCTCTTCCTAACATTATGCGAGCAATATCTGAGCTGTATCCCTATAGTTGGCCCTTCATCCCAGTAGCATTTATGGATTGGTCCACAGTTCATGCAGTAGGACATGGTGGGCATGCTACTGGGATGGCCTTGCATTTCTGTTTTGTTGACTGTGTTATATTGTTTGTTGGGACCCCATGAGATACCATACATTGGCACTATGGCTGGGGCACAGGCCTTTGACAGGGGACTGTAGGCTATTTGGTTGTGATGTAGGCCATCTGTAGCAGGGCAGTGAATTCTGTCACTCCTACATTCCCAGGCTGCGAGCAAGTGGATTCCCCTGGGGTGACAGGTTAAGTGTGCGAGGTGTTAATGGCAATAGTTCCTGTCCATATTAATCCATTGGTCTTGATGCAGGCAGGGTGCTGCTTACAGCTAGGGACACACCTGCAAGGGACACCTCTTCAGCATGCTCCATTTTGTGGGTATTCCCATAAAAAAGTTGGGTCATACTGTACTCATTCCCAACAGCAAGGTTATGACCTGTGATAAACCTGTGGCTGATGGTGGGGTGAGCTGAGTGCATGCGTGATAGGGAAGCTACTTGCAGCTGACTCACAGATATACATGGGACATTCCCCTTATGCTGCCTTGTGCAGGGACATAGACAGTCTCTCATTACTTCATAACTGTGCCATTTTTGGTCTTCAAGTGATTGGCCAGCCTGCATCAGTATTCCATACTACACGGACAACTAATGTGCTGCAAACCCGTATGTACAATTCCAAAGTTGTGTGCAGTTGACAGTTACATTTTATGTACTCTGTCTAGGATACCTCCACCTGTGTACTGAGTGTATGTATGGGCCCACATTCATGGCATATCCATCTTTCAGATGGTGACAGATATTGACATCTGGACATTGATTATGGATGACTGCTGACATGGGTATTGCTGAGAAGCATTGTGATTGGCACTGCAGTTGTTGGAATATGGCCCTGTCATCCACAGTACTGCCCATAGGCCACAGAGACACAACCCTCCATGCCTACATGCTGATCACTTCCAGACAATACTGAACACACAACAACCTAACACGTGGACCCCTGCATATTGTACACATGCAACAATCTATCCTGTAGATTGGGCCAGCTTGGGTAATCTGTGCTCCACTGTTATTACACCTCACACTTACATGTTACTGCATTTCTACACAGGATTGCTATGACTGACCTAGCATGCAGACTGGAGGCATATCAGTAGTGTACAGATCTTAGGTTTTATTGACCTACATTTCAGTTTCAGACTTCTTACCCTTCAAAACTAACATACAACTGCCAGACCTGTTGTAGTCTGTCTGTGTAGGTCTGGAGGGGGGCTGTTCACCATTGTCATCAATTAGAGGCCTTAACCCAGCTTTGTTTATGGTCATCTATACCTGTCCTGCTGGCTGAGGCTGATGCTGGGTATGTGAGTCTCACTGACATGCATTTGTGTGTTCTATGGACACACATTTGGGCCACCACATGTACTGCAGTGGGATATGTCACCTTGTCTAGTACTGCCTAGTATGATGACACCAGTATTTGTTATGGATTGTATGCTGTCCATATACGTGTCCACTATCTGCTGCCATTCCATTCACCCACCCGATTCCCTTGCATGCTCACATCCATACCGTACATACAACTATCAGAACATACTACTCCATTCAGCAATTGATAGGAAGAGTGACTTACCTTGTGGCTATGTCAGTATTGAGGACAGTGCTGGAGAGCTGAATATGTCAGATCCACATAGTATACTCCCTCTACATGGTAAAGCACAGGTAGTGTCATGTTTGGCATCCCTTTTACTGTATGTGTGAGTCAGAGAGAGGTGTCATTCCCTGGGTCCCTACCGTGTCAGTGTATGTGCTATGCGTTGCCTCTTTGCCAAGGCCTGGGCATACTGGGCATGCCTTCTTTTGCTTATATGGGTAGGCTCAGATAGTTCCTCCTCCATGTCCATCTGTGCCTGTTTTGGCCGTGGTAATGTGGGGGGCTGTGTATCCTTACCCCATGCTGCTCCTGCTGCAGCTTTTTCCGCAGGATCATATTGTGTAGCATGGCACATACTATGAGCACTTGTGTACATGTAGCTGGAGAGTACTGCAAGGGTCAACCTGATATGTCCAGGCAGCAGAACCATGACTTGAGCATCCCAAACACACGCTCTATTATGATTCTGGTTTGTGCATGTGCCTCATTATGGAGTTCTTGTTCAGGTGTGTGTGCATTTCTGAAGGGTGTCTTCAGCCACAGCTCCAGTGTGGAGCCAGCATCCCCCACTAGGTGACCGTATGGGATGTCTCCACTGGCAAATGACTGGTACAGCCGTGTCATATGTCAGATGTGGGAGTAGTGATAGCTTCCAGGGCTGCCAGCACACACATTCAAGATAATGCCCTGGCTATTGCACACGACCTGGCAGTTGATGTAGTGGAAGCCCTTGTGGTTTATGTAGACCCTACCCCACTCACCGGGTGGTGCTTTGATGTGTATGTGCGTGCAGCCTATAGCACTCACTACCTCAGAGTATTCTGCTATTTGGTGGAAGAGATGCATATTGCTGTTCAACGCCTCAGGGGTATTGAGGAAATATATGTGCTCACCAGCATGTGCTGACATGGCATCCAGGAACTGGTGGAGTACCCTGGATTCTGATGCCTGTGAGATCCCCATGATATCCCCAGTTACCCTTTAGAAGATACCTGTGGCTAGTATTCTTAAACCTACACATACCTTGGTATCCATTGGGATGGGTTCCCCTCTGTTGGTTCTGTGTATGAGGCATGGCCGGCACAGCTCAACAATTTTCTGTAGAATGTTCCTGTCCAGCCTATAGTACTCCACTATCTCCAGCTCATGTAGCCCCTGGTAGGTTACCCTGGGTTTGTACACTCTTCTCCTTCTCCTCACTGTGGATTGGTTGTCACCATTCACATTCTCACTACCCTCAGCCTCTTGCACATATTGATGTATGAGAGTGACAGCAGCCTCTAACATTTTGCTAGTTTTTTCAGGTAAAATTTCCCCATCTGTGTACACCGGTGGTGTAGAGTTTGTGGGAAAAACTAGACTGGAAGGTGTTTGCATAGTTTATAGTAGTGTGCTAGGCTGTTCCATGTGTAATTGGCTGATTCTGATACATTTCACCTGCCAGCTATGCTAGTTCTCCTTGATTGCCTTTCTACTGCTGTTTTCCCTTCCCATTGCCTTCCCGTTTAAGCCCCAAGGCACGGCGCACATACCCAGTACTCAAATGTGAACAAAGCTGCTATTTCATGTTTTTTTTTTTTTTAAACACGGTGCATGGTACACACACCCGTTTAGGCAATGCAAACACTGCTAGGCAGCCTCAGACACACCCCTTCCTTAGCTATGCTTAGCTAAGGGCAAACATGGGCCACAGATCTCCAATAAGCTTACAGCATACATGACACTCCCCCTTATGAGGTCATCCACCTCTTAGATTTATACAATGGTGTTGCTACATCTACACGGTTGGGTACAAGCTAACACTGAGAAGAGATCTGTGATTCACTATCAGTCCCCTCATTTGTATAAAACAGAATGCTAATTCATAGTTACCACACTCACACTGAGCCTTCCCCCTTAGCAGCCACTATTCCCTGGTATTCTTGGCTTATGCAAGCCTTTGACTATTATGGCAAAATGCTGATTTGGGTTAAAAAGCTTATTTCCAATTTTTTTTCTTTTTTTCAGGCTGATCGCGTTTGCGCACCGCTGCCCTATGCTTAAACAACCGAAATTGGCCAAAAAAAAAAGTTATTTTTTATAATTTTGCAACTATTTCTCATGCCAATGTCCATATATTTGGCTTTCTTTAGAGCTGTCATGCCTCCATTTTGTAATTTGCAGAAATGTATTCCATTAGTAACCAAATACATTTCTGCAGGTTACACTATTCCTGCACAGATGCCTGCCTGCTTCCTGGATCGCTAATTCACCTCATTTGCATGGTTTTCACCAGAAAATGAGGTAATTAGCATATAGTAGTGGTGTCCATGCAGGAATAGTGTAGGAGCGCTCTTGCACATCGTAAGAGCTCATTCCTGGATAACTCGGTGGCCATATTGTATGCAGCAGCTTTTGTACTATTCCTCCACTCTGTGTAGAGCTTGCTGAATCCGGGGGCTAATGTCACTAAGTGTAGTTATTGAAAAGCTCTAATGCCACTATGGTTTGGTATACATAGTTTCTTCCTTCAGCACAAAATTGTGCAGAGTTCTTCAAAAACTATTCAAAAATATAATCTAACAAATTTATGGTGTACTTAAAAGTATAGTTAAAAATAAATGTGTTTAATATCAGACATGAACATGTTTAACCAATGACTCTTGTAAACAGAAACATCATCAAACAGACTGATGCACAGCAGCTTTTTCAGTGACGCTTTTCATTGAATAGAAGCTGTTACAGGGGTATTCATAGTATACATGTTCAGTGATCTAGCATCAGGTAATGGGAAAGAGTAGTGGAAGCTAGATTACAAAGGGAGGTGATGCTTAATGAGCAGCATTACGGTTTTGTGCCAGGAAAAAGCATTACAGATGTGATGTTTACTCTGAGGGTGTTGATGGAGAAGTATAGAAAAGGTCAGAAGAAGTTGCATTGTGTCTTTTTGGACTTAAATAAAGCATATGATAGAGTGCCTAGAGAGGAGTTGCGGTGTTGTATGAGGAAGGCTGGAGTAGCAGACAAGTATGTAAGAGTGGTACAGGATATGTATGAGGGCAGTGTGATAGTGGTGAGGTCTGTGGAAGAAGTGATGGATGCTTCCAAGGTGGAAGTGGGATTACATCAAGGATCAGCTCTGAACCCTTTTTTATTTGCAGCGGAGATGGACAGGTTGACAGACAAGATCAGACAGGAGTCCCTGTGGAATGACATGTTTGGAGATGACATTGTGAATTGTAATGAGAGTAGGGAACAGGCTGAGGAGACCCTTAAGAGGTGTAGATATACTTTAGAGAAGAGAGAAAGGAAGGTCATTAGGACTAAGACAAAATATATGTGTGTGAACGAGAGGGAGGACAGAAGAATGGTGAGGATGCAGGGAGTAGAGTTGGCGAAGGTGGATGAGTTTAAATACTTGGGATCAACAGTTCAGAGTAATAGTGAGTATGGAAGAGAGGTGAAGAAGAGAGTGCAGGCAGGTTGGATTGGGTGGAAAAGAGTGTCAGGTGTGATTTGTGACAGACAGTTACCAGTAAGAGTGAAAGGGAAGGTCGACAAGATGGTAGTGAGGCCAGCTATGTTACATAGGTTGGAGACGGGGGCACTGACAAAAAGACAGAAGCCAGAGTTGATGGTGGCAGAGTTACAGATGTTAAGATTTGCATTGGAGGTTATGAGGATGAACAGGATTAGAAATGAGTATATTAGAGAGTCAGTCCTGGTTGGACAGTTTGGAGACAAAGCCAGAGAAGCGATATTGCATTGGTTTGGACATGTGCTGAGTAGGGATGTTGGGTATATCAGGAGAAGGATACTAAAGATGGAGCTGCCAGGTAAGAGGAAAAGAGGAAGGCCTAAGATAAGGTTTCTGGATGTGGTGACAGAGGACAAGCAGGTGGTTTATGTGACAGAGCAAGATGCAGAAGACAGGAAGAATTGGAAAGAGATGATTCACTGTGGCGGGAGCAGCTGAAAGGAAAAGAAGATATTCAGTGATCTAGCAAGAGAGTCACCGGTGTTTGTTAAAAAATGATCACCACATTATATGATAAATTCTGTCTGGAATATTTTACATGTTTGCTTGCTGTCTAGATAGGAAAGTGTAAACAGAATTGTAGCCAACAAGTGGAATAGCAAGCTATAGGTTACCAGCTATGACCTAAGTAATCCATAACTCATACTTGGACTTACTGGCAACCCACACCATTCAAACTAAAAATATATTCGTAGAAAACTCCAGCTACCCAACTATAAACTGGAACACTTGTGGACAGGCCTAGAGATTCCTGGACTATGTAAATCCAAACTCCTTGAGCCAGATAGTCCATACATCCACTAGGGATGCAAACATACTTGACCTGATACTCACAAATATGGGAAAACACTGTATCCCCCAGTGTAGTGTTCTCTCTGGTAAGGTCAGTCCACAAAGCTGTCACCTTCATAATAAAAATCAGTTTTGTGTCCTTGGCTAACCCTGTACCATTAGTAACTATTATAAACTTCCTAGTACTAAGTGATAACTTGTCAAAATGTCTAGCCCCCCTCCCTTAAATCCTGAGAACACAGCTGCTGATGTAGAATTGTTGACAGAATCCCTGTACAATCATATAAATAAATGCACAGAGACAACTGTACCTATCAGAAATAAGCCCAGAACTAACGCAAAAAACAAACTGCCCTGGTGGAATCCAAACATAAGTAGGTTATACAAGAAAAGATAAAAAGTCATAGCCAATATTAGGAAGTGCTACAACCAGCTTGATATAAACATTCTCATCACTGTAAACAATCAAAACGGCAAATTACCTCTACTAAAGCCAAATATGAGGTAGAGATAGCCCCCCCCCCTCCCAGGCAAAGGACAACCGCAAGGCATCTTTACATGTCTAAAACCTTAAAGGTAGCACACAGCAGTGTGCAGAACTCATTGTAAATGGAACTGGTACCCGTCTGTCACAAATCACACTACATAGACCTGGAAAATATAGCAAATCTGCTGGCTGATAATGTGAGGTCTAATTTTACCCACCTCTATTTCTCCCAGCCTCCCCCAGGAAATATCCTCACCCCACCCCCCAAGTATCACTAAAGAGCAGGTGCTAGATGATCTCTCTAAGGATGAAAACACTGCATCAATGGGCCCCAATAACATCCCAGAATACCTCCTAAATAGTCTGAAACAAGACCTATTGATATCACTGGAGTCACTGATTAACCACAGTTTCCAGACTAGCTTTGTACCACATGAATGAAGAACTGCAATGGTCATCCCTTTGTACACAGGTAGGCAATCAATAGACTTAAGGAACTACACCCACAAATCTAACTAGTCTTATGTGCAAAGCCATGGAAATGATTAATGAGGACACAGAAACCCTTCAAACACTGGATGAAACCCAGTTTAGTTTCATTAAGGGCTGATCGTGCCTCCCCAACTCGGAGGACTTTTTTAAGACGGTCACTAAGGCAATGGATGAGTACAAGATGGTACTGCCTGCCTTGACAAAGGCATTTGATACAATAGCCCAGTTAGACATTTTTAGCAAACACACTGATATAGGTATAAACTTCTGTTACTCATTGGATAGCCATCTGGCTCTCAGAAGGACTCAGGAAGTTAGGACTGGAGAAACCACTTCCTCAAAGAGGCCAGAAACTAGTGGTGTCCTTCAGGGCTCTGTGCTGAGTCCAGTCTTTTTTTGCATCTACTTCTCAAAAGTCAAGGTCAGTGTTCAGGTCCTCTGGTTGACCAAGATTGCAGATGATCACAAACTAAGGAGCAGTCATAGACTCCCCCAATATACTAACATCCTGCAGGAAGAACTAACACAGACAAATGATTGGTACCAATACCACGGTTTAAAACTCAGTGCCAAAAAATGTGCATCTGTACCATTTAGGAATTCAACCACCATAGGAAACTACCTCATCGATAGTGCACCCCTAAGAGGAGAACCAATAGTCAGGGTATGTTTGTAGATAGTAACCTTGCTTTCGAACAACATTTGTGTAAGGTATTAAGGACATCATTCTATGTTGTTTAACTTATAGGCATAGGCATGGCATTTAGGTCCAATAAAGTCATCATTCCACTGTATTCAGCCCTTATCTGAAGATTACTGAGTACAACACCCACTTCAATATGTACCTGACCAGGCACATGCAACAACTGGAATATTCCCAGAGATCCCTCATATAAGCAATAAAGTGAGTAAGCAATAATGTGAGTAAACAGCATGTCCTATGCAGACTCCCTGAAAGCCCTGTCTCTACACTCAGTTTCCTACAAACTGTTGAGAGGTGATCTATGCCTGGCATATAAAATATCCTTCGATCCCACTCTAATGGATCTTTTGCATGTACATAAAATGAATAGCATCAGAAGTACTTGACCTATGGATGTATGTTTTGCTTGCAATATAAATAGGAGGCGTTGAAGGGATAGGTATGTGTGTCAGAGAATTCCCCTTCTCTGGAACAGGCTTCCCTTCTTTGTGCAGCAGAGCTCTTCCCTAAACATATTCAAGAGAAACCTCGACCACTGGCACTGATAGAAATTGGAAATCACCCTGGGTCTAGACCTTATGTCTCTAATGTACAGAGGCAGCCTGTAAATCTTGCCCTAGCTTACACATTCCTCCTAAAATAACTTCTAAGGCACATGCACTTGCAGGGTACAATTGGGATGCTTACCTTAGCTAGTACCAGAATACAAAAGTGCCCACCCCCTTTCAATTAGCCTATTATACATCTATGACTCTATAATTGAGGTATGAGAAAATAGTTTGATTTTGTGTTATAAAGTCATATCAATGAGAAAATTAAGAAGAAACAAATAAACAATAATGGGCCAGAATCAGAAATATCAGTGTGAGATGTGTGCATGGTATACAAATTACAGTCATTTCAAATTCAGACACAGTCCTACCATGGTGTTAAACCTCTATTAACCATGACAAGGCTGCCTCTGTCACCTACTGCAAGTGCTAATGAGGCATTCAAGGAGAGAAGATTATGCTAATTAATTATTTACTCTACCCCCTGGAAATGCATGCAGCAAGGCATTTATGCTGTTGCTCTGAATGTCTATGCCATGTAACTTACATCACCTGTTTGTGTTAGTGTACATGGCCAAAATACCAATGTCATCAACCCTCTATTTAAGGGGTAAAATAAAACATTTCAGAGCTTTACTGGAAAGGCTTACCCAGACTCTGCTACAGTTTGCTGTGGTGGAAAGGTTAGTTTGCTTTTTATTTATTGTATTTTGTATTACTTTATTGCCTTTTTCTGTTTTGTATACTGTGATTTGTTTTCTTTACACCATGTTTTACTTTAGAATGGGTCAGTTAAGGTTAATCATCTGTGAACTGAGAGGGTGGAGCCAGGAACTAAACCTTCTATTTAAGGGGTAAAATAGAACATTTCAGAGCTTTACTGGAAGGGCTTACCCAGACTCTGTGACAGTTTGCTGTGAGGGAAAGGTTGGTTTTCTTTTTATTTCTTGTATTTTGTAGTACTTTATTGCCTTTTCTATTTTGTATACTGTGATTTGTTTGCTTTACAATGTGTTTTACATGTATTCTGCTTTTAACTGCATATTAAAACTTAAAAAAGACCACAACTCTGTCTCTTTTGAGTCAGACAGAAATTATAACAGGTCAATTAAGGTGTCACACACAAGTTAGAAGAGGTCAGTTAAGGTTAATCATCTGTGAAGTGAGGGGGTGGAGCTAGGAACTAAACCTTCTATTTAAGGGGTAAAATAAAACATTTCAGAGCTTTACTGGAAAGGCTCACCCAGATGCTGTGACAGTTTGCTGTGAGGGTAAGGTTAGTTTGCTTTTTATTTCTTGTATTTTCTATTACTTCATCACCTTTTTCTATTTTGTATACTGTGATTTGTTTTCTTTACACTGTGTTTTACTTGTATTCTTCTTTTAACTCCATATTAAAACTTGAAAAGAGACCACAGCTCTGTCTCTTGTGAGTCATACAGAAATTTTCTCCCACCCTGCCACTGTTACTATTGTGTTCTTAAACACCACTGTCTTTCTAATTACCTGACCCTTATGCTAATTTGAACATATATCTTGTTTCCTCTCTGCTTTTACTGGCTGGTGTGAGTAAGCACAAAATTATCATTTTGTGAAATCACTCCCCTTCAACGATTTAAATTTATTGGTCATCCTACTGTATTCTGGTATCAACAATTTAAATTTATTGGTCATCCTACTGTATTCCATAGTACCAGAATACAAAAGTGCCCACCCCTTTCAATCTATCTTGCTCTTTTAAAGTATTGGCTCTCCACTAAAACTTAACATTTTAGACAAGTTACCCACTTTCATATCTAACTATTTAGTGCACACTGCAGTGTTTAGGATGAACCGTTTTTTTCATCTTACCCTTAAGCATCTATTGCAAGACCACCAGTTATTGGACAGCCCACATTCTGCCTCTCAGTAGTCATCTTGGGATTAGTGCTTCTGTTTTCTCCTGGTGAGAGAAGGAGTACAATGACATTATTTCCTGGAGACTGCTGATCACCAGAAAGCCTAATAATTGCTTTATAGGTGACAGCTTGGAATCTGTGCTTATATTCTGATCCTGGTGAGACTATGTGCAGAGTGAATTGATTCCTGACTCTTTCTGGTTGGAGAGTGAGTGTCTGTGTTTAGTGTACCTGATTGGTTTGGTTGCTATTCGAGGCATCTACCAGAAAAAGGCTACAAGCCTATAGACCCTTGCATCATCTGGGGCAAGACTGTTGAGCACCAAAAAGGCTGTGGCCTGCTTCTCATCTTGGGATTGGTGCTAAGATTTTGCTTCTGGTGAGAGAATAATCAAAGGAGTATTGTTTCCCAACAGGGTGAAGCTGTAGTGAGACCAGCATTAGTAGTAGCCAGGCGGTAGCCATTCATGCGACTCCCCTCTTTTCATCATTCTTGACAAGCTAATTCTTTGTTTTCAGTAAGTACTGCTTGATTTGTTTTTAACTTCAGAATAAATGCCTAAATACTTCACCCTTAAATTTTCAGGGTCTACATATTAGTTTCCTCTCAAGTGTTTTGCAGTGCTCTGTACAGACTCAGACACCTTGAGTGACATTTTCCCTGTAAAAGCACAATTGAAATTTCTCCAATATCTAGATGCACACAGGACTAGTATGCAGTATCAAGCACTGTCCACATAGTTGCAAACCAGATACTCCTGACAGTGAATGATATTCTCATTCCAAAAGTTTAATCAATAAAAAAGGGTATGTTGCCACGGATATGAACTTTCCTACTGTCTCTCTTACCAGCTTGGTGGATATGGGCATCCTGAGGCAATGTAGAAATTGACTCATGTTTACTGACAACCAGTTAATTCTCAAACAAACTGATACGGTATGTGAAAGATGTATTTATACAACATCACTGGAGGCAAAGCTCTCACATAAAACTACTCCTAATGTCAATAAGGTTGTCAGTAGTACATATGCTGCACCCATCATGCACAATTCAAAACAGACTTAGAGACCCACATCTACTGAGGCAGTTACACGTAACCTTCCTAAACCACAAAGACCTCCTAGACAATGTACACATAAGAAATACCCAGAGCAGCCCCAAAAGCACTCTTTCAAAACAACACCCACATCAACACATAGAGCTACATCTCATGGAGCCTCTACCTCTAACCCCATAAGGCAAGTCACCACACAATCCAGTATTCTAGTCATTGAAAACTCCATTGTGAGACACACTGATGTCCCTCTCACCAGGATGAGTAAGTTGACATTTATGGTCAGTTGCTTATCAGGGGCTAAGTTCCACCACATTACGCATGAAACTCAGGTCATTGGATCACAATTACCAATGTAACTCAGTCAAAGTCCATGTGGGAGTAAATGACCTGAGACATATCTCCCTAGACTATATGAAGAGAGACATCATAGAGCTTTCGGCATATGTGTCTTAGGCTTGTATGAGCCTAGCATTGAGCAGCATTTTACATTCTCCAAGGATGATGCCACAATACAAACAAAAGATGATTGAGTTTAATAATTGGCTTGGTTTCTGGTGTCATTCTAAGGGGGTGCAATATTTGTCAACATGGAAGGAGATGGTCAACAGACCATGCTGCTTTGCCAGGGATGTTCTGCACCTCTCCCCTCTAGGCGTTTGAATATAAGCTAAAACATTGTCTTCCCCATAGTGCCTTTTTTAGGCAATGCCAAACTGAAAGTACTTCCGACATAGCAAATCAAAACCAAGAAAATCTAAAGGTATTACTGCTCAATGCTAGGAGCCTAAAAAAAACACTCCTTGGAAGCTTTCTTTACCCTAGAGAATGCTGATGCATGTGAGGTCTCAGAAACATGGTTTAAAGCCACAGAGAGCCCACCAGCAGTGCAGGGTTATAATGTCTTCCTCATATTTAGACCAGCTACTTTTCAGGCAGGGACTAAAGATGGAGGTGTCTCTATTTACATAAAAAATAAATATACTTCAAGGCTGGTCAAACAGGGCAATGCACTTGAGCTGCTCCATGTTCAAATCACCATACGTAAAATCCAATACCACTTCCTTGCAAGCTATAGGTGCCCCGCTATGACCCAGGAAACCCATACCATGTATTTAAACTTATTAGAAACACTAACCATCCAATCCAATACCATATTCATGAATGACTTTAATTACCCAACTATTAACTGGGAATCCTATATGACATCAAATGTACATGCACAGAGATTCCTGGATTTGTAAACACAAACTCCCTGGACCAGATAGTCAGTACACCAACCAGGGGGTGCAAACATACTGGATCTGGTCCTCACTAATATGGGACAGTGTTGCACATCTCCTACTGTAATGTCTTCCCTGGTAAGGTCAAACCACAAAATGGTCTCCTTTGAAGTAAAAATAAAACCTGGATCCCCAGTTAAACCGGGAATATTCAGGAACTATTCTAAGGCTAACTTCCTGCTATTAAGTGAAAATCTGACAAAATTCCAAGCCCCTATAAACCCCGAGAACATGCCTGCCTATACAGAACTGTTCACAGAAACCCTGTACAAGCATGTTAATAGCTGTATATAGGCAGCTGTACCCACCAGGAAGAAGAACTAACTCAAAAAACAAGCCACCATGGTGGAATCACAAAATCAATTGGATATATAACAAGAGGAAAAAAATCATGGCAAAAATTAGGAGGTGCAGCACCCAGCAGGATAAAAGCACTCTCGTTAAACAAAACAAACAACTCAGAGGAAAAATGAAGTCTACCAAAGCCAAATTTGAGGTAAGATTGGCCTCTTAGGCCAAGTACAACCACAAAGCATTATTTAGCTATGTCAGCAACCTCA